>NC_045488.1:5489462-5791062 GCF_009650955.1 Corvus moneduloides | reverse complement strand
GGGTAAGCTCCCCTTACCTACACACAAATATACCTGCCCCCTTTCCGCGTGCCTTGAATCTCCCCATGCAGACAGCAGAGTGGCCTGAGCAGCTGCAGGCTACAATTTATGTGCAAAAAGGGATGTTAAACATCAGAGAGCTTTGCCTGGAGGACAGGGCCCAGCACTCTGTTACTGCACCTGGGCTGGCCCTTGGAGCTGCTGCCTGCAGAGACTTCTCCAGAAAAGGTGCTTTTCCCCTTGGAGCAGATCTGCTGTGAGGCTTTTCCCTGGCCTTAGGACACTGCCTCATCTGGTTCTGCCCCCAGACTGCTACTCACATGGCATAAATCTATTTTAATTCTTTGCCCTTTGGGTTAGCTTGACTAGAGGTATTTAGATGAATTTTAGTTACATGGTGCAGATGGCAAAGCATCCATCCTTATCTCAGGAACCCAATTACTTTTAGTCATTTAATATCTTCATAATGTTGATGCCACCCTATTTTTCTGCAGTGAAATAGTCCCTTCCCCGTCACTCTTTTCTCCCCCTTTTTCCTGTAGTTGCACATAATATTTCAAGCTGCAGTGAGTTTAGGTTTCCTCTCCTTCACACACAACCATTTGTATAAGGTGTTAAGATTGCAAGTTTGTTGATATCACACACCAAAAACAGTAATTAACTCCCTCCCCATTACTAATGTTGCACAGCCAAGCATTTAGAAATGAGGGCAACAGGAGCTGGAAGGGATAGAAGAGAGAAAGAAGACCAGGACCAAAGAAAGAGAAGGGATGTCTCAGTAAAACAAGTGGAATGCCTCTCCCAGGAAGGCTTGGGGTATATTTTTTTGTGCCTCCATAACTTCTGGCAAGTCCCTGAGCATCTGCAGGTTGCAGCTGTCGTCATGAAGTGCCAGTCATTTCAATATTATCTGGAAAATCCCCTCGTATGCAGCATCAGGGCCAGGTCTCCACAAGCATCATGTGTTTATTGCTGCAGCAGGGCTCACTCTGAGGCAGGTACCTGCTGTCCACGGGGCTGCAAAGAGAGGTTGGTAACTCCATCCTCCACCTAAAGCAGATCTCTTCAGCTCAGTTTTCCTGCTTCTGCATCTGCCCTCTGCAAAAGGGGATGACACAACCCCAGTAACTTGCTGGGAGGCTGTGAAAAGGGGTACACTCACCCCTAGGGAGGTTCCAGCACAGGAGTGATCACCACAATGGAGCAGCCACAGAGAAATGAAAAATAGGTGCTCAGAGGACGTGCCCTGAATACAGCCACTCCAGCATTTCTAGTACTTGACTTTGTCACCTTAACACTCTGCTGGATATAGTGTTTGTGCATTTCTTAGGATGCTTTTAGAAGCAAGCTGAATAAAACAGGAAGCTTGTCCATGCCTTCACATCAAAACTCAGCTTATCTGCGGGGCTGCAACCTTTAGATCTGCTAAAAATCTGAGTTCATTTAAGTGAGCAAGTAACACAGCCATTCCTTCAGCCCTGGGAGAGTCCCTGAGAGCAGGGCAGAGGCAGGCTCTGGGCTGTGGACTCAGTTGCCCTTAACCAGCGTGTCCTGCTGCTGCCCTGAGCTGCAGTGACTGGGGAGGTAGTTCTCAGTCTCAGCTGGGGACAAGAGATCTTCAGGAATTGCAGCCAAATCTCAACTTAATATGTAAAGCCTCTATTCCTGTTTTTTTTTCTTTTTTTTTTCCCCTCAGACTTATAATGTGGCCCAAATTAGAGGGATTTTTTTCCCTGCCACTCCCAGAGCTGGCAAGAAGCCAGATTCCAGGGCCCTGCTCCAGAGCTGGAGCTGTATGATCTTGGAGGATGAAAGGCACTCTGGAGATGTACGCTCATAGTAGCAATTACCAGAAACAAGTTCAGATGCTGTTTCTGCCTACGTGCAAATGAAACTCAGAAGAGACTCCGGAGCCAGGCTTGCTGGGGGATGGCTGACACTGATAGGGCAGGTACCAGCCCTATAATCAAACAATTAATCCTGTGGGTGTCTTTGCGTCCTTGGCTTTAACCAGTCTCAGAGGTGAAAGGTGCAATCTTGCACTAGACTGCCAGAGCAAAAGGGGACATCTGAGCAAAAAAAAAAAAAGGGGCTTGAGCTGCCAGTGATTAGAACAAGCCACAAGTAGCTGAATGCCTCCAGCATTCTGGAGAGAGTGCTGGAACCTTTCTCCCTGTAGAGCATCGGTTCAAACGCAGACCTTGTTCCAAGGACTTAGGAGGCATCGGTTAAATCCAAGGGATTAAACTGCATCTCTGCCAACTGGTGCCACTTGAGAGGAGAGCACAGATCTGCACTGAGCGTTCTCCTCTGCCCAGAGCCACACTGATGGGGCACAGCTCCCACGAGGAATACCACAAGGATGCAAGCAGCACAGCACAAGCCAAGCTGAACTCGTGTTGGCTTAAAATACTCAAAACAGGAGCGACCTGTGGCTAGGCAAGCAGGAGCAGAGTGGAGCCGAGCCGAGTTGCTTTGCCCATCTTGCAGCAAATTGATCCCAGAAAATTGGCTCATTGTGCTTAGCTTTCATTGCTCATTTTTGCTGAGGCCTTTTTATGTTTCAGCTTCTGCATGTTACACAAAAAGATAAAATCCAGACGGAGCAGGGCCCCAGTGCCTGGTGGAGGGAGGTGGATCCACACGGCGCTGCTGCAGCTGCATGGGAGTTCACAGCTTCCAGACCAGCCTCTCCTCCCTGTCTGTCTGCTGGCTGTGTCAGCAGGAAGGGAGGCTTTGGCGTTGGTGAGAACAGACAACCTTGAAGCAAAACACTGAAACTTTGTGTGACTAAGTGGATTTACCACAATCTCCAGCATCAGATAAACCTCCACCCATGGCCCCCAACCCTCCCCTGCTTCCCTTTCCCACACAGGCTCACTGCTTCACTGACCAGCCCCTGCCCTGCTCTCTGCCATTTGCCCTTGGGATTTACCTTCACTGCCACCAGCATTTTGTCGTTGGTGGGGCTGAGGTTGTAACACTCGGCCAAGAACACCTTCCCAAAGGCACCTTCTCCCAGCTCCCTCTTCAAAACGATGTCTCTCCTCTTAATATGCTGGACATCTGTTGGAGGGAGGGGAGGAAGAGGGAGAGGGTTGAGGAAAGAATGAATCAGGGTTAATTCAGGGAATGGAAAACAACTAATTCAATTTTCTTGCAAGCTGCAAGGGAACAGAAATCGCTTCACAAAAATATCTATGGGGATCTTTTTACCCACCCACAGAATGCAGCCATCTCTGGGATAGAGTTAGTCTCATGCAAAACATCTGCGACGAAAGTATTTGAGGTTTATCAGTTCTCATGACAAGCTCATGGCAAGCTTGTCCTCAGGGAGAGGAACCTTCTGGGCAAATTCTGCTACAAAGACACGAATCTCTTTGGAATGATCCTGGAAATAATCCATCTCCTGTGAGGTGTAGCAAAGGTCATATCCTTCCGATGAAAGGCCAGGTGAGATTAGAAGGTCCTGTTGAGTTTTGCATTTCAACTGGGATTAAACTCAAACACGACAGATTTTTGATGCTGAAGCTTGGCCAGTCAAAGCATTCCCAGGAGGAAGAGGACCAGTGACCCCCATGTTCCTTAGGGCATGAGCAGGACCTGGCCAGCAGTGCCGAGTACTGCCCCGCAGCAGGACCCTGTCCCGGCAGCCTTCCCCCACAGGATTGTTCCCTCAGAAAGAAGGTCATCCCAGGATACCATCACTGGCACAACAGATGAACTGAACCCATCAGTTTCAACGATCCTTTCCACTGACAGCGAGGACTGACAGAGAATATCAACCAAGGATTCAGGAAGAATCAAAAGAGTAGTAGCTTTTAATTTATCAGAGGTACAGAGGCCAATGAAAATTGGTTTGCTCAGCTAGCAGTTCATTCTTAAGGGCTAAATCTGTCCAGATACCAGGCACCTACAGGGGCAGGTAAGTGACTATGGGATATCCACTGACCCTGTGTCATGATTAAATGTCACTGGTGGCTGGGAGAATTTCCTTTCTTCTGAGGACAACACTAAGGCACAGCTGCCAAACCTCTAAGCACCTTTCTGGCATCACAGCACCCCTACAACTCCTCAGCAATACAAAAAGTGGGTTTTTTAATGCCTGGAATGAACTGTGGAACCAGTTAGAGATGCACAGCCACCACAGCATTTTCTGGAGGCACAGCATCCAAAACTTCATCTCTATAAACTGTCCTTCAGTGGAGATTTCCATCTCCCTTGAGAGCTGTGGCAGCACAGACCACTCCCAGCTTCAGCCTGATGGTCATGGCAGGCCGGTGGAGAGCTGTGCACTCTTCTCCAGTGCTCAGTGAGCAAAAGCTGATGTATGAGAGGTCTCCTCAAGCAGAGGTGTTACATGGGACATCACCCTGGGACGTTCATAACCCTGAATCTGTTTGCTCGTAAACTGGACCACAGTTGAGCCTTTCCCATCTCTTCCTTGTGCCACAGGAGCTGTAAAGGTATGCACCCCTTAGATTACGTGCATTTCCCTTGGGGCACTGTGGATCAAGGAGGTGGAAGTGGCTAACTCTGGGTTTCAGACTGGCTGCAGGGACATATCACCGACACTGGTCAAAATCTGCCACCAGCTCCTGCCACCCAGGCGCCCGAGCAGGCACCTGTATCAACCTGAGGGGTCACGTGCCCCACAACAATATAGGCACCACTTAATGCATCAAAAGTCCAATACAAGACAAGCATCCTAATGGCTTTCATGCAATTAAGCTTTTTAATTAGGAGCTCAGAGGCAGGTTTATGGAGCTGCCATCTCTGGGCCCTGGGCTTGCTTGGGAAGAAGGATGCTGCGAGATCGCACAAGCAATGGGCCTTGTAATGAAAGACACCTCTCTGGGAATTCCCATTAACCTTTCTTAATTGTTCAATAGACTGAAAACTGTTTCTTACAGATATTAATATTATTAGTTACATTAAAGCACAGGTTGGTAGGCACATCAAAAATGACTTTGGTTTTAAACCTGCAGTGACAGCCAGGGAGAACAAATCACATGTGGAGTTTGCCTTCTCCACCTGGTTTAGCTGAGTGTTTAAGGAGTACCTTGAGAAATCTGAGATATAACGTGTTGAAATGTAAAGTGATGCACTTGGGTGAGGAAAGTCCTAAAATAAGAAAAGCTCAAACAGCACCAATTTACTTAATAGAGTAGCGGAAAAGGGGTTTATCCTCTTTGTCTTGGCAAGCATTTCTATAGCACTCATCACTACATTACCTTGGTCTTACTGTATTGACAAAACACATATTTGCATTCTTGGTCTCCCGAATAGCAGCAATCAAGAAAGCTGTGAGGAATGATCTTGTAGTAAGGGGAGCCCAAGGACATTTTTAAAACTCACAAATATAGCAATTGCAATCAGATTGTCCTGTTTGGTGCAAGATGAAGTCAAAAAAGAAATAGTCTCAGAAAAACCAGCAATACTATTTCAGAGTTTTTACACTTCTGATGAGTAACACCATGAGAACTGAGGCAAATCTCTCTTTCTAAACTCTCCAGGGTCTTGCCCAAAAATTTCAGCTCCAAATTTTTCCTCCCAACAACATCTTAATAAATGATCAGACATTTCTGAGAGCTGGCATCCAAACAGTGTAATTATGTCTACATTATTAAAATAACATCCCATCTGTCTTCGAGACCACATTTTACAGTGAGTTGTTAGAGTCACCTGAGAAGTTTCAGGGAAAATTTATACGAAGAATTAAATGTGGTATTGTGGCAGACAGAGTCAAATTGAGGGAGAAGCAATCCTTTTGCAGTAGTGTACTCGTATAACACTTCTGGATTTAAAGTAAATGTGGGTGGTTATAAAAATAAAAGGGTCTTGAAGTTAAGTAGTTTGACAGCAATCGGACAATCTTAATGTGGAATCAGAAAAGTACATTTGCTGATCACAATTTCTCTCAAACTCAAATAGCCATAAATTTCGCTTCATAGTATTTTAGGCACAAATGGAATAATAACTGAGTTATAATAAATTGCTTTTCCACATGCTAGAGGCCTACAATAGTGAAGTTTAGATCAAACTCTTCCCTTCATGGTGAGATCAGCACTATGATTAATTCTAACCCACTATAAAATATGGGCTTTAACCACAAAGCAGTGACAAACCCCCATGGCACGGTGTGGCCGGTGGTGTTATTGTGCTCACCTTGCACCTCTGAGCTTGCCCATCCTGGCTGTAACTCACGAGGAAGGCCAAATAGCCATGAAAGATGCTGTGCTGCAAGGACACCTCAGAGGTTCATCTGCATAAATCTGTTTACCTCCTCCTGGAGGAAGCCGAGCCCTGTCTGATAAACAGCTGGTGTTTATTTGTTTTAGGCAGGCAGTGCTGTGCTAATCTGTCTCGGCTGTGTTGCAGTCAGCCCTGTAGACAAGGTGTATGCAAACTGCCTCTCCCTAAGTACCACTCTTTTTATTTTTTGCCTCCCCTTGTACCATTAACTTATAAAAACAAGACAACAAGACAATTCATAAGAAGAGCCTCTGCAGAAGCCACAGCAAGACCTGACAGGAAAATAAGCAGAATTGACAGCATGATGCAAACTCATTCAAAGCCATGCTGTACCTGCAGGAAGGATGTGAGTTCCTGACACTGAAGTAATTCCACTTTACAATGAAACATCTGCCAGTCTTCCTTTTGGGATCACTATGTTTCTGCATGACACAGAAGGAATGTTAGGCAGATTCCCCACCTTCCTTCTTGTCCATCAAGATTTAACACACAAAGAAGGTGTGTCAAGCTTTTGCCTTCACTGTTGTCCTGAATAGCCCATTAACCACATCAGAAAGCACCTGACCTGCAGCTGGTTGGAAATGGCCCAGGGCTTTAGCTTCATGATGGTAACATGTGGGTAAATTAGAGCATTAGCAAGAGTAAGCCTGGGATGCTGCACCCACTTTTACACATGGCCTCCAAAGCAAAAAGTTTCCCTTTCTCTGGAAGAGCCAAGGCAGAAGGGTGGCAGCTTTGGATGTGCAAAGGGATCTTTCCTAACCACCTCTGAACCTTTTGCAGGACAGCTCACCTGATCTGTGCTTAAAGTGAACTTAGTCAGAAAAGTGGCTGTCTGAAACCAGAAACTTCTTCCCCCCCCATCACCACTCCCACGTGTCCTTGGTCATGTCTGTCCCTCTGCTAGACACAAACACTCTAGTTTGCTAAACTTGTGAACCCACCACAGCCATGGGATACAGGGGAAGAAGAAGGAACAAGATTCATTCTGCTTTTCTCATTCATCAATCTACCATGTCCCAATGAGTCACTTCTGCACTGGATCTTGTGATAGAGCCAGGGAAAGCCAGAACTTTTCCACTTACATCACTGATTTGATGACTCTTCTCCCATCTTTTACTCTCATATTACAGAGTCTCTCTATCTTACAGCAAGGTCAAGGCAAAAAGACCCCGACTCAACCTCCAAATCCCATAGAGCATATGGAGCTGGTAACAGACTGTGTGCAATGAAAACACCTTGTTTTGAATAACCACCACTTTTCAATCACATGAGCGGATATTGGGCAGTTGTGCAAGTACATTTCACGAATCTAATTTTCCAATTACTGTCTCATTTCTAAATCAGTCCTGGGCATCAGACAAAGAAGAGATGAGTTCAGTGACACTGTAAATTCTGCATTTCAAATTCCCATCACAACCACCATCTTTAAAACCATGGTTTGCTAATACTCTTGAAACCTGCATGCACATGATTGGACACAGATTGGACTACAGTGAGAGGAAAATGGACAAATAAAACTCCAAACAGAGTAAACCATGAGCAGTGCCAGTACTTAGGTTAGAGCAAAATGCAAAACTACTTATGCTGGATCATTTACATCAGGCCAATTTCAATTGTTACATTAATTAATTTCAATTAATTCCTGACATCTCCCTCTTTCAAATTCCCAAATAGTGAGCAGTCTGTCTTGTTGTATTTCTAGTGGGTTTACTGACCCTGGACTATTAATTCGCAAACATGCAGCTTGCTGATGGAATAGAGCAAAATTATAGGCATTTTCCCTTTAGTTGCCCTCTTTATCAGAAGATTCCTCTTCTAGCCTAGAAAAGACCTGTCTTGGGATGACAAAAATCAATTTTCTATAAATTTTTCTTTTCCGCCTCACATGTGACCCTGCTTTTCCCTAAAGGTAGGTCCTTTCCTGCACCTCTCCATCACCAGCTCCTCCCTCCCTTTGCTTTTTTCACATCATGGCATTTCTTCTCTCTTTTTCTTCTTCTCTATTTTTTGCCCCTCTTGCTGTTCGAGCCCTGTTTTAAAACTGACTTATTTTAGATCTGTTTCTAGGGTATCCTGATTTGGGTCTGATCCTGGGCTCTTTGTAGATATGGCCTTGATTTTCATAAGCTTCTAAAGCCTCATTTGCATCAACAGCGCTTTATAAATGATAACAACAATGACATTTTTCAGCAGTGGCTGAGTCATTTGCCGTAACAACTAATTTATGCCAAAGAATTGTCTCTTTTCTGTCTACATAAGTTGTCCACAAAAAGGTAGCAAAGTTCTCACTTAGTCAATGTGATTCATTCATTTCTTCCTCGGCACTGCTGAAATAACTCTTGAGAATAAATGCTGCACAGCTCCGCTGCTCCGCCACAATTAAAACCAAATAAACAAAGCTTACAATTTACACCGAAAATCTTGTCACCACAACGGGTAAGTACCAGGCAGAGAGCCTTTCATGTCAGGCAGTCAATCACAACCTGGATGGGAACCAAATGTGCTGAAGAGTTACCCAATGTACCTGATCAGAGCAGAGCGCATGCATCGGGCAGGACCAGATCAAAAAGCCCTGCCACTGGAGGGCTGGCAAGGCATTCTCTCACAGATTTGTCTCGTAGAGAGAGAAGATAATGCATAGGCAGGCTGCACAGGGCTGGAGTGTCCCTCCTCCCCAGTGCAAATCCATCAAAGTCAATGGAGGATATTGATTTCAATCACGGACTGCTGTGAAGTACAGGTAAACAAAGGGAGAATCAGTCCCACATCATTTTAAAAAATGGAGACATAAACAGGCTGTTTCTTATCTCTGCCTGGACTCCAAGTAGGTAGCCCTTCACTTCTGGTGGCTTCTCTCCCAGCTCTGACATGAGCCACCTCTGGGAAAGGGCCCAGGTACACGTTCCAACAGCTCGGCACAGTGCCCAGACACTGGTTCTTTGCCAAGTTCCTCTGTAAGGCACTCTTCAAGGACTTGGACTCAAAAAGTCGTGATTATAAGCACCAAGCAGTTCTGACACAAATCACAGAGATTTGTGTAAAGCATATCTGAATCTTTGGGAACTTGGTGGAGCAACCACAGCCCTCAGCTCAGAACGATTGTACTCCTTCATAAAGACCTTAAGAGAAAGCTGGTTTATGTTTCTGCAGTTCTTTTCATTTTCTTACCATCCGCTTCATTCCTTGGGAGCAGCACAAGGCATGAGTGCAGATCCCAGGTGGGAAGGAGGCTTTATTGCTCAGCTGACCCAGCAGACCCAGAGCTAACGCACTGCATGCTGCTAAATGGACCTTGGTAAAAAATAAGAGGCCTTGACGCATTTAGCTGGACAATCTTGGCTAAAAAAATTATCCAGTTATATCAATCTACACCAGGAGCTAAAGTTCAGTGCAATAGAGCTCAGGAAAACAGGAGAGGAGCAACCTCTGCATGCCAGATCTCTGATGCTTTGGAAATACCTGACATCCACCATTTCTGAGCACACGTCTGGCAATCAGGACATGACCAGCTCCTCTGGCTTTTGCTGCTGCAATAGCAGATGGAGAGGAAGCCCTGACCCAAAGTGCTGCCTTTCAGCTTCCAGCTGACTCCAGCCAGCCCTGATTCGAGGAAGAGATTCTGCAGAACAGCCCTCAAGCTCCACAGAGGGGTGTGATTTGCAGCATGGAGTGACTGGATTAGCACCCTCTGAGCTGCAGCACCAGCTCCAAAAGCAGCCATAGAGAAGCCACTGACAACAAAAATGCACATATACAGTGCTCTTGGAGCTGAAGGGAAATGGAAAGGGAGTTTGTGTGTGTGTGTGTGTGTTGTGTGTGTAAAAGAGCTGATAGAAAGGCAAAGCACAAACACCCCTTAAACCGACTCATCAGAAGCAACTCCAGAGCCAGCCAGGCTCCCTCACCAAAACACCTTGAAAACCACCTGGTGTGACACACCTGCAAAGTTTAAACCCAAACCAAAGCAAACTCTCACTTTCTTCATGGAAAAAAATCTGAAAAATAATAAAGTTAGAATGCATTCGGCACCGTTCCACAATCACTGTTAAAGCAAAAACTTCTCTCTCACCTTAAACCACCTGACATTCTTATAAAAACAAAGCACGACTTCAAGCCCTTCTCATCCATTTCAGTCCCATACATTTGAGTACAAACTGCTTAGCAATTATTTTATGGAGAGAGCAGTACAAAGTGTCCCACAGTTACTGGGTGCTGAGCAGCCTCAGCTGGGATGCACAACACTGCACAGTCCTGCAGAACCAACAGTCGCTCTGGGGAGATCCAGACAAAGGAAGTTAAAACAAGAGGAAGGATCCTGAGCCTCAGCCCCAGCCTGACAATGACCACAGCAGCAAATAAAAATCCCCCAGCACAGCCATGCCTTGCACAGCAGTGGGCTCTTGCCTTTGAGTCAGCATCCACCTCCTCGTCTTCCTGCAGATTTATGACTTTCTGGAATTACTCAAGCAAGAGTTCAAATCAACAGGACCTTTCCTTGATCCAACAAGGTAAATCTCTTCACCTGAGCTGTTGTCAAAGGTTAAAATGTCCTTTAGTATGGGGACCTTGAAGACTTACCAAAAGAAACCCAATGTTCCCGAAGCTCGCTGTGGCCGCCGGGGTTGGGGTTAGGGAGCAGGCAGCTGTAAACGGGTTCCCAGTTGTGCCTCAACCCAGTTTCTGCCTCTGTCCAACCTGCTTGTGCTCAAGACACATGTCAAGATCCCCTCGGGTTTAAGACAGTCACTCTGGTCCCCCTCGCTGTTGTAACCTCTACAAAGCCTGGGGGCAGGTTCACCCTGTACTTGCCAATGTCTCTGCATGCACCGACTCCTCCTCAGCTGGCTCCCAGGGGAGCACAAAACACTGCTGATGGGACCAAAACCTTACTAACATTCCAGGCAAAAGGCTTAAAAACCATCCAATTATTCCCAACACTGTCTGCACCTTCTCAAATAATTTCTGGCTGACAGTGGGCTGGAAGGATAAATTGCCTTTCCAGCTTCAGCAGCTTCTGTCTCCTTTGACATCTAGCACCAACTTCACATCCTGAGGGGACGCTTAGGCTCTGCCTTTTGTACACAAGCATTAGCAGACAGCTGGGATCTTCTAAGGATAAAGACTAAGGCCATCAAGACGTGGGTAGAGGAGGGAAAGGAGTGGGCTGCAGAGGTGTTTGCACTGGGTGAAATGCCCAAGAACCCCATGACAACGTGTCACAAAAGGGATCTTACACAAAGCATCGTCCTCACCAGCTCACTGATACACTCCAGCAGCTCTTGGAAACAGGGACTGGGATTCTTGGCAGGGTGGGAGGAAAAGGGAAAGGGAGAGGAGAAGGGAGTTTTTCTGGTGAGCATGTTTTCTTTCCACCCGCCAGGCCCCTAGGTCCCCTGCTGCCAAAGCACTCAGAATAAAACATTAATTCAATACCACACATTTAATTACACATTATTTGAAAGTGAATTTATTTAACAGAGGAAAATAGTCTTCAGAGAGCATCTGCCTCCCTCAGACTCATGCATCTGCCGAGAGCGGGGCTTGGAGAGGAGATAGGAGGTATAATGGTTTGTTTTACATCAGCAGCTATTGCTGTTCAGTTCATCCCTTCAAAAGGGGAGATTTTAAGGAGATAGAGTTGTGTTTTGCAGGAACTTACCGGCTGATTTGATTTTCCAGCTAGTTTTCACTTGACTGGAAAGTGCTGCTGCAGACAGATACCACTTGTCTTTCTGCTTTACTATTTTTCCAAAGGAAAGGAAGGATTACTGGTGGAGGGTTGGAGGGGGATTGGCTGCCCCTCGAGGGACAACGTGATAGTCAGATTTCAGGCTTAAGGCTTTAACAACATGGTAATCAGACACTTAACAGCATCCTATTGCCGCGATGGATAATCACAAGAAAGTGGGAAGTGACCGGGTCTCAGCAGCAGCCTCGCAGCTTGGAGTGTATCTCCCAGCAGGAACACAGAGACTTACCTTCCACCCCCGAGTCGCAGGGGCTCAGGGCTATGGACTGCCCCAGCCTGGGAGCTGACTGCCTGCTCCAGCGGGGCCAGGAGCCCGGCAGAACCTGCTTTCAGCAGCGGCGAGCCTCACATTTCCCCAGCCAGTGCTCCACTGCAGAGATGGGAGCAGACTCCAGCGCCTGGTGCAGGCAGCAGCCCCTCCATGGCTGAGCTGCTGCAGGGCCAGAAATGAGTTCCTGGGTCCTTTGTAGGAAGGAGTTTGGTCGCAGTGAGCTCAGCCCCAGCTTTTGCCTTTGCTGTCCTCTGGCACCCCTGCAGTGTCCCAGCAGGAGGATGCCACACAGGGCTGGGTTAACTGGCTTGTGCCACATGAGCCTTACTCCCAACCTCATCCCTGCACTGGCTCTTCCTCACGCTCCTTCATTTGGGAGCAGCACTGAAAATCTCCCTCATCCTTGCGACAGCCTCGATTAGACTGCAATCCCCCTCACCCCAAGCAGACACAAAGTGTGCCAGGCACCACCACTGCTCCCTCCAACAGGTACCAGCAGAGCTCAGCCCAGGCAGTGTTGACCCCCACAGCAGGATGTGTCTCTGACCAACAGACATCCCATGGTCAATCACTGCCCTCTTTGGCCTCACCAGCCAGATCCTGCTGCTGTTATCCCCATCCCAGCCATCAGCCTCAGTGCCATGCTGCAGCCTGCTTGCACACCCATGCAAATATTGCAGCACAGGGTTCAGGTCACAGCATTAAGCTTTTCCTTGTAATTTTGAGTATTTAGGGGGTTTTGATACTACTGTTTCAGTGTCATTCAGTCACTGCCCTGATTCACAGTTTGAAGGATCGAGCCTGCAACATCATTGCTTAAAAACCCTAGATATATTGAATATGTTCTGGAAAATACGTGACAATTACAAAGGTGGCACTAAAGAAAGAGGTATGGTTTGGAAGGGGTTCAGATGCTGTACTAAAACTGTGATCCCCTTTGCAAAGTCCAGAGTAAGAACTGGCCCCAAAGTTGGGTGCAAAGTGGAGAAGTATTTTTAGACAAAGTGCAGTTTCCTCCAGATGTGGAAGTGCATAAAGACTTTCAGAAAAATCTGTTGGGAAAGAATTCCTGGGCCACCTCAAAGCAGAAAATTTGGTGAAAGGGCCTCATGTTCTGCATTTTCCAGCTAGAGCTCCAGGCAGGTTGGAAGTGCTTCTGATTGTTGCCATCCTCATCATCATCAAAAAGGAAAAGGACAATTTGGAAAAAAAACAGAGCATCATCCGCTTTTCTTTTTCCTTTTTTTTTTTTTTTTTCCTGTGGACTCCAGGTAGTAACATCATTTCTTGCCCCATGCCCACTTATTTTCGCACTAACTTTGCTTGCTGGTCATTAAACTAGTGGCTAATGCAGCCAAACCCATGGAATAAGAAAATTCCAGAAGTGAGGCCACATGGAACAAAAACATGAGCTGTTGAAAGACAGATCTCAGGCTCAAGTTATGATTTCGTTAGAAAGTCTCTCTCTAATTTGCCCAATTTCCATCTCTCTCCTTCCTACCCACCTCCTCGGCTCCCTTTCTCACAGGACTGACACAGGAGGTGTTCTTATGTCTATGGCTTGATGAGGTGTTCCCTCAGATTCATGTTTTCCCAACACCCCAAATGGACCTTGCTCTTTGTTCCTGCCTGAGGTTTCCTTGGCTTTCTCCCTGCTTGTTCTGTCTGCACATCCCTCTTTCCATCTCACCAACTCCTCCTGCAGAAGGAAACCCCTGAAGGAGGAGTAATGTGAGACAGCTCTGCCTGCTGGGCTCTAAAATTACTGTGGTTTGGGTGATTTAGGCTATTGTTAAGAGGCAGCAAATTATGCAGAGAGGGATAAAGAGGAGGAGGATCACACAAAGAAATTACTAATCGGATGGGGAGAGCAGCTGGTTCTCATTTAACCCTCCAGGTCTGTGCATGATTGTGCTCCTTTGGCCTGTGCCTGAGTCACAAGTAGGAACGAATTTTGTGCTGGTGCTCCTTGAGGCTGCACACCAAGAGAAATCAACTTTTCCTCCAAGGTTCCCCTCCTTGTAGGAAAAAAAAAAAAAAAGCAGGGGGGTAACAGCAGGGCAGGGCTAGATGAGAAAAAAGGAGCCCAGCAGCACCCTGGGTCCATCCTGCAGAAGGGGATCCCTAAAAGGCAGCGACTCAGCCATGCATTGACTCCAGAGCTGTTCCACGGTGGGATCCAACTTGTTTCCGAGGCACTGTCCAGCCAGCACCACCTTCCTCTCCTTGGCAGAAACAAACCTCTTTGAGGAGTGACAGGTGAAGCGGAAAGAGCTCTCCTTGGGTTAGGCTTTGAAAATCCCTCATCACCAGGAGGTCAGCACTGTTTCAGGAACCCCATGTTCTTGTTAGAGCATCCTTCCCTGATGGCACTGCTTCGCTGCATCCCTGCTGCCTCCTGCCCTCATCGTGGTTATAAGTGAGAATCCATCTTTGGTTTTTGTCTCTGGCACTCCCAGCATGGGGAGAACACGGGGTGATAAAACAATCTATATCTGTCCGTTTGTCTGTCTGTCATCCTTCAGCAACATCTCACACCGTTATGAGCCAGATGGTTGGGGTGAATTTTCACAAAATCCAGCACAAATTTCAATGCGTGCAAGAGGGGGGGAAAAAAAGAATCCTGCAGTTTTCTCCTGTGGCCAAGCATCAGTGTCTGCACCAGAGGAAATATACCCCGTTAATTCTTCTCAAAGGCCCTGGTGAGACTTAAGAAAACATTCTGCAGTGCTGGTAGCCTCAGAAGACATGATTAATTGCAGATGGTGAAAAGGTGCATGTTCAGCTTTAACTGAACTCTGTTTGAAGACTGGATGATTGTTGAGTTGGTATTCAAGGCACATGGGGAAGGCAACCTATGAGGATCTTCAGCTACAAAACCAAGATATTATGTATATATACTTTTTATATTTTATATAGGGCTTAACAGCTTAAATTTAAATGTGTGTTCTGAAGTTTTACAGCAAGAACACGCTGCTAGTGGAAAGGACCAAAATCAGCAAGATTCCTGAGGAAGGTGGGAAAGGGTAATATTGCTTTGCAATTACCTGAGGATGCAGAGGCATAAAAAGAACCTCCCAAAGCTGGCAACAGTGGTTTGTAGATGAATATATGTGAGTGATGCTGCAGAGCACTGAGACAGCTAAAATGGTGGAAAGATATTCAGTACTTTGAGCTGTTTCTCCTCACTAGCCTAGGACAGGTCTCATTTAATCCAAAAATACCTTGAACAAGACAATAGAAGTTGTTTTCCTGAACTGCCTTAATTGGAGGGCCAGCATCAGATATTGGGATGGTAACACGGCAAAATGAGAGGCCAGTGTACACTAATCCAATCCATCAATCTCCCTACAAATCCTGTTTCCTTATTGCAGTCTGAGTTTGGAAAGTGACCCCAAATTCAGCTTGTATTGAAAAGGTCACCTTGAAGTCTTTTCTTTATCAATCAGAGTTTAAATCAAGTCTCTTAACCTTTTCCCAGGGCAGAGATTTTTCAAGCAGGTAGTAGGAAAACCTACCCAGATCAATATCTGAGTGCATATGAGCACCCAGAGTTCAAAACTTCACTCAGACCTCTTGCATTTACACAGCAAGGCTGCAATTCTCCTGCAAACAGAGCTCACATCAAGTCATCTGAAGTCTCCAGACTAGAAATTGGAATTGTAGAGAGTGAAGGAAAAAAAAAAAAAAAAGAAGGGATGAATAATTACCGAGCTGTTAAAAATCACATCTTCGTTTCTGGAAGGAGTTCAACAAACAAAAAATTCCTATGCTGCCCAGTTTGCTTCATTTATCCTTTCTTAATGGATAGTGCTGTTTCTCTGTGGCATAAATTGCGGTTTCTTTCTCTCTGCTTCTCTTCTCTCTCTAGGGATTCCTCTCTCAAACACATCCCAAATCAGGAGAGGCTCTGGGTGTGTTTGGGACCTTGGCCATAGTCATCACAGGTGAAAAATCCTTCAGTTCGTGATGCTACAGCAGGACTCTGGTTCCTGCCTTCAGCATTTTCTTCCAGATCATTAGCAGACATCAAGAAAAACACAGGTGATTAAGAGTGACTTCCAGGACACATCACTTTCAACCTCTTTCCAATTAGAAACACTTTTAGCAGCAACTCTTTTCTGTCTCTTGCTCTTAGGGCAGATTTCTACACAGGCTCTTGTTTTGTCAGTGCATTTGTCAATGCTTTTACCCCTAGTCATTAATTTCAGATGCTGGTCCTTGTGGAACATCTCAGTGTACTATATCCACTGAATTTCCCTGACCTCCCACTACTTCAAGCCGTGTCACTTTGGCCTTCACAGAGCGTTGTTTTCCAGGTGTTCTCCCACAACATCCTTTAAAGTTTAAGCAGATTCCCAAGAATTTCCCAGAGCAAACACACTGCTCTGTTTCCTGTCCCCATCATATCCACCACTTTCCAACTCTCATCCATCTGCCCAATTTTAAACAAGCAAATTAAAATGTCAGCAAAGAGCTTGGCAAGTGGTGTGCATGCCCTCAGGATGTGCTCTCCATCTGTAGAGGATTCTCACCTGGTCCTGTGCCCTTGAACAGCTGCTCACTGACATGAACTCTTCATCTCCATAAAGCTGGATGCAATTTTGGCAGATGAAAATTATTTAATAATCCTTCTCTTATCACTGATTCGGGCTGGCTTTTCTTCTGTCATCAGTGTAAGTTCTCCATATATCACTCTCAAGATAAACACTTTTTCCTCCATACCCTCTGAACCAGCTCACTGTTTTCCTCAAAACCCCAAACCCCTCCTTGATGTGAGGCCAGTTTTGTTGTCTCTGAGATGCTTATGTGCAAAAGGACTTTCCTGCCTGAAATCCACCCTCAGCATCTCTATGGCTGCTGCTTCCCATCCCTTTGTTTCCTCCTGCATTCTTCTTCCTCCCCTCTCCTTTCATTGTGATACTTCAGCAGTGCCCCGTTATGGTCTCAGTCTCTTGCTTAGCCAGCCTGGTGTGTGTCAGTCCCGTCATCCTGCCTTTTATTATCTTTATTTTTACTAGAATGAATGTTTAGGGCAGCCTTCCCAACTGTGTCTGAAAGACCTTCATTAAAGCGTGGCCAGCTTTCTTCCACTCATTTTGCATTCCCTGTAAGCCTGGTCTCCAAAAGGCCACTGGTTTTGTGTGGCTGCCCTTTCTGCAGACCCTCCTCAGCACTTCAACTCTGCAGGGAAAATAATCACTTCAATTTCAAGTGTATTTATTATGGTTGCTCAATTTCCTTTAATCTGTCATTTCTCCTTCTCCTCCCCCCACGATTGCTTTCTTTTCATTGAGCTGTGAGTGCACTGAGGAGGCTTTTACCTCTGACCCTCACTGCCTGCTCCAACCCCATCCCTGCACTGGCTCATGCTGGGCACCTTGTGTACTGATTATTGCTCATTACCGTGTGGCTTAATGAATGTGCCGAGCCCTTTGCAAACAAATGCATGTGTCACAGACAGCAGCTCCCACTGCTGACCCCGCGGGACTAATTGAGGCAGAGAAGACAACACTTTCAGGCACAAATTGCCTGTGCCATCAGCAGTGAGAAGGAAAGAAAGACCGAGAAACTCTCCCAGGCCTTTCTGAGAGAAGGAAACCTTAATGACAGAGTGCCCATGTCTGCCTGAGTCTTGTAAAACAACATATTTCTGGGGAGGGAGAACAATGTTTTTTATGTAGGGGATGCATGTCCCTCCAGTGACAAGGCTGAGTGCAAAACCACAAGCATCCCTTCAGAGCTGGAGCTGTAACAGCCAGAGAAGCCCCAGCTGACAGGAAAACCATCAGCGTTCCTGCCCGTATGTTAAGCTGTGTGAGCACGCACACCTCCCGAGGTTTAATTGGTGTATTAATGTATTAAAGCACTGACACAAACAAACAGGGACTGCTTTCATAAGCTACAAAATCCTTGAGTACATTGTAATTAGCTGGGCTTGTTAAACCACTTAATAAGCAATAGATAGCACGTGTCTGATGCCCCTGCATCTTGGCTCAGAGGGAAAGACAGGCAATTGCTTAAATATGAAATGTGTTCAGTTCTTAGGTGAATCCTAAGAACTGTTCCCCTGGCACAGGGAACTTCTGCTCAAGGCAAACACAGCTGAGACCAACGCCAGGGTCACTCGCTGCAGCCCCCACTCCTCTCCTTGTGTCCTGCTCCCACCAGGCAGCTCCCAGGCTGTGTCCAGGTGGGAAGGGCTGGCACTGGGAACCAGCAAGTCATCACCAGGATTCATATTGTGATCACCCTTTTCCTATTCCCTGAAGAGGCCCAGGAAAGGGGAAAAGTCAGCAGGGACACAGCCAAACCAGGAAAGACAACAGTAGAGTTACCCAGCATCCCTGAATGCAAATGGGCAGGCAGTGCTTTAATTTTATCCCAGATCCCAGCTTACTCCCACAGTGCTAGCACCCGTCCATGTGCCCCTGTGCAGTCCAGCTGGCTATCCAGCTCCAAATTTAACTTTCCCCAGCACATCACCACGCACAACCGCAGCTTTCCGAGAGCGGGCAGAGAAGCTCCCTTAAACACCGCCTCCACCCAAGTCCACCACAGGGATTTGCAGCTCTGCAGCTATTCCTAGATCCCAACTGGATTCTTCTTTTCATCTTTGTTCTGCCTCCTATTCTAGTGCTGAACCCCAGGCCTGCTGCCTTGGAGCTTCCTCCAAATGCTGCATTCATTCATTTTTAAAGGTGACCTTCCAACTTTAAAGGAAGTTAGCAAGACTCGCTGTCTTCATTTGCCCACTCCTTCTTTTCAACCTGCTCTTTATTATGAATTAAAAAGGGGCCTGAAAGGTTTTCTCTATTAAAAAATAAAAGCTTTAGAAAGAGCACATGTTTCCAAATCATTTCTCTCCCAGTTTTTGCAGCAGATGTCTTGCATGTCACGGTGTTTGCTTGCTGCAAACTCTCAGCTGCCAGCCCTG
This sequence comes from Corvus moneduloides, assembly GCF_009650955.1. Taxonomy (NCBI): domain Eukaryota; kingdom Metazoa; phylum Chordata; class Aves; order Passeriformes; family Corvidae; genus Corvus; species Corvus moneduloides. The sequence continues at coordinate 5,771,847 of NC_045488.1, read as the reverse complement.
ATGCTCTGATTTGGCCACCTACCTGACCTTGTGGGGTGCTTGTCACCCCCACCCCTGGTCACCCTCTCCCTTGTTCTGTCACTGCTGTTTGGCAAAGCAGTGCCCTGAAATGTTCTGGGTGAAAAACAACTTCTGAGTGAGCAGAGTTGGAAGCAGGGTTGTTTTTAACTTGGACCATACCAGACACCCAGGCTAGACTGTGGCCTCATAAGCTCTTGTGCTGGCACAAAAGAAGGGCAGAAAATAAATGAAGTTCTCTTTATTTCACCTTACTGCCAAAAGTGCATTTTACAAGCCCTGGGGCTGTATAGCAATGGAAAGGGGAGGTGTCTCCAGCCCTGAGCAATAAGATTACTCTTGCCAATGAATTGGTGACAGTAATTAAAAAGGAAATAGCAAAGCAACATGAGAGTTTCGTGCTGCTGTGGTACAACATTTTGCCAATTAATCAGGACAAGCAGAACACTAATTTTTACTGTAATGAAACTGATAAAGGAAAGAAAACCACGATCTTATAAATTGAAAGCTCAACTTCCAACTCTTCCTCTTAGATTACAGGATCAAACAAACAACAACAGCAAAGCACAAAGAAAATAAACCCACCAGTCCTTCTTCCTCCCTTTCCACTCTTTTGGCTGTGAGTTCTGCTGCTATCCAGACAGGTTGTGTTGACTACTTCTTTTTGGCAAGAGGTCAGGACATCACAAATCACTGTCATACATCCACACTCTGGGTTTAATCATTGGCATTTGCTTCCATCCAAGAAACTATAGACATTTTCTGAGCTAAGGACATCTGCCTGCCAGGCACGAGGCTCACACCCACAAACTCATTTCACGCTGACCACCAAGTGACCACAAGTGAGCAGGAGCCCTTATTCACAGCTGGCTTGTGCCATACTGAGCCTGGAAGTGCTTGGGTCAATCAGAAAACACCCAGCCTCTCTTCCCAAACCATTCCATAATCTCCACCTGCCGCTGTTTGCCAGACCAAGTGTTAATCCTTAAACCCTGCTTGATACCATAGCATCCCTAGGACTCTTTCATTCTCCTTCCAAGCCAGCATGTCCATGCTTTCCCTGACAGCCCTGCTGTGCTCTCACATGCTCACTAGGACATACACTTTAGCTCTTCAAAAGCCAACCATCAAGCTGCACAGCAAGGGAAGCAGCTGATTATGCTCTTCCTACAATTATCTACTGAAAGTAGGTGAGTAGTTCAGATTTTTAGGAGAAAAAGAGGGCTTCCCAAAGCAAAAGCAAGATTTCAAGGAGGTAGTGCCAGGTCAAGTTTGAGTACAATACATAATGGAAAGCTCCTCGCTTTGTTTCACAGTCTCAGCCTTCCCTTGGCTCTGATGCTCAGTTTTATCTTTGGGCTATAAATGATTCATGGAGCCTTAAAATATATATAATCTATATCTCCTAGAACAAAGAGTCTTCTTTTCAGGGGGTTTTGAGGGAGCAGGGAGCAGCGTCTGTGCTACCTGCACTCAGGCTTGGATGTCCCTTGGGAAAGGACCCTTGTGGTTCCCTGCTTCTTCCCAAACTCAAGCAGCTGCTCTGAGCTTGCAGCTGAGCTCTGTGAGAGACCCCAGGTCAGTCTCTAGGATGCAGGGATGTGCTGCTGGGGGTTTGCAGACCTGCTGTCTGGAATCACACCCAGCTCAGAGGCAGGCTATTCTCATCCATTGCTGGCAGTCCCAGTGCATGGACACCATCAGTGCACTGTGGGGGACTTAAATCATTTATGCAGAATTGCAGATGGGGAAGCTGCAGCAAAAACTTACCTCCATGTCACAGCCTAATCGCCTCAAGGCTTTACCATCCCAACCTCCAATCCTCTGCCTTGGGCTGTGGATCGCATTTAATGAATGTGTTTCTTCCCTTGGAAATCCAACACCACCTTTCCATCATGAATATTTGATTCCTACTACGCGTACAAACACAAACATACACAACCCCCTGCATCATGATCAGCGAGCATCTACTTACTTCTCCAGACAAGGATAACACTTTGGACAACTCCAAGGATGTTATGCCAGTGGCATTTCCTTTCCAACCGAAGAGATGACCATCCTCTGGTTTCTTTTTTAGGAACCTAAACATGGGGCTGGGTAAGATCTGGTGAAATCTCCAACCAGTGTGGACCTGTTCTTACTCAGAAGGGAGCACAGGGAAACGAGAGGTGGAGACGTCTCAGACAGGGAGGGCTTGGAGTCCTCTGTGCCTCATGTCCAGCAAGCTGTGGGATGCCTCCCTCCCTGTGCTGGCCACCAGCAGCCCGGGTGGATGGCAAACTGAGCATCACAGTGCTATAAACTAAATTCATCCAAATAGATTCCTGTGCAGCTCTTCGATTCCAGTGGCCCTTTTGGATCAAAGAGCCAGGTTTCAGTCTGTGCTGTATCTACAGCTCATGATCACCACGTTTCCTTGCTCTTTGGAGTCTTAGATGTCTTCTTTAAAAGGGACATTGTCAATCCTTACCTATTTGGGTGTACATGCCAATACCTTTTATGCTCAAGAGTCTTCTTTGTTTTCTAAGGATGACTCTGTCTTTTTGGTGAGAGATATTCACCTTCCCTTGTGAGACTGCCATTGATATCATTCTGCCCTTTTTTTTTTTTTTTTTGAGGTTCATGCCAGCACCGCTGAATCCAGAGGAGGAAATTTGGCACAACATGAGATGCTTCACACATTACAGCCATGCAGAGAAGCTTAAGGACCTACAGAGAATGTTACCCAACTCCCAAGAGTCCCCTCTGAGCTTAACAGGATTAAACTGAGCTCAGTCTAGTCACAGGATGATACTTCCATCCAAGATACACTGTCAGGGATTTTGTCACCTTCTTCTGAAGCCATGGCTATAAGATCTTCTGTTGGGATTGAGTGGCAAGCATGTCAGATGGCTGCAAAAAAGGCGTTCTCTCTGTGTTGGATGCACTGCTGGCCCCGGGCAGGAGGGTTAAGGCACACCACAGCCTTTTTTTGCTGATTGCTAATGAAAATGAGAGACTGGCACTATCATCAAGTAGCCACCCTTGCAGTTCTGTGCTCTCAAGTTTTCTAAAGGAGTCAGCAGCTATGCCAAACACCTCCCACAGCTCTGCCATACCTGCTGGCATCCCGGCTGCATCCTCCCGTCGCCAGACCTGACCCGAGTGGTCAAACAGGAGCAGCTGTGGGTGTAACCCCGGTCTCCAGCAGCACTTGGCTCTTCTGGTTTTCCACTCCCACACAGCACCAAATCTGCAGCATTTCCAGCCAGAAGAGCCCCTGCTTTCTCCTGAGCAGGGACTGACAGTTTCCCACTGATACTGCCTAGTGCAGTCAGTTATCATTGATGCATTTAGAGCAGATCCATCAAAATAATTCCTGCTGGAGGTCTGAATCCAGCACATTACACACAAGAACTCCCTAGAAGGAGAAAAATGACACTTACCTGTCTTTAAGTGAGGCCCTTCTCAGTCGCCTGCAACGTCTGTGCGTGGTGAGATGTGGTGGCTTTGGGGGACTCGTACCTCTGGAGTTGTTCCAGCAGTGCTGAGCATGTGACTGGAGCTTAAACACTTAAACTTCCAAACCCTCTGGGACTACCCAATAAACAAACATGTCTCAGGAAACACAAAGCAAACCTGCAGCCACCTTCAGGAGCCTCCAGGGGGCTGGACCAGGCACTATCAGGGAAGAAGTGACCGTGCACAACTGCTCCTATCATCCCCAAATATTGCCTGACACTGATACAGCAAACCCAAAATGCTCTGTTGATCCAGAATCTCTCTACAATTGCCAGGCAACAAGGCCTCACGAGGAAACCTGAGCAGAGGTATGACTCTTTAGCCTGGCAAGACGAGCTCACGTGTTTGAGATGTTTGAAATGTGCATGAGCATGATGTCACTGTACATGATTGAGAGTGGCACCAGGGCCTGAATCCTGGCAGGACCAGGCCTTGAACGCATCACCTTGCAAGACCAGGAGCTTCTTCTCTCTTGTAACAGACGTTGCCATGTACTCCACCACCTCACCAGCCTAGTCCATCCCTCCCTCCCTCCCTCTCCCAATTATCTTAATAAACAACCTGGGCACATCTCTGACTCACTTAAGATAATGATGACCTGGCCACAACCAGTTTATTCAGACATCCTGGCAGTTTACCGAGCCTAATGCAAGTCCAGTCTGGCTCTCCCTGCCTCCTCATGAATGAGCCTGACCTCCAGCAGTGGCTGCTCTGCCATCAGTGGATGCAAACCCACACACAGGTCAGACACAGGCTGCTCCCAGAACTCAGACTGGAGCCAGGAAAGCTGCTTTCTCTGAAAACAAGCTCTTAACTGTTCCAAAGGCCTAGGCAATGACAGCTTTTGTTGTCTGCAGAAAGACCTGTTGGGATGGTACTAATCCCAACATAAGAAAAAGAAACATGGGGTTAGGGACAACCCCAAATAACAGATGATTGAAGGGCATCTCTGCATGTTACATTTCTGACTGCCAGTCTGAAACATTCACTCACCCAACCTGAGAGCAAAACTAGCACCTATCACACAACAGGAATATTTGAAGCAAAACCTTGGAGGAAAAATGCCAAATACTCTGAATAATAAACACATGCTTACAGAAAGTCAACTTCTCTGCAGGAATCAGGCACAGATCACAAATGAGTCACTAACAGCAGAGCAAATCATTTAACCAGCACTTAGAACAAATCCCTCCACTTTGTATAGAACAACCAAAATTTATTCCTGCTGATTAGTCAGCAGTTACACTCACAAGTTCAAAATAATACCAAAATTCAAATGTAGTTGTCTTGCAGTTGCACTCTGCTTTACTGCTGGAGAAACTATCATCTTCTCTTTGCGAAGGAATCCTCCTGCAGTTATTTACTGGTGTGTGGGTTGGGATTTATTCTAGCTCTGTGGCATCAGACCACATGCTGGCACCACCAAGGAGCCTGCCTGTCATAAGGAAAGTAGTGGGGACAGCATTGGAGAAACCACAAAAGATACAGGCAAAGCAAAATGTACCACAGCAGCTGAAGATACATCGTCACTTCACCAGGTAAAGCACCTTTTCCAGCTGTGAGTGGGCAGGTCTCCTATCAAACTACACCCACACCTTCAGAGCAGCTCTATGCACTTTCCCACAGTTTGTTAAATTTTCTTTCAACTTGGGCTCTGCAGGCACTGGTAAATACATGGTTAATAATGACTCCTTGACTAATTGCACAAACAACAGAAGCGCTTCCAAATGTTAAGGAAAAAAAAGAAATCACTCAGCATTGATTTCTTGTGTGCTCTCTTGCTGCTGCTCCTCCAAACCCGTGGTTTTTAGCTTTACTACTGTGTCTAGGCCTCTTTATCCTCTGCTAATGCCAGGCTTAACCCTGAGGATCTGCAGCTTGTTCTGGGTACAAATCAGAGCAGAGCAGTGATGCACTGCTGCAGTTTGCTGAATCAGCAGAAGCAGCTTCCTCTGACTCCCCACAGCTCCCAGGAATTCCCTGGACAGCAGGACACAGATACAGGGAAAGAACAAAGACCTGGTGGTAGAAAAAAAACACCAAACCACCACCTTCAAAACAAGCTCAAGCCTCTTGGGAGAGAAGGTGTGACTCCTCAAAAGCACATCTAAATGAACAAAAGAGCAGCAAATAACGTCAGTATTCAATGCAATGTGGGTAAGCAGCTGTGGAGACTCAATATACCCTGATCATGACCTACAACATCCCACACACCAGACACTGCCCTGCAGCAAGTCTGAGCCCAAGGTCCCACACACTGATTCCACCCTGGAGCGAGCTACAATGCCAGAAACACACTGTGCCCATCGTGCTGCCTCCAAGCAGGAACTAAAAGAAACACGACTGCATCTTTTTAAAGTCCAAGTACAATGAGCCGAAACTTTGTTCCTCTGCTTATTCACACACAGGCTCCACACTCAATAAGACCTGAGGAGGCAGGGTTGTGATGTTCAGGAGGAGCAGATCATTCCTGCTAGAGGTCCACTACTTGCACCCTATGAAACCAGCATCCCAAGCTCCTTCAGCAACAACTCCGTCATCAGCCCAAGAGTCATTTGAAGCCAGAGTGGGGAGGGTGAGCAGCACAGCATTATCAATTCACGGTCCAGCTGTCATGAAGAGCATGGAGCCTTCACATGGGTACATCAGGCAACAGAGACAACCAAGAAGCAAGAACATGAAGAAGCAAGTGCCCAAGCCCTCTGCAATGCCTGCCAGAGCCCATAGTTAAACCAGCTGCTTTTGAACTGACAGCATCAAAAATATTGTAGCAACTCATATGTAAGGAGTCAGTTGCCCTGAAACACAAAGCAAAGTGAACCAAGGCTGACCATACCAGCCACCTGAGTAATTGGCTAATCAAGCACTGTTTGCAATGTTTCTGGGCTGTGAAACCTGATAACAGACCCTGCAGTAGTGGGGAAGAAAAGACAGAGCTTCCAAACCCCATGCTTGTTTCCCACACCTCAGAAAGGAAAAGGAGACAGGGATGGAATCCAGTGCAGCTCAGCTGCTCATCCCTTGTGTAAGGCTATGTCAGGAGACAACCATTTGTCTCAGGCACTGCAGACATTCCTGGGAAGGTAAAGGTCTCAGGCATCACCTAATCCTGTGAACCACAGCAGCCCATCACTCCTGGAGACACACTCATTAGAAGGGAAGGTCATGCAGAAATTCACCCACAGCATCATTTTGAGACATTTGCTTGAAAGTCATGTCAGGAAGTTACAGGAACAGAAGGATGCTGGAAAACATGTTTTTAATTTGCTCATCAAAACTCTCACCAGGTTTTCTATGAGGGTTGCAGCACCATGCACCAATATGTGCTCAAACACACCCCTGACCTCATGTCCACAGTCACCTGCAGATTGGCACAGCAGCTTTTAGTTACATCAGTGACATCTCCTGTTAATAATTCTAAGACGCAACCACTAAGACACACCCTCATGACAAGTCCCACACGCTGCAGAATGGTTCCTCTCTCCTCCTGGAGCATCCAACCACCCGGACATGAACTCCTGATGAGGAACCTGAGTACAGCACTCATTTGTACCCCACTCCCTCTACACCAAATAAGTCCTTGACAGCTTAGCACAAGGTTAATTGTTGCTGAGGAGGGGACAACAATCTAACACCCAACACGTGATCAATTTGCACAGCCAAGCAAGGAGACCTGAAGCAACAGCACGTCCTGAAACACTGCAGCCAGAACAATCTTTTACTGTCAAGCTCCCTGTGAGATAAGGCTTCTAATAAAACTTTTTCCACTAACGATAGAAACTTGTCTTGGCAAATCCTGACACAATCTCCTGCAGTACCAGCTTGTCCCTGAGAATATGACCATTTTATGCTACAAAAACCAACAAGTTGTCAACTGCGATCATTAGCAGCTAAGCTCTCAGGCAAGAAAACGTTGTGCCTGATGAGAGTGACAGAAACAAGAGCTCCACCTGAGCAGTGTTCCCATCATAACTGTAAATCCCACCCTCCACACCCACCAGAGAAGGAAACAAACCAAACTCCCCACACATGGACCATCTCACGAAGAAGTAGACTATAGGACATGTCATTCTGAACATTTATTTATTTTGTCTTCAAAGAAGAGGCCTGGTGCAGCTGTTTCGTTAGAAAATAAAGTGTTTATTAAGAAACTAGACATTGAACACCCCTATAGTCTCTGTGAAAAGGGACCGTCCCATTTCCCATTAGCACAGGATGATAGTTATGGCAAGATAAGAATGCTCAAAGATGGAGGAATCTCATTGACAGAAAATGAGGTAATGATTTACAATAATTAAAAATAAAATAAAATTTTAAAAAGAAACATCCTTAGACTTGCTACTTAAAGCCACCAATCGCAAACAGCCACGACTGGCTTTCGTTCTCAGCAGTGAGGAACCAGAGACTTTAATTGGTGTTAAACAAATTGAAACATCGATCACAGTGGGGAGAACTGCTTTTAATTATGTTGTACGGTCCGGAGGATTTCTTCTAAGCAGAGATGGACCTGAGCTGCAAAATTCAACCCTTCCTCTGCTAGGGTGTTTGGATATAGGCTTCTGGTCCAGGCCCACAGATGCATCTCTACGACTGATACACACAGTTGAGAGCAGAGTCCCCTGAACAGTGCTAGGGAGAGGAGACAGTTCAGACGGACAAGACATCCCCAGGTCAGGTGGGCGACTCCCAGGAGATGGGGAAATTCAGTTCAGACAAGCACCCAGTGATTCACACGCTCGGCGAAGCTCCTCCTCACTCTGTGAATCTGCAGAATTGAGGTGTCAATGGCACATGGCCGCAGGTCCTCTCTGGCAGTGCACCTCTGGCATTTCCAGCTCCGATGCGGGCAGGAAACGTTGTTGGGAGATTTGGTCATGGTTTCTGAAGCCATCCAACCTGAGCCAGGTCTCCTCGCACTAACGCAGGTGCCCCCCTAAGGCATGTCCGTTAACTTAAAGCACTCTGCCACCATCTCTCCAGTACTCTTCTATTGCACTTTACCTTTTTATGCCAACGAACCAGGAGAAGAAGCAAGAGAATGGAATATTCCCAGGGATATCCCTATGGGACAGCTGATAATAAAACCTCCCGGCAATCTCCAGGGTGGTTCATGCAGATCACCTGTAAAGGCAGGATGAAGCAGAACATCCATTCTGAGGCTTCTGCCCAGTTCTGGTGGAGAGGGACCGTGACTCTTTCCACTGGCAGTGACCCTTGAGGGCTGGTGATTTAGAGACACCCCTGATGTGATAAGGTCATCTCGGGCCACCAAGAAGGCAAGCAAAGCTGAGTGGCTGGTGAGCAAGCTCCTGGTCCAATATTCCTCTCAAAAGGATCTGGCCACACCTGAAGCTATTGGAATATTTTTTGTCCTCTAGAGAAAATCTGCTTTGCTTATAGGTTATCACAGATATGTATGAGCAAATCTGTATTTCTCATACATGTGACATCCAGAGAGTCCAAGGAAAGCCCTGCAAGTTGCCACGAGGGCAGCTGGCTTCTCTTGAGGACAGGATGAGAGGGTTTACTTTTCCATCTGAGAGGCTTTGGATGAAGTAAGACAAAAGTGGGATAGGAGTTGGGGAGAGAATACAAATATCGGCCGGAACAGGATCGATACTCCTGTTTTTGCCAGAGAAGCAACAGAATACTTTTTTTTTTCCTCTCCTTCAGTCAGCCAGCCTTGAGCTGATGGTTCTGGGTACGCGACTGGGTTACAATCAATCTCTAGTGGGGTGGGAATACAGGGGAGAGCTAAAGGGGGCTGGAAAAGGCCCAGCAATGGGACCTGCGTGCGTCTGATATGCTTTTCCACTTTGCTTACTGCTCTAGTCCTGGCAAGGACACAGACCCTCCTGCGCTATGGATTCTCCATCCATGCGGGAAGTCCAGGCAACTCCTCAGATAAAGCTCATCATTTAAGCAGCAGGGAGAGACCAGAGTACGACAACGATATAGTCAGATCCAACGAGCCGCTCTAACACACACAGACAGACAAACAAAAGAAGCCTCCTAGAACATGTGCACTTCAAAGATAACCACACTCTCTTCCTGTCAGAGAAGTAAGATACTTTTTTTTTTTCTTTCCATCCTCATTCCTTCCAACATTATTTTCTGTGCAAGAACTGGGAGCAGGGCTGCCTTTGTTCTTACCAAAAGTCTTCATTCTGCTTTAGTTTCTTCCAGGCTCCCCGCCTCGGCTCGCTCTGGGAGACCTCCCATGGCGGTGCCACGTAAGAGGTGATGGCAGCATTCACTGGGTGTTGCGAAGACACAAGCTTACAAGGAAAACTCCAAGCAGGGAGGACATGACTAAAGATGTCAGTTTGGTTGGCTTGGTTGGTTTTTTTTTGTTTTGTGTTTTATTTTAAAGCAAAAGTACAATTATTTACTGTGTTATTAGGATGACTCCTTTCAACTGGGTTTTAATTCTCTTTATTTGCTCTCATTGCTGCTGTTGTGCCTTGCAGGAATATTTAACGAACACAGCGACCATTGGAGGAAAAGAACAACCCTGTTATCTGGTGACAGAAAACCACAGTTTCAGTTGGCTTTAACGTGTGTACAGGCAGGGCTGTAGAGTCCTATTAGGAGGAGACCTCAATCCATACAGACCACGCTTACTGCTTCCCACCATTTTGAGGGCACAGCCTATAAACTTGACATCAGAACAGGGACTTTTAAGGAGTTTTTAAAAGCCATGACGTCCTTTGCTGAAATAAACACTGACATCCTCAACATAAATGCCTTGGTTAAGAGGTTTGGAATGTCCAGGGAGGCTTATTGGATTCAACATAATTTCTCTGAAACCTAAAGGGGGAAAAAAAACAGAAAAAAGAAAAAAGCAAAATAAAGTAAACGAAAAAACAAAAAAGAGCAAAACTAGAAAAAAAGAGAGAGATATCGACACACATGTAATTATATAAAAAAGAACCAAATGAATAACTAGCAAACGGCTGCCATTAAATTAAAGCCAAAATGTCCTCTCCAGGCAGGGCTACCTCACTCTGTCTTTCCATAAAGAACAGGCAATCATTTCATGTGGAGCGTGCAGGCACAAGTGCTCTGAGGACAAGGGGCATGCAAGAGGTCTGGACAGACAACTGGGAACAACTCTTTTCTAGAGGTTCCCACTAAGTCCAAATTCCTACCTAGTCCATCTTTTCCCTAGGCAGACAGCGAGGAATAGGGAGACTCCTTTCTGTGTCTACTTTTCTCTCATGATTTATCTCATCTGGCATAACATTCCTGAAATCAAAAAGTACCATTGCAAGGCTGGGGAGACCTGACTCTCATAACCCCACAGACCTTTCTTCATCCCAGCTGTCCCATCTACACCAAACCCTGCATGCTGGAGGCATCTTCTCCTCACACAACCCCACCTCTCTAAAGGTGATCTGAAGGTTTAGGATTTGCCAGAAACACTGGCCAGAGGAAAAAGAAAAATAAGGGGAGCAGAGATCATAGGCAAGCTCCTTCCTGCAGTCCAACAAACTTGCTGGGCAAATATAATGTTTTAAAGGGCTGTATCAGACATCTCTTCAGAATGTCCCTGCCTTGGGATGCTCCAGACAGCAAAATTCACTTTTTTGCCACGACCAAGATGTGCATGGCAGGATCTTGGGCATTGCTGTCACCTATCCCAAGTTCTTATGGGTCTAAAGGGTTTTCCCAAGAAGATTGGTGGGATGTCTTGGCTACATAATTGCTCTAAGATCTGGAAAATCCTCCTGCACCTCATACAGTCACAGGATCCTGACCAAATCAGCTAAGTTAACTCAAGTCTGGCATCACTAGGGCAGCATGGGGCAGCTCGGATGCCATTAAGAATTGATCTCAGTAGGAGGAGTGCTTTTTAATAGGCTAGGAAATTTTCTCACACAAAATCTACGCCAGCCAGAAGATTTTTCCTCTCCTATTTCTTCTTTCTATTTCGTCTTTTACATCTATTTATATTTCTCCACTGCACTATCTTACTCCATGTGCACATCAAACACATGCTTCCTTTGACGGACCTGAGGATGCAGACAAAAGCTGTTTGTTTGGTTTGGAACTGTTTAAACTTGTTTGGGGGAAGCAATCTGTTATTCTCAGTGGCCCTTAAAGGCCAATCCACATGGGAGAGTAAGCCAGGCTCAGCTCCGGTTCATGTGCCATAAACAAGATTCATAGGCAAATTCCAAGCGTTGAAATATCATTAGTAGTGAGAAAGAGCCCAGCTCAACTCTCACGGTTTAAAGTGATCAGAGTCACCGGGACACAAATAAACATGGCATCCCTGAACGTCACTATTTATCGTGTTTTGTTTTTCACCATGTAAATATATTTTATGGCCGCCAAAGGATAGCTGGGAAAGTCTATCCTCACCAACACCCAGTATCTCCAAGGAGAACTCCAGTCTGCTTTATTTTCTTTGCGTTCCTTAGCTCTGCTAAATTAAGGCAATTTCACTTCTGCCGGACCACATCCAACAGACCTAAAAACCCACTGGAGACACACAGCCCCAGTGAAGGGACATGTGAAAGATCAGCAAGACTTAAGGCTGGGGACACCAAGGGCTTTGCTCTCTGTCACCAGTGCTGTGCTGTGAATCCCAGCTGCAGGGATCTCCAGTGACAGCAGAACGGGGCTGCAGTGGGGGTGACCCCACCACTGACACAGAGGGGCTGCCGAGGGACGACGAGGAGCGTGGCAGGAGGACAGCCCACGTTTCTGGAGCTGAAGGGCTGAACACACATCCCGCTGGCTTGGGAAAGCAATGAAGCACCGGTCCTTTTGGCATCCTCTCCTTCTGATTTATCAAAGTCCCCAAAGAATCTGAAAAAAAACATGCTTCTCTCCTGGCTGGTTTTCTCTTTCTTCCTCCCTGCTGTTTCCCATATTGTACTGCTACCTTTAACCCCATTCTCTTGTATGGAGCAGAAACCAACAAGGCTCTTGCTAGGTTTATGTCTTCGCTGACGGGTGTGAGATGGATGATGCTCACAGAGATGTCCAGGGTTAAAATGGGTGAATTTCAACAGGTTCAGAGTTTGGATGCTGCTATGACAAATGTCATCTACCATCACAGCTATTAACTTCTGAAAAACTGGCTTGGAAATGTCTTAAAAAATGTGGGGGCTTTTCTTTACTTTTTTTTTTGCTTTCTTTTCCAAAGGAAAAAAAAAGGAGAAATAGGAGTGTTCAACTTCCAAGAAGGAGTTGGGGAAATTTTAAAAACAGTAACTTTTTGTGGAGTTTCACATTTGTCAGTGCCAGCTGGAAAATGGGAGGAAAAATATTATCTTTGACATTGGTTGTAGATTTGTAGGGAAACTCCAACATGCAAGACTGAAAATAGTAAGGAGGTCAAAATCCCCACCCTGTAGATTGAAATCAAAACCATCTCCAAAGAACTACAAAATTGGGAAGGGGAAGGGGAAGGGTCTGACATACTAGACTTTTTGCTTCTCCCAGTTCTAGTGACATCACTTTTTAAATTAAAACATAATACTGTCTCTACTAATAGTCATAGCATGGTAGTGGAATAAATGTATGGAGAGTGTTGGAGAACAGGGAAGGAGGAATGAGCTCGTATTTTCTGTGCAGCTCTAACAGCTTGAGATGGAGGGAGCAGATGGGGCATTTCTCTAAGCAGGCTGGATGGATGTGGCAATGAAAGGACAAGAAAATTGAAAGCAACCAAACCATGCAATCAGTTTTTGTCCTCAACTCCGGCCATCCACTTAGTCCTCCAGAGCTGTCTTGTGTTTCCCAACACCCTGGCTAGTGGGTTTTGGCCACTCTGCCCCATGCCCGTACCAATCCAGCCTATGGACAGTGCCCTGCCAGGAACACACTTCCTCCACTGAGAGAGCAAGACTAAGGAGAAAAAACAAGATAATTTCAGCTTTCCTTCCCTGTTTGCCTTCTGGCAAAATTGTCACTACTCAGATCAAGCAGGCTTTGGAGACCTGAGGCTGCTCCACATCACCTGAGAGGAGCAGCAGGGATTGTGACATGGGGAGGCGAGGGAATGACGCAGAAAATGATGCACTACTCCTCACAGTACCCCTATCTGCCACAGCGGGAGGGGTGCAGACCTGTTCCGAAACACAGGGGTGGAAACTGCTTCTGAAACAGCAATATAAACTGCTGTGGGAACGGATGAGAAAAGCAACGGGATGCCGCATAACGCCCGGCAAAAATGGGTTAAACAAAAATAGCAAATTAAGGGCAACAAGCTGGCCAAACATAACTCTGCTATTCATGCAGCTCACATTAGGCAACGGAGCTTTGAGCTCTCTTCTGTGTTACAGCAGAATTTATGATAGAAAGGAAAAGCAGTAGGAGACTCCAACAACAGTGTACATTTTATCTTTGTCTATGCACAGATATGAAGCATGAATAGCATCAAAGAAAGCATGAAAACCATCAAGCCTGGCCCACACCCTGAGCAAAGGAAATAGCCATCCCTCTAGTCGAATCAGCACTGCTGTGTCTATATCTGAGGGGGAAGCAACACAACAACCCGGGTTTCCTGTCATGGATGGGTTCATCTGCTAGGCTAGGAAACAAAACCTTCTTTTTTTCCTTCTCCTCACAGCATGTAACAGGGTGAGATGCAACCCAGCCGAAGGCCTCGCTTGCCACAACAAAGCAGGTCATGGAACCTCAGCAGAAACACACTGTGAGGTTCTCTCTGATGCTCTCAGCTGCAGATAAGCACATCATCTCCTCTACCATGCAAGGAAAAGTCAAAGAGCCCAGACCTCCTCTCATTTACACCAGTACAACAGTGTGGATCACAATGGAGAACCGCAAGAAAATTCAGTCCACAGATGAATTTCACACTGATAACACAGACCTCAAGAAGATCTTCAAGTAGATAACACCCCTTCTTAGATTAGAAAGGCTCTGAGAGCTACAGAAATACTTATAATTATTTGTTTTTATGGAAACAGGGTCCTTATTCCCCTCCACAGCAGCTCACCTTGTATCTGTTTTCATTTTCCATGGTTAAACCTCTGTCATAAGAGTCTCCCACTTTAATCAATGAGATTTGACGTCACAGGAAACCTCTTGGGAATGTGCTAGATGGAGCTCTAGCTACAGCTTGTACCATCTTCTTGTGCTTGTCAACAGCCCAAAATTGCAAGCAGAGGATCACAGCATTGCAAGTGTTTTTGAGGGCAGCGAAAGGAAGAGATGGGCCGAGAGCAAGAGAAAAGCGGAAGCAGATGGATCCAGAAGATCCCATTTCCACATAAAGTTCTCTAATGTTTGGCTAGAGCAGAGGAAGGGGTAGGAGAATTCTGCAGGCACTCAACCACCAAACAGTTTTGCCTTGAGAAAAGGGCAGCGTTCACAGCTTTCCACGGGGTGAACTCTTGAAGACTTTGTAAGATTCCTTAAACCTTTGGTCGGAGGAATTCCAGTAACCGTCGTGTTTCCACTGCTGCCACCACTAACGTAGGCCGTGTCCATATTAGCCAGGATCACAAGTTTGTTTTCTCTGGAACTCTTTCATGGATGGAGTAGTTCCAAGGTACTAAATGATGTAGCCTGATAGCTCAGGAGGCAGAGCTCCAAGATTCCCCACCGATCCCCCTTAGGAAAAGCCCCAAAGTAAGAAAGCACTTAACAGGGTATAAAATGAAAAATAAGAAGGAAAAAAAAAATCTATTTAATACCAAGGATGACAAGAAAAAAAAAAAGGCTATTTTCAGGTCTGAGATGGCCTGTGATTTGAGCCAAAGCTACCGTCTTGTCCAGAGGCGCAGCCAGTGCTTTTTCTCCAGCCTGCACGGAGGTGCAGCTATTTAAAGCCACTCAGAGGCCCACTGCATGATGGAAAGCAGCCAGATCAGTTGGGCCTCATCGGTTTTGTTTTTGTTAGATTGAAGCCAGAGTATGTGAAATGACTTGTAAGAGGACCGGGGAAGGGGGAAATGCTGGGCACCCAGCAGTCTCACCCATGACACGCAGAGCTTAGTCTCTGCTTCATTTAAGTGGTACTGGGTCACAGAGAAGGTCCCTGAGCAAGTAGAATGGCTCTTTTGTCCACTGAAATACCCACGGCCATGCAAAGACACGTGGCAAAACTCTTGGGGGTTATAGGTCAGCCATGAGAACAAGCTGCAGGAAAGCGTTTGCAAACTTGGTGGTAGCTGACATCGTGGGCATTATCCAGCTGCTGCCCTGCCTCTGCTTGTGCTTGCACTGACACATCCAGGAGCCTTCTCCTCTACCATTCTCATCGCTGGGAGGAAAAAATCCCTGTCTCCCTGCCTCCACAAGTCCCCAGTTCTCACCACCGTGCACTCTTGCTGCCTCTGCACTCCACAAAGCCTAAGGGACCCAGCATGAAAGATCCCATCCTAGCAAGTAATACATCATTTTCATCACTTTGGTTTTCAAATACATTCTTTTGTCAATTTTTAACTTTTTTTCTCAAGTCAGGCCTCGGAGTGCTGCCAATTTAAGCACCATGCACAATGCTGCAAGAGCTTCTTTTTCCCACTTTACCTGACAGGTATCCGTGTCCCTGGGACACTGCCTCTGTTCCCCATCTGCTTCAGAGAGCAATAGTTACCCTAAGCATTTTACAGAGTTATTGAAACCATTGACTAATGTGCCCAGAAATGAATATCCACTGGGAAAGAATCTGGTTGGGCTCGTGTTCCTTAATTGCTGATTAATTCCAATTATGGTACAGCTGATCCACCAGTACCACAGATCACCACATCAAAGAGCCAACCAGCAAAGGAAGCCCCTGAGTAAGAACAGCAGCAGCTCTGTTTCAAACTTCTTTTCAGCTGGAAAGTGCTTCATAAACATTAATTTCTTATGCCTCTCTCATTCCCTGGGGAGGAAGGAGCTGTTATATTTATTATACAGGCAGCAAAACGGTGGCACAAAGCAGGACCACGTTCTCTCCAAGGTCTCCAAAGGAACCAACGACAGTGCTGAACATCCAACAGGGAATAACCCCGGCTCCAAGACTCCCATCCTCTGCAGGAGCTCTGGGCTCTAGAAGGGGACAGAAGTGCTCAGTAAAGCCAGAGGGCTGGGATATGACAACAGACACCAAGAAGAGGCGCAGATGGTGGATAGGATTGCACACAACTGCTGCAGCCTGCAGCTGGGACCTTCCTAGCCCAGGCAGTGCCAGGGATGTTCTCCTGCTCTTCAGAGGATGGGAGGAGCTGATCAAGGCCCAGAATAAATCCTTGCTTGTTCAAGTTTCTTTGCCATCTGCTCCAGCAACACCTTATGTCATCTAGAAAGGCCAGAGTTGCCCTCCAGGAAGCCCAGGAGCTGTACAAGCCTGAGAGTCTGAAGTGTCAGGAAGAACATCCTGTGGGAAAACACGATTTTGTGGAGTTTACAAACCGAGGATGGAAACTGAGGAGCGCAGGAGATCTCAGCAGGCAAGGAGACACTGAGCACTACAGAGGAGTTGTAAATGGGAACAGGAAGAGCTGAGGGCTAAAACACAGCAAGAGCAGCAGGGAGTTTTGAGGAACAAGGTTTTGTTGATTTTTTTTTAAGCTGTTTGGATGCTGCGTTGTCTGGAATTATTGTTCTTCATCTGTGTCTCTCCAGTGCTCCTACTCTGCTGATTGCTTTGGAAACAAAGCTGCCACCACAGCTCTTCAGCTCTTGATAATTGCCCCAGTAGATGATTCTCAAAGTTGCCTTCTGCACCAAAATATGCCAAAGGGTGTTATTACACTTCCCAAGGGAGAGCTCCCTGCTCCAGATTTTGTTTTGAGACCACATCTTGGTATCTTCCAGTATTTCACAAGCTCTAAAACACACACCCCAGGGCACAGGGAAGGCTGTGCTCTCCCAGGGGAAGACAGAAAAACATGGGTTTGTGCTGATACTACAGAGCTCCTGTGGGACTGTTTGGATAGTGCCAACCAAGTGAGTGTCAGGCATTTGGGGTGGCCTTCGTCCTGCAGGAGAAGGGGCTTTGCTCCCACCAAACACACATGAAACATGGCACATTTTTGCAAGAGAATGTATGAAATGCCTGGGAAGCTCCTTGCAGCCAGCAAAGCATAGATCAGGTGAGTGAGGAGCCCCGTGGGGGGCTGCTGCTGTGCAAGGAAACCCTCACTCCACCCCAGAGCAGAGGGTGAGCTTTGCAGAGTGGGGAAGGTCTGGCAGAGCACAGCAGGACAGCAACTCAAGATCTAAGCCCAAAATGTGTGACTACTGTTGATTAGGGGTCATCATTCAAAGGAAGGAGGAAGGACCAAGAGTCCTTTCTGACAGGCTTTTTCCAGCAAATGGTCTAGCTGTGAATTTTTGCTCCAGCAATCAGCTCCAAGTTTAACAAACCACACGTCTGCCAGACCCTTCTCTGCTCCAGTTTCGTTCTGGGTCTGCAAATAAGTCTCCTTCTCTCCCTTCTCCCTCTCACATCAACTCACCTAAATGCACAAGGCATTTAAAGCACTTGAGCCCAATCTTATTTCACACCACATCAGTCTGTGTAAGCCTTCGTGTGTCTGCCCCAGTCAAGCCATTGGCATGTGCTGATCAAACATCAGCTGGGATGAGGGGCAGTGAAGGGGCTGAGCCCACAGGCCTCCAGATGGGGAGGCACTGCAACATGGAAATTCCTGGGAACACGGCTATCCAAAACCCATTTTCTCTCCAGTGGATGTTTTTATGCTTGAGAAAACCAGCTTTACTTAAAAAAAAAGGAAAATTAGTCTTTTCACTTCTGCATCATCTATCATCAAAAGTCCTGCCTTCCACCACAGCTAGGACATCTCCCCCTCAATTTTAGCTGTTCCTTGAAGCGAGAACTCCCCACACCACGGCAAAAACATGCAAGAACATACACTTCTAATGGCACCTCCATATTTGCACATGCAACTAAATGTGAGAGATCACAGTGCCCAGCCCAGCATCCAACCTCACAGTCAAAACCGGCCTGTGCACGGAGGAGACCAAGCTGAGTGATGCCAAAAGTGCCAGCAGAAAGCAGGGGGAGTGTGCACACAACCTGGTGCGTGTGGGACACGTGGGATGGCCGGGGGGAAGCGTGTGAGAGGGAAGCAGAGAGTGATGCCGCAGCACGGAGCACGTGGCAGGGAGCAGAGGAGTGCGGGAGAGGGGCCGAGAGCTCGAGCTCACACGTGTGGGGCTGAGAGCACCACGCTGCTGAACATTTACTCTCACATTACGGATTTAATGGCTTTTAACGGGAGACTTTGTAAGCGATCAGGAATTGGAACAAAAGGAGCTGAGGGAATAATTATCCTAACCAGAGGAGCTAAAGAACATGGCAAAATCCGTGCTGAGCAATCATGCTAATTAAAGGCACCCAGAAGAATCGGGATAGGAACGCCAAATGGTTTTCACTCTGCTGCCCTAATCCACTAACAGCCTCGGCACTTTGACTCCCACCAGCTGTGGGAAGGACGGCTCTGGGTGAGTTGGTTTGTAGCAATAAACGACAGAGATAAACAAGTGACACGGGGGGGTTGGTCCCCTCTGCAGTAGAGCCTGAAGCGACGCTTGGCCCGCCAAAGTGAGCAGCGGCTGCTTTGCACCAGGCAGCCTGGGAGAGGACCAAATGCTCCCACAGCCTCCAGCTGAGCAGGAAGGATCCCAACATGCTTCCCAGAAAGCAGAACAGCTGCTGGCAACTACCAGCATGAGGCTGAACACAGCCCACGGCCACAAGCCTGGTCCTTTTGGGCTGCTCAGCCCTGCTGCGTGACTGCCTCTGCAGTGAGCTGTGTCACACAGCTCAGCACACTGGTCTGTCCTGAGATGTGTTCCTGGTGCCCCACCAGAGCTCTGGCAGTGTTAAATATGCTGCTCTCTTGGTTGCATAGCTTCAGTCATCACAGGGTTGGGTCTGCTCAGGTTTGTCTATCGAAGGTAAGGACATCTATCTATGCAGTAAGCATCATCCTGATCTTCTTATGCTTAAAATTCCAGCTGGGGTTCTTGCCATGCTACCATCAGAAAAGCAACACTTAACATTGCAACATGGGCACTTTTTCACCCAATGTCCCAGACTTGACAAATGTCCACGTTGTAGAGAAGCAAAATTAACACTATTGCTCCAACAGACTATAAGCTTTACAGACACAAATAAAAACTCGCATGCACTCAGCTAGTGTACAGCCCACTCAGACTCCTCAAGGAACTGCTGAGCCTTGGCCTGATGGGAATTTCAGGGTAATATCTTCTTCAGATATACCTGAAGTCCAACAGGACATCACATGCCAAGGCAGATGGGTGCAGAAACACAATTAACAGAACAAGACACAGAGTGGTGAAATCACCCGCTGAGTACAGAGAAGTCTCTGCCCTTCCCAGCCTCTAAGACAAGGCTCTCCTCAGACAACTGCTGGGGTGAGGTGTGAGTCTCTTCTCCCCAGCAGTGCAGACCTGGGTTTTGTTGCAGTCACCTGCATTATCACAGAATGAGAGCTGTGCTGGGGAGGTGGGAAGGCAGAAAAACCAATGCTAACAATTGCCATCAAGCAACAGCTCTCTATTTAAAAACTGGTGGTTTTTTTCTTAATCAACAGGTCCATTAACATGGAGCAAATACCTCTGTAATGGACACCCACAGGATCACAGGCTGAACTATTTGTGTGCAGCATCTTTTGATTGATTCACCCCAAAGATCATCAAGTAAATGAGAGAGGATGTAATATTTCTGCAGGAAACTTTCCACAGCGGATACATTGATTGCAACACTCAGCCAGCTGCTGTGTGCCAGCTTCTTCTTAAAGAAACTTTATATTTGATTCTCTGATTAAATATTTTGAAATGGAGAAGAAATCAGGCCTAGATTTGTGCTTGGTTCATGGAACCTGGTATTCTTCCAAGGAGGATCACATGAGTGACCAATGTCCTGTCTCTTCTCTCTCTTCCTGTCCTCAAGACTTACGATTCTATTCCCTTGGTCCTTGCCCATCCACAGAGTCCACTGCCACTCCCATGCCTAGCCCCTTCCCACTAAATCCTTGGATCAAGACAACAAAGCCTGTTTGGTGACACACCTGTTGACTTATTCATCCAACCCCTACGTGCATTTTGCCTGCCAGTACCTCTCTGACTCCTCCTCTGTCACCACAACAGATCCATTTTCAATCGAAAGCCCACTGAAAGCCCAACAGGGCAGGAAAAGACAGAGCTGAGAAAGAGGAATACCCTGAGAAGAGAGTCAAAGAGTCCAGGACCCATGAGGAAATTAGCAATGAAACCATCAGCTGAATAATTTGCCCCAGCAGCAATCCCAGCCAGCAGCGATGGCCCTGGAGCCAGAGCTGAGAGCTTGTGCACTCTGCAGTTTGCAAAAGCAGGTTCTTTTTCTACAGACCAAATCCCAGGCTGACACCTCCTTTATGAGCTGCTGAAAAACACCATTTTCTGGACGAGCTCTGCAAAAACACAGTGACACTTCCAGTTTATGAGCAAGCCCCGCTCACCGAGCCACAGCCTTGGAGCTGTCAAAGCCACGCTGAATGAGAGCAGCAGGTCCAGGGAGACTGCTGGCAGCTCTGCTGAAGGGATGTGCTTATTTCACATGCAAATGAGCCACACAAATTGAGACCAGACCCTCCTTCTCCCCTCTGAGCCACTCATAAATTACGGAGGCGGAAGGCAGGTGAAGGGTCTCTGAGGTAGGTGAAGCACAGTGGTACAAAGGACCGAGCATCTAATTGGAGACAAAAGAAGAAAGCTGAACACTCACCCAGGGCCCACAGGAAGGCACAGCTAACCCTCCCCTCCTGAGATAAGCTCCACCAAGAGAGCATCCAGCCTGTTGGATTAATGACTCCTTGAGGCTAATCAGTGGTGCCAGCACCTACAAATGAGGGCCCTTCTCTGCTGCAGCCTCCATCCTTTCTCCCCTTCAGCACCATCAGGAAAATTAATAAATAAAACAAGCCTGCGGGTCCCATCCAAGCTGAACTACATGGTCCATTACAGCCAAGCAACAAGGTAAGTGCTGCAGGTTTAAGCTTGGCTGTGGATGCCAGGCTCCTGCCTCCTCTTCCCTTCTTTTCAAAGAAAATAAAATTGAGTTTGTATCGACTACTGAGAAAATGAGACAACATTATACAGGACACGACCCTCTGCAATCAAATTAGGTCATTGCAACACCATAGCCAGCATGGAGTATGTAGCCCTGATAGGGTATAGGATCAAGGAGAATGATTTTATTCAGTAAACATTAAAAGACAAGAGGAAAATGAATCATATCAGGACATCCATCATAACCAGGGTAAGAAATCACTTTGGAGTGGCACAACAAGCACCACTCCTGTCTCAGGGTTTCCCTCCCAAGTCTTTCCTGTGTCCCCACTCAGACTGGCCAGACACTTCTCAGAGCTGGTCATTAAAGACATGGCAGAAGTTAGGAAATAATTCTGCCACTTGCTTCACAGCTTCCTTTCACCCCCTCCCCAGAGCTCTGACAGTTTTCAAAAGAGCAAAGCCACTGCTCGCAGAGTTTCCAGCTGTGGCCCAAGAACATACCCGAGGTGCTGACTTCAGGGGCGCTCAGATCTGTTTAGATACAGGACCAGGTACAGCAGCAGTGCTGTTCCTCACTGTACCAGGACACTGAGGATGTAGATGTGGAGCCTGGGCTCTGTGTGACCTGGGAGGTGAGTTCTGCCACCCCAGACTGGTCAAAACCCAGTTCAGCCAAACTTCCTTTGTGTCTGTTTCACTGCATCAAGCAGAGGCATATGCACCCAATATATTCATCCTGTTATATGTGGGAAGGAGGACACAAACATTCCTAAACCCTTGATTTACATAGCAGTCTGTAGCAATAGTTTCCCAACTGCTTAATGAGTACATTAGCTTTGGCTAAACCAATTCTCCAGAGATGAAGAGATGGAAAAAATAATCGAAACAAACTGTGATAGAGTTTTTGATTAAGCAGCTGATGATCAATAAAAGTTGTCTGCGGGGCACAGAGTGTTAATGAGCTACCATTCCTGTAGCAAAGCAACACCTGAGCCCACAGTCCCTGCAATAAACAGCCCACAGAGGTCAGCAAGACCTGCTCCTCCTGGACTGACAAGGTGAGAACATGGGCTACTGTGTCCACAGGTCTCACCTGCCCTCATTCCTGTTAAAAGGGTGATGGTGGAAGAAGGATAGAAATAACCTTAAAGCAGGACGTGGCTAGAAACAGTGGAATGAAAAAGGTTAACAGCCTGACTCAGACTTGAGGTGCTATGTTTGGGGGGGGAAAAAATAAATTGAAAAGGCATTCATAGCCTTCTCAGACAGCTCCATTAATTTAAAGAGGCCTTGGAACTCTGCAGCTGTAACACCAACACCTCTACAGCAGGGAGCAAGAAGGACCAACCAGTGGGGCTGCCAGCTCCCTGCCACCAGTGACACAAGGCACAAAGTGACCCACACCACATCCTATGATTGCTATCCCCTTATCCTTTCCCCCACAGTGTCACTGCAAAAGAGGTATAAAATCTCAATACTTCTTAATATCTTCAATTCATCCCCAAAGATTCTAAGGCATTAAAGAGTGGACTTTATTGAGAATTTCTCATAATAACATAGCCACCTGTTTAGCAGCACACAGCAGCAAGGCTGCACAAGGGTTTCAGAGAGCAAGTGGAAAGGAGAGCTTTATATTAAAGCTACAGAGAAGAGACAAGGCTCAGATCAGCAGACACATAAAATATCACTACCTCTGCCTGAATTTAGCTATTTCACTGTAAGTAATCATTTTGTTCTTCCAGAAATGTCTGGAGAACTGTTAGTGACCACGGGGAGCTGCTAGGATCTTTGTATTACATTTCCTCTGAAAGTTGCCTCCTCTGACAGCCCAGCCCAGCCTGCCTACAAAACGGATTTGTTTTCCCAAAACCCACTTAGCCTTCCTGTCCTCAGAGGGTCTAGGGAAAGCTGAGAAAAAATCAGCAGACAGGATACTCATTCTGAAGTGTCCCACAGGGAACAGAGGGGATGAACACACATTAGGATTTCTCCCCCAATTTCTCAAATTCTCACGGAACTGGGGTTTGCAATCACCCTCCGCAGAGCCCATGTCAAGACAGATCATTAATACTACTCGACACCAAGGATCTCTTGTATTAAAAAAGCACAGCAATTACTTAGTTCAAATCTCTATATTATTCATAAGATCTATATCTATCATGGATATGGTATTTACACTGCTGTGGGGAAATGTAATAAATAAGGCAATAAGCGTTTCCTTCCTCCAGGTCAAGATGAAAGTCTGCATCTTAGAGAGCAGTGCTTTCCTTGGGCAGCCAGGCTCATATCCCAGCCTCCCTGCCTAATTCCTGCAGCCAGGAACTAAAGCCAATTTGAAAAATGACTGCTCTTCCTCTGAGCCCAGCACTCAGGTTCCAACACACTCCAGTGAAGCAGGCCAGGAGGCCATGCCTAGGTGGAGTGAGACCTGCAGGGAGAGGTCTCTTCAGAAGTAGTCAAGAGAGCAAAGCAGAACATATTAAGACTGTAGCATGCCCCCCATGAAGGTGGAAAGGAAGAATTTCATCTAAGCTATCTGGAAAAGTTCAGAATTGCCATTTTCTGGGATCATAACATGCAGCTGACAGCTCCAAGAATGTGTTTATCCATCTAAACCCCTGACTCCAAAAGACCAACTGTGAAAGGATTTCAGGTGGGGACTCACAAACATGCAACATGGTCCTGTGGGCTGAACACGGGCCAGGCTGCTAGCTGTCAGCAACCTGGCGTGACCTTGAGCAAATTGATGTCTTTCCAGCTGCCACTCCTCATCCATAAAATGGCGAAGAAGATGCTTGGCAGCCCCTTGATGGGCTGGAAGGAAAAATGCCTCTTTCCAGGAAATAGTGGAGATACGATGTGCCAGGTTACTTCTCCTCATTAAGAAGAGGATAAAATATACCCCATCCCTCAAATAATCAGCTGCCTGCTGTGCTCTCAGTAAGGTTCCCCTGACATTTGGGCTCTGCTGGGATCTGGCACGAGAGCAGAACAGTCCCACCCCACCCCATCTCTGGGATTTGCCCAGAATTTATTTTTAACGCAGCCTCAGTGTGAACATTTGTGGTGGGATTTGTATGAATCCACGCTGATCCCTGACTCTGAGCTCGTCTCACCCTGACTGTGCCAATAGCGGGGACTGTCAAGAGAACAGACGGCACAATCCCCCCACCCTACACCAGGAGTCTCACACAAGGCAGACCCAGAGCCTCCTGCCTCATTCCACGTGTAGGAAGGAACCTTTGGGCAGCCGCCTCAGATGGAGCCACTCCTGCTGTCCAGGGTGACTCATTTGTTCTAGAGCATAAGACATGTTAAACAGGGCCCTAAGCTGGGCTTAAAATGACCTTTCAAAATCGAGCAGCCCCAGCTAAGTTCTTTATTTCTCTGGTTCTGGACTGTGAGCAATGGGATGGAGCAGAAGCTGCGCCCTGTCTCAGAGAAGACTTGAAGACTGGGCTGCAACTTCCTGGCATATCAAGCTGTCAGGTACAGCTTGAAACACAAGGTCCTTGCTCTTGCCCACACCTGATGGCCACCACCTCCCTTGCTCAACGCTCCTCATCAATTACAGTGCAGAGATGTAAAATGAATGATACTTTTAATACAAAGGGCCTGTCATTTATTTATTAGCTGGCGACAGGCCCTGCCGTCCAGGATGGATGCATTATAAATCAGCTGCATTTCTAACCATTAAAAATTCATCCAATTCATAATGTAGGATGCCTATAATTTCCTTATTAGTGTTGAGTGCAAAGGATTTTTCTTTCTTCTCCCTTGGCTCTTTGGTTTCCCAAAGATCTTGCTCATCTGAGGATTATCTTTGCTTAATCCCACAAGAGGGAGGTGGAGGGGTGAGAAGGGCTGGGGGAAGGGAGACAGGGACTGAAGTAACTTTGTTCCAGTGTTTTCTTCTAATTGCAGTTTGCCATGTATACTTAGGAGACTTAGCTGTCTCTTGTCACACTTATGGGAGCCAGAGAAACTGCTTGTCCTGAATTTAAGAGATGTTTGCAGGGCAAAGAAAAAGGTCCCTTTTATCTCACAAAGGGAAAAAAAGGAGTATGGTGGTTGGACAGGGAAGGTTGATGTAAAACCTGTTAAAATGTACTAGTAAGATAAGAACAGGTGTCCATACATTATAAACCAGTGCATTTAAATAGATCAAACATATATATGAGATTTATACATAAAAATAGGTAGGTATAGTAACCTTCAGACTCAGTACTATGATTCAGTGAGGAAAAATAGGTTATTAGGGCTGAAAGAAAGGTGTGACATTTTTACAGACCCACAGCTGTGACAAAAAACTTCAGGTGCTGCTGCAGCATCAGCAAAGGAACTTGGAGCGAACATCAGAAAAAGCTGAGTCTACATGAAACTGTAAATCATCACTTAATTTGAGTACTGCATCCCATGTTGACCACACTTGGCTGCAGACAGCAGGACAGCCTGATCCTTGCTGCAGTACTCACAGAAATGTTCGTGCTTTCACTGGGTCTCGGTTTGTTCCCATCTCTTAAACAGATCTATCCAGGGAAGGGCAGGGAGAGAGGGCTTGAACAGATCCAAGCAAGGCTCAGCACGTGGGTAACTTGCAGTGTGTTCAGGAATGAGTGTGCAGGAATCTAAAAATGGATTATGCAATAAACCCTGCTTTAATGGGAGACAAGCCCAGGCATTGAGAGCAATCCTCACATGCTGTGAATCCAATGTACTTTTCACCTCAAGACACTTGCATACAAATCTTACACCAGCTGCACATGGAAATGGGTTTGCTGAGTTCTCCAATGGGTATGTTCACTTCAGCAAATCGCATCTTGTTCAACAAGGCCAGTGCTTTACTCTTAACCGTGGTGAAAAACAGCTGCCCCAGGTCAGGGCTTTGGGAGCACACCAGCAGAAGTGGTGCTTCCATGAGCAGCAGCACCTTCCTTCATCCCATGGACCCCACTCCCTGTCTGCACCCACCAACAAGAGCAAGACAGACAGCAGGATGCTGAGGTGCACTGGAAGTGTCCAGCAATCAAAAATGACAATTTCTGCATTTTTGTTATGAGAAGCTATCATGCTCTGCTCCACCTGCCCTGTGCTGCTGGGAGCCATCTCTGTCTGCCCGCCCCATCTCCTCAGAGCCAGCCACCACACAAGGCTGGGAAACAAAAGCCTCCTTTCACACAAGCAACTCCTTAGGCAGAATAATTTTTTACATGGATCTTTCCCCAGCTTTCAGGACCGAATGGGCTGTTTTGGGCTGTTTAGCCCAAAACCAGCACTGAGCACAGGTTTGGGGGTTTTTTAACCTTTACTGATGTGCAGATTCTCTGCTACATTCTGGACTGTACTTCTTGTCCCACAGGGCAGCCCCACTAATAATAATAACACCTGCTGTGTGTGCAGTCATGCAAAACTGCTCCAACTCCTAAACAATAGCAGCTCTTTTTAATTAGGAATCACAATTTAACCAGACAATGAACAAACAATGAGAGCCTGCAATCTCCAAACCAGTAAGACATCTCCTGTCTGATCACAATGATCTGCTTCTGAGAGATTTTAAACGTGCTTCTGAGAGATTTTAAAACTGAAAAACAGGCTGGGGAGACTAAAAAGTCACAACACAATATCCTTGCAAACTCTGGTGTCTTCTGTGTACCCCATGGCCAGGTACCACAGGCACATCTCCTTTATCCCAGAAGTGCAGAGGTACCCCAGCTTCCAGACACTTTCCCAACAGCCAAGCATTATGAGTCACAAAAAACTCATTCAAAAATGAGACAAAAGTTTAAATGAGGGCCAAAAGAAATCAATACCACCACTCTGCCCATGCACACATACATACACCAGCTATTTTTACAGCGACCCACAGCAAAATCCACACAATCGACGAGCCATTAGGAGGACACTCTTGATACCAGGGCTGCCTGAGTCTGCAAAAGCCTCAGGTCGAGCACTGTGTTGCTACCTCTTCTCTTGCAGGGATGAAACCACACCCATGAGGAGTGCTGGCTGGTGAACAGAGCCCTGCTCTCTCTGGCACAGACACCTCCTTCAGGTTTAAGCACACAACAAGCACAAATGGGTAGGGAGAAGCACCAATACCTAGGCACACAGCTGGTAACACAGGGAATGTAAACCTGTTTTTTTACCCCTATTGTGTCCCACTCCTCTCACCCTGCCACAATGAGCCTGGACTCATGCCAGACCATGGGTCAGTGGGTGGGGAATGCATGCCCACCCACGTAAGGACAGTGGAGGGTGTGTGGAGGCCTGGGAATGCTGCAAGAGGAGTGGGAGGTGTGAGCCCCTGTATGAGATGAGCAGGGGCCTGGATGCAAGGTGGAATATCAGGGGGTACATACACATCCTCCATGAGATGCTGCATTCTTGTGCACTCCGGTCCAACCCAATTAATGCAAGGATGAGGCTGCCAGGCAAAAAGAGCAGCCTGCTCTGCTAGAGCCACTCCAAATCCAGTAGGAAAACAGGTCAGGACCTCCTCTCATCTGGCTTGTTAAGTTCTTGACAGTTCACACATCACGAGCTCCCTTCCTGAAATCACCCTAAGCAAGCCAACCCTGCTTGCTGGCCCCACAGACATCAGGATTAAACAGTCCAGTGGAGAGGCTTTTAGGCAGAGGAGAAAGCAGAGTTTCATAGGAGAAAATACTTCCCTGTCAACCCCTTGATGTCTGTATCCAGCAGTATTTCCACCACCAGAGCAGCCTCTCTGCAGGCCAGTCACCATTAAGAGCCCAAAGCCACGTTCTTCTTGATTTAAGGGTTTCTCTTCCTCACGGATCTTCACCACCAGGAACCAACATATCATCACTCAGCTGCGCTGCCAGCGTCACTGCCCACGCCGGGGCTGCAGCCTGCTAGTCCCCCTTTGATCCTGGGTGTTGCTACAAATATCTCCAGTAAACACACGTTAAAGCAACAGAGAATGCATCGAAAATCCCAACAGCAGCAGGAGGTGATGGGCTTGTGTTCAAACCAAGTCGGGTGCCCATCCCGTGTGGAGCAAGCAGGGCTGCATTCCCGGCTCTAGCAGCTCCTCCTAAAGCAGGCAGGGACCAGGCAGAGCCATGCTGCTTTTCTTCCTCATGGTACAACCACACAGACATCATCTCCAGAGCTGGCTGACGGGTAAGGTACAGGCAATGGATCTTGCCAGCCTTTCCAAGACATCCTGAAAAAAACCCATTGGTGTAGCACCATCACAGCAGGAAGGTCTGAAGTGTGAGACTGAAACTCAAAGTGCAGGTGCAATAGGTGGGATGGGCACTCCACTTCTGCAAAGGTAAGTTGGGCTTCTGGAAAATGTGGATATATCTTCCACTTGCTCTTTCAGGGATGGAAAAAATTATGCAGAGCAAAAAATAGCCACAGGTAGGAAAACCGAGAGCTGGGAAGGTTTCCCCAAGTCCCACTGTCCATGGTATGTCTCCTGCTGGTCAGATGCTGCAGCCTGGGCAAGGGGACAAGAAGGTGTCTCTAGGCACAAGGGAAGTTCAGTTCTCTCCAGTGGGGGACAGAGGCAGTAATTTTGGTTGCTCACACATATTTTCAGATACCTACAACATCTGCTCTGGGAACAGCCAGCCAGAGCCCACGAGGCTTCTTCAACATCCAGATCTTTTGCAGGATGTTCACATCAACCCTTGGAGCTCAGAGCAGTTTCTATGAGAGCCAACAGCAAACCAGACGGGAGGAAAATTTGGAGGCAGAAGGTCATTGCAGAGACCCCCAATGCCTTCACCTGTTGGCAGCTGAGCTCTGAGGTCAAGGCTCTTCCACAGTCCCCAGCCACAAGCCCATGCTTTGCTACAAACAGTGAGGAGACACAGCACAAAGTAGCAAAACACACATGAATGAGTAAACAGCTACTCACAGGTTCTCGTTAAAACCCTTAAAATATCTCACGTGAGCTGAGTGAGACAGACAAGAATGCAAGACCATGAGAGCTCCAGTGCAGAAGAGTCTTCACCCACAAGTGCCTACTTCAGAAGAGCAATGGGAGCTGGGTCCTGCTGGAGAAGAGCCTGGGGGCTTCATTTTAGAGGAGACAAGAGGAAAAGAATAGTTTGGAGAAACAGCAGAGCTCTGTGGGAGGGACTGAAACCTGTAGAGCCTTGCCCCAGGCTGGGAATGGGGAAGCAGAGTGCTGCTGTCACTTCACCCTGCACTCCACATTTATATTACATGGAAAGAATATTTGACAAATTCTCTCATCCCTGGGAAAAAAAAAAAAAAAAAAGGAAAGTTTCTTTTCCACTACAAACTGTGTAACTAGTTCAGTTTTCTTTTTTAGGCAAATAAAACTACAAGCACTTATGGCTTTAGTTTTATGTTGCTGCTGTTTTTGGCAAAGATGGGACCATGAACTGACCCAAAATAGAAATGCTGCATGCTTTTTATCTTCCCATGCCCAGGATGAGCAAAACACACTAGGCAAACAAAAAAAATTAACAGTTAGTGGTAAATATCCTTTCCATTTTAGTTTTTGAGATCTATTGAAAGCAGAGGTAAGAAAATCTATTTGTTAAGAAATATGATTTTTGAAATGACCATGATGTTCCTTTTAAGCTGCACTGAAATCCAAGATAAAGGCAGGGTACTGAGTGAAAGAGTGCTGATGGCGCTTTTATTGTGTGATTTGCCTTGTTTTTTTCTGAAGTACTTCTTTTTAGCCGATTACCATGTATTTACAGTTAGTGTAATTATATCTAATTACTTAATTAGCATGAATACATGTAATTACTAACTTCGAATATGTAATTATGTCAGGGCAGCCTGTAATAAATGAGGTTGAAAAAAACCCTCATTAGGACTCTACGAAAGGACGCCTGCTCCACCCGTGTGGAGAATGCATCCCAGTCCCCAGACTGCGCCAGTCCTGGAAAACACAGCCAGCTCCAGTCAAGGCTGGCAAAAACCTCCCCCAAAATCAAAGAATTTGCCCCAAAAGTCCAGCTTCACAATGCTTTTTACAACTGAGCATCCACTGCTGGGATGCAGGTGGGGATCTGCCCCCCAGAGCAATTTTCTCCATCAGAGTTTGGATTTTTTTCATCGATTTCTGTTGTTTTGCAGAAGACCTGTTTTGTTAGATGAGAAATACAAGGGAACTGAACAACTCCAAAACTGTGCTGTGGCATTTGAGTAAAGCTCGAGAGATCAGATCCAAGAACTAATCTGCATCTGATGCATTGTGCTTAGAATTAATTACTATTTAATTGCTATTATTAAAGAAAAACAACCTTCCAAAATGTTTCTTCTGAAACATTACCAATATTTCACCACAGGAATTTCCATCCACTCATAATTACGAAACTTGAATTTTGGGAATTCAAATCTCCTGAACTTCAAGAGAGGGAGATAAGGTAAGAAGCTGCAGTTAGTGCCAAGCCTGCCCAGAAGGACACACAGCCACCTTCTTGCCACAAATGTGGGTAGACTGGATCATGTTTTGCATTACCAAAATCTCTGACCATGGGCTGATGTTATGTAGTCCTAAACTCTCACCCTCATCGCTTTCTCTGCCCACCGTGCTTGCCACAAGTCCCATTCTTCTTCTCTGATCTGTTTATTTCCAGATATAGACGTGCAAACTCATCACAACCTGTTGCTCCTCCTGCTGATGTTTGCCAAGCAGATAAGCACTTGGTTTCTCTTCCATGTGCACAAGATCAGGAGAAAAAGGCAGTTTTAGCCTATTCTTCTGAAATCCACTGGTGGTTGGACTGTCCACATTGCCAAACTCTTTCCTTAACCCTCCAGGTAGGGCCAAGGACAGCTGAACCAAGGACAGGATGCAAACCCAGTGCTGCCCAGCACAGCACGGAGCTACAGCACACAGATGGGGGAGCATCTTCTCAAAAACTAAATGCTTCAACATGAGGAAGCAGGGTGGTGCTGGTGTCTTCCATGGCTCTTCAAGAGCCCCTCATCCAGGAAAGGAAAGAGAATCCTGAGTCAAGCTTGTCCCACCTTCTGCACTAAGTCAGGCAGTAGCAGAAAGAGGGTAAGAGAACTGCAAAAATCCCAGAAAGCCAGAAGTGAGGGCTGGCTCCTGTGCCCTTCACCCCAACAGTACCAGGACAGCACATTCCCAGTGAAGAGCACGTCTCTGTCTCCTTGAGGACATGTTAACAAGAAGATCCCATGGGACAGCACGGCACAGTGGGAGCAAGAGGCCTCCAGCTCCGCAGGCAGGGAGCTGCTCTCCATATTTCAGCTGCGATTCCATTATGCAGAGCTAAGTGGCTGGGAATAAACATCCGTCATCCGTGCGTGATAAGTGATGCTTGCTAGTATGGAGGGTGACAGAAATCTATATCACATCAATGCACTATTAATACTGCATTAAGCATACAGAGTTTGCTCCCCTCGTTGCAGCACGGCAATGGGCACCGGCACATCCTCAACGCAGGCAGCATCCAAGAGCACAGGGATGAAAAGAGAAAGCAGAAAAGCTTCATGGTGAAGAGGGAAAACACTTGCTGAAGATGTTGCTCTAGCAACAACTCAGTGCAAAGGAGAGATGCTGGGTGTCACAGAACACCTTTGCTCACAGCTGCGCAGCGGCTCTGGGGGAGGCGGTGGCAGGAGTTTGCATCTGTACAGGTTCAGCTGGGCATTGAGGCACTCTCAGCCCAGAGAAGCTCTCTTTAAAAGTGACAGCAAATGGAGAAGTGTTTGTGTCCAAGCTCTGCACACAGGGAGAGAAAAACCCTCCAGCATGACAACCACGGGGAGAACAGGAGCAACAAATATTCTCCAGCGCAGGCTTATGTTGAGTAGAGCACATCAGATCAAACAAACCCCTTACAGCAAAATCTCCCCAAAGCATGGTTAATTTAAAAGGTGAATTATGAAACTTTCAAACTTTCCAGCCTCAAGCAAAGCCACCAGTGAAGTCAGAAGTTTTGACCAAGTTAAGGCCTGGGGACTAAAATACAAAACACACACCAAATTCAACTCTGCCTGAGGAGTCAAGGACTGGGTTTTGCCCCATGAGTGACAAAGGCGTCTAAAAAAATTAGGGTTTTTGACCTGCAAGCACCCAGCTGTGGTTTGCCTCTTATCCCCCAAAGGAAGTACCAGTGTTGTGGGGTTTGGCTTCAGCCCCACTGCCTTGTAGTCCTGGAAAGCCTGGAGCATTCCCTCCTGTGGCACCTTTCACAGGAGAAGCGCCTCCAGATGCCACCCTAAGCATCTCTGTGAATGCTTCAGATCCTACTCAAACAGCCCTGTGAAGCTCTGAGGTCAAGTCCTGTAGCGAGTGACTTCCCCTGCAACCCACCCAGCTCTGACAAGTCCCACAGGGCAAAGGCTCAGAGCAAAACTTAATCCTTTGAGGTTTAAGCTCTGCTGCTGCACAGCCTCAACAGCACCCACGTCTTGCAATGGTCGGCGTACAGATTAAAGAGATTTGAGACAGCACAGGAGGGAAAGGAAAAAAAAAGTGAAGCGGGGGAGCCCTCCCTCCCAAGCCATCAGAGTTTGTAAATCATTTTGAGATGAGGTGCTATAAGAAATGTAAAATATATAATTAACAGCACAGAAAAACCACACTACATTCAGCTTCTCCACTCCTACCTAATCACCGCCCTCCTCCTCCCCTCTCTACAAACAGACCAAATTTAGCACATTAAAATGAAAACCAAGGGGAAAGCCAGGCACGTTCTTTGGGTACATCCCATTGCTCTGGCAAGTGAAGGATGGTGATCAGGGCTTGGGCACAAGCCAGCAGGACCCATGAGGGTGCACAGGGGGGGCTGCCTGAGGAATACCTCATGGGAGCAGCAGCTGCAGCTCCCTTTCTGCTGACAGAGGAGTGGAGGCCAGGAGCAGCGTGCTCCTGCTGAGCATGTGATGCCACATGGCTTCCCGCAGGCTGGGAGATGGGCCTTCTCCCTGCTTCCAGGGGCCGAGTTCTGCCTCCTGCACCCATGAGTCAGCAGCAGCCAAAGGAAGAGCAGAGGTGACTTCAGCAAAGCACTCCCTGCTTCTGACTGGGCCACAGAGATAGCCCAAGCTGAGGGGTTTTCACCTTTCATTTTGCAGGATTTTTGTTTTTCCAGTTCTACCTGGAACAAAGACACACCAAAAGGATGTGCAATAGCAAGAGAGGAACGTTACCCAAACCTCCTGCATTGCTCAGCTTGCATCTCAGAGCTGGTAAGAGGCCTGGGAGAGCTCAGCTACCGCCTGTGAGCCGCATGCTGGGGAAGGCTGCATCCCACCACTCGTGTGGGAAGTGGTGCAGGACTCCCAGAAAAGCATCCTTTTACACAGCACTTTTCTTTTATGCTCAGAATTTAGAAACACAAAGCGGAGAGGGCCACTTGATCACCTCCTGCTAGTCTAATGAGCCCAGTTCACAACCCAGATTTATGCAGGAAAGATGCAAAAGCTTTACAGAAGCCCATAAAAACAAGACATCCAGCATCTAAAACTCTTGGAGACAAAGATAGTTCCAGGCACCTGCCACACCTATGCCCATGTATCCTGAGCTTCTCCCTGGCCCTTTGGGGAGCCAAAGAGGCAGCCCCATGACTGGGAAACTGCTGGAGGAGGAAGGGGAGGCAGGTCCTTTCCCCAGCCAAGCAGGGGTCACATCCATCCCCATGCTCCCAGGGGACTCTTGTTCACACCTGGGACCTCATGCTTGGAGCTGACGAGGAAGAGCCCGGCTTGGAATGGCACTTTCAGGCAGGGGGGGAAGGTGACGGGTGGGTGGCGGAGGGAGGGTGAAGGGAGGTGAAGGTGAGAGTGGAAAGTCTTTTCTGGAAGCATCTACATGTATGTTGTGATTTCTGAGACCTGAAATTCACTTTGGTTTCTGGACCATACCAACACCCACTCTCCTCAAAAACCTCCTTCTCTTCTTCCTCATCCTCTTAACCTCTTCCTCCTCGCCCTCCTTCCCCCATCCCCCCAGCCCATCCCTCGGCCCTGGTGGGGGGCTCCGGCCGGATCGGGCACTCACACGTGTCTGGCTTGTGGCAGTTGTGACCTTGCCGGAAGTACTGGGGGTTCTCGATGACGGGGATGCGGGTCATGCCGATCACCACCGTGTCCGGGCCAGCGTCCAGGGATGAGGGTGTCGTGATACCATGGTTGATGTGGTGGAGCGGACTGGCTGAATCCTCCTCTCCGCTGATCACTGCCACGGGACCTGCAAACAGCACACACACCCGTCAGGGACAGCACAGGAAAGGGGAGCAGCGGGGCCATACACATATGTATGGAATGCTGCAGGTTGGCAGTGGATCAGCACCAGCCCCTGGACAGGATGCCTGTCCTAGCACTCCTGCCTGTTGTCCCATCCCCAAGCTTAGTTTCTCTGGGCAGCTCAGAGGGTAGGGAAGGCATCTCAAGTTTTCCTTCCTGGCTTTGAGGTACCACACTAACAATCCTGAAGGGTTAAGCAGCTACAGGTGACACCACATCAGAGGTGAGCCATGCACAAAGTCCTCTCCTAGGGCTGCCATGTGAGAGCAGCTGCTGCGGTGCCTGTATACCCTGGCATCACAAGCTTGGCAGAAATCATAACCAGGCTTAGACTGAAGAAACATCACCCCCAACGAGTGAGTTCACCTCAAATCCATATTTGTGACATTTCTGTTGCCCAGTATGTTGCTCATCTTCTTCACCTCCTGCAGCTTCACCTGGGCACACTCACTGAACCCTTCAGTCAGGATGATGCCTACAGGGATCCACAATGTACTGGAGCAGATCCTGCTTAGCTCAAGCTCACTCCCACCACCACCACCACAAATGGCAGCATCTTCCCCTTACCCTCCTGACCCCCAAAAGTCGCAGCACCATTAGACAGGAAAGAAAATGAAGCAAAGTAGTCAGGCATGCAAGATGGGAACAATGGAAGGCTCCTATCCCTTATGTTTTATTTTGGTTTTAGACCCTCTAATAGCTGCTGCAGCCATTCTTGCTGCATTGGTGTTGGACAAGGTAGGGACCACAGTGAAATCTTCCACAAGACCTTTTTAATATTTTAACATGGGAAGGAGATCCACACTCAACTAGTGACACTCCTTTTTTCCAGGTACTACCAGAAGGTCAAGTAAGAAGGAGGGGAGATGTTGCACTTAGGCTTTGAACCTATTCAGAGAAGCCAGCCTTTTACCTACATTGCATAAAAAATGCTCATCTCCCACCAGTAATCTGCTTCTAATTGCACAATTACTTTATTATGTAGCACTAGCAACAAAGAAGGGAGTCTTCAAACCATTTTACTCTCCAGAGCTGCTGGGAGGACGAGGTGAACATCAGCTCCATGCAGCCATTCTGCCTGCAATAATTTAGTATAAAGGCTGCTCATTTTTGGAGCTTCAAGTATTGTTTGTTCTTCCAAGTGGGATATAATAAAGTTATTGTGTAATTAGTAGAGTCTTGGCAGCTGTGACAGGTGTTTTAGTCACAAGGAAAAAGGGTCTCCCCCTTTATTGTGAATTTCTTCTGGCAGGTTCTGGCTTTTTTAATGTTACTCCCTGGGCCCGTGTGACTTTCCAGCTCTTGAGGTGCAAAGGCAAAATTCAGCTTTTGATGTAAGATGCCTCTGTTGGGACTACACACAGTGTATTTCTCCAAACACAGAAAGCAAATGGGCAATTTTAGTTCGAATGACTTTTACTCCCTCACAATGTCAATTCTTTGCAGGCAAAGCAGGAGGACTGGGGTTTGCATGGTGTGCACATTCCTTCAGCCACACCCTGCACTGCTGGCCAGCCCAGCTGTGGTGGGAAGGGGAGAACTCTGCATTTCAAAAAAAAAAAAAATCATGAAAACATCAACTGGTATAGAGTGGTGTAAATAATCTGAAAGAAGACCATAAAGATCTCCCTTGCAGAGAAGCAGCGAGAGAGGCTATTGAGGGCTCACTGCTTTCCTTTAGAAGCCAAGGTGTTGCTCCAAAGGATGGCTCCTCGTCAGGCAAGGGGATGTGAAAGGCCTCTCTGGTGAATGTCAGTCAGCTTGGATGAGGCTTTGAGCAGACTGCTACCATGGAAGGTGTCCCTGTCCATGGCAGGGAGATTGGGCTAGCTGATCTTTAAGGTCTCTCCCAACCCAAACCATTCTGTGTTGCTATGTGAAGGAAGGTTTTGTTGCCCTCTATTCTGAGAGCAGAAATGACACCTTTGTGACAAGGAGCAAAGAGGATGTAACCAGCCATGGTACATACACCAGGCTGACACACACCCTGCTGAGCACAGGGGTCTCAGGAACTCACAAAGCCCTGCCAGCATTTTAACCTTGCTGTTCTTGCTTGCACAGCACCTGCCCATTTTTAGGGCACACAGATGTGTCCCTCTAGCACAGGCCAGTTAAAAGGACATGGCTACATCTAAAAGAGCAGGGCACAATCCAGGAGGTTGGGTACTTGTGAAAATAAGCACAGCAAGCATCTATTAGCCAATGTTCTCGTGGCCATCGCCCTGACAATAAACAGACCCAGACTCTGACCTTCTTTACCGTCCACAGGTAGGGTTTTTTCTGTGGTTTACCTCTTTGGAGGACTTTCTTCACTTAGTTTCATGCCCCAAGCTTATCCAAGATCTTTGAGGCAAGAGGTAACCACATCTCAGCTGATCAACAGCTGCATTCCCATTCCCCAGTGAACATTCCCTATGAATGGACTCAGCCTCTGAGTGAGTCATCCACCTCAAGTCAATGCTGCCGTTTTTCCACTTACAAGACCTAACAACCCTCACGAGCCTCAGAGCTGAACTCTGATTCTCCATCTCAACCCCTTCCCATCTCTGCAAAAGTGGGAAACCCCAAGAACTGCCAAGGCAGGGGCACCACAGAGAGAGCACAACATGTTAAGCATATTCTACCCTTGCAGTAATCCAGGGACAGTTTACTGCCTCCAACTGTACTTCCAGGTCTTGAAAAAAACTAAAATAAATCACATTCTCAAGAGTCCTAACGAACACTTACAATGGATGCACTGCACTATCCTCCCAGCTTTCCAAAACATTTCTGATGATTGTAGGCACTGATCTGGCATGGCTTAGAACATATAATTCACCCCAATATCCTCCAGAGGATATAATTTGATTAAAGGCAATTTTCAGTTGAGGACTTCTCCAAGTTTCTCCTATTAGGTTGTGGCCTTTTTGGGTGTGGTGGGGCAGCATAAATCTGGACAACATTAATTCCTACAGCCACAGTCATGGTGCTTTATCACTTTAATTCTCTCATTCCCATCTCTTCTGGCTGGTCACTGCTGAGATCCAGTTGCCTCTAAGCCCATGGCCCCTCTGTTGTCACTCTGAGATGCAAACGAGTGCTGGACTCACTGTGCAAGCCTGAGACAAACTTTAGAAACATCGTGGGCATCAAAGAGACACCAATCACTTTTATAGGTGTGACTATTGCTCTTACTCAAAATATACTCTGCCATTAGCAATTCCTGGAAATAAAGCAGCTACCTAGACTTCAATTTTTTAAATCTATCTTGGCAATAGCATATATTTTTTTGCTTTTAAGTAGGCAAAGAGGTTGAGTTTTCAGATGTATAATGCTGATGAATGGTTTTATTTGGAAGAATTCTCACCGGTTTCACCAGTGCACTTTCCAGGTAAGGTTAAAGGGAAAAAAAATGAAGCAAAAAGAAAAAGAGAGTACAGATTTTAGAGATTTAGGTTTACCTTCCATTTGACAAAGAAATGTGCAGAGAGAGATAGAAAAGAAGACAGTTTTTTACAGTAAAAATGTATAAAAAGAGACAAAGGGTAGCTTGGAGTAATTCATAATATACCATCCTGTGATTTTAAAACATTATACAAAATATTTCAGAGTTTTTCAGAACAGTGATGCAGTAGCTGCTTCCGTGAATAACTCAGCCTGTGTTATGGACAAACACACTGTGGATATTAACTATAAAAAGGGTCTATTTGTTAAAACTTTAGGAAGACTATGTCCATTCTGAGCCCTGAACCTGCTACATCTGTACTCTGAAAGGCTCTCCCATGGCTCTCCTTCCCTCCAAGCAGGGCTCTCACCAGCCAGCAGCATCCACACTGTCTGCAAGGACAAAGCTGAGCTCTTTTCCATGTTAACCCCACGCATTTTTCCTGACAAGGAAGCAATACCAGCAGCACTGATGGAGGCACCCATCACTCCTTTTCCCTGTGGGGAAAGGCTGGGGAGATATTAGGGCTGCCCAGGGCTACCCCGAATGAAGAAGCAGCCACTGCTCCAGCCCAGCACTGCAGCCACAGCCAACCTGCCCCTTCACAATGCCAGTGGGAGAGTCAGCCACAACGACCAGGAAATCAGGATCAAATTCATCTGATGTTCACCAAAGAGCAGTGAAGCAGCTTGGAAATGTTACTTTTGGAAACGTCACAAGCAGCAATTCTGTTCTCCCTTCCCTCCCACATCCCCTCTACAGCCAAATCCTCTTTCCCGAGAAAGACACCTCCCTCAAACACCACCATTCTCCACCCTCTGTTCTCCCCCAG
This sequence comes from Corvus moneduloides, assembly GCF_009650955.1. Lineage (NCBI taxonomy): Eukaryota > Metazoa > Chordata > Aves > Passeriformes > Corvidae > Corvus > Corvus moneduloides. Next base: position 5,732,827 of record NC_045488.1, on the reverse strand, counting down.
CCTCCCAGTCAGGCTACACTCCATCCATCCCAGCAATGTTCCAACTCTTCTTACTTTGCATCCGCCCTGATATTATCATCTCTGTAAACACTCCTCCAGATTCCCCCAAAATCTCTGCTTTTCGGAAAATCTCTCATTCTCTGTTCAGTGCTGTTCCCTCTGGCTAAACTGGAGTTTGGCTTGGTGTTTACCTTCACCTCCCTGTTTTTTCCTGGAAGCTCTGTGAACAGGATATGGCTTTCAGTCCATGTCTGTGAATTGCCTGGTTCATTCACAGTGTTATACAGACAGCTTGTTACTCATGAAAAATAAACCAAATAATAATAGTAATACATAGCTTAGGGACCCCTGTTTACACAATCATATCGTAGTGGGAAATTATTTATCAAGCCTAAGAGCTATACTTTATGATAAAACAGGCTCAGGAATATAGGGTATTGTATAAATGACCATAGATTGGAGAAGATAATGGTCACTTCTCACTCATCCACAACAGAATGAATGCCCCAAGGCCAACAGGTGAAGAAACAACAAAATCTCAAGCTTGGCATCACAGTAACCTCTGCAAAGCAACAAAAGCAGTTGAAGGTGAAGAAAACATGACCTCTAAGGGAAAACTGAAAGAATTATGCTTTGAGTTGAGAGGAGACTGAAGGGACACGTGATAACAGCCTTCAAATATGTAAAAGGTTGCAGCAAAGAGAAATGTAATAGCTGTTCTCCACGTCCATTGGGGATAAAACAAGAAATAATAGGTTTAAATTGCACTGAGGGAGATTAGAGTTTGAATGTTCTCCCTGATGCCTCACGGTACGGCTGGTTGAGCACTGGAACAGATAACCCGGGGATGCTGCAGGAGTTCAGCCACTGCCAGGCTGGGAAGGGAAAGGTTAAAGAAACTTCTTTCAAGGACAGTTTAGCTACAGGGAGCCATTCTGCTCAGAGCCCTCACAGGCTGCAGCACTTTTTACCTGGAACCAGAGCCCTCAGCGTCTTCCCTTTCTGATGCTTTCAAAGAAACTCCGAGGAGGGACCTGTCCAGTGCTGCAGACCAGGTTTGGGCAGCATCAGAGGCACTGTGGGTGTAGCACTGGGTCAGGATGGGGTCATGGTCTCTCCAGAGTGGTTTCAGAAAGGACAACTCCCTGCACAGCCCAGGCCAAGTGCTCGGGACAGAAGCTGAGTTTGCTGAGGCAGAGAAGAGCGAGGTGAGTGCTCAGGGCTGCACGGCGATCCCCTCTCCCCACCCACGCCTCTGGGAGCTGTCATGCAGAACACCATTTTTTGATCAAAAAAGATCACTGCAAGAGCTAGTTGTGCCATCTCCACTTTCTTTTGTAATATAAAGGAGCCATATAATTAACCTACTTAATTAGGAACTGTATATGACCCATAAATAAAAAAAAAAAGCTCTCCTAATAAAGTGGGTCACTATGCATTGTATAGCAAGAGCTGAAGCAGACCTCATTAAATTCCAATATACAGTATATAAAATCCATTCCTCCTCTGACTCCAAACCCCTGTTGACACTTCCATATTTCCCCAATCATAATCTTAAATTCTGTTCTTCAAAAGGTCATATCACTGACTGGCAAGTAGATAATTCCAAGGCTACATCTCTCAGCCCAGCTATACAACTCAGAGCTATACACATGCACATAAACAAGGGTAAAAATAACCTCAAACTTCAGCTTATCAGGAAAAAAAAAAAACAAGTTTATTTTAAACTTTAAGAAACTACCAACCTTTTGTTGGAGCTGAAATCAACCCACACCCCAGGGCTGATCTCTGCACCAGCAATGAGGGGAACTGAAACTCATAAAAGAATAAGCGAAAGCACAATAAATATAATTAAAAATCCAGCCATGCTCAGAGCAAGATTGCCTTTACTGTCTCATAAAGACAGCCTCGTCTTTTCAGGCAAACAAAGGGAAATCAATTTCTTAACTTTTATTGGCAGATGTGGGCACAGGGCCAAGGCAGTGCTTGGTGCCCATGCGGGGCCCATTTGGAGCCAGTCTGCCACGGGCTCCAGCGTGTTCAGCCCTCCTGCAATGAGAAGCAGCCACTTCTCATCCCCAGAGTCACCAATCCCAACCACAAGGCAGTCTATCATGTGGCACCTCTTCCTCTGAGCCACAGCAGACCCCTCACTTGTATAAAACAATGGGCTTTATCCAGGGCTCCCTCCTAATTCCAGCACTCGGTGCCTTCTTTGTCGCCACCACCTCAGCCGTGTCCAAGCAGCATTTCCCACATCCATACAGCTCAATTCCATCTCCATGTCACAAATTCACCCCAAGCTATCCCTGCATCATGCCAATGGACCTGGAGGGCATTGCTGCAGAGGCTGGCCAGAACAGCACGGCCCCTGCTTGAACCCCACTGTGGTGGCTGAGGAGCTTCCAAAGGTGACAGTCCCTTCGCTGTCACAGCCTCTTCCATCAGCTTTTGGGGAAACAGCATATATGAAAAATCATATCCTTGAGCTTTGCAGGCAGATAAAGACATCAAGAACGTAAATCTGAATTCTTAAAGGGATATACTCCAAATCCTCAGCTTCCAGCCCCTCCAGTAAAGAAGGCAGGAACAAACAGCAATCCCTTTTCCCCTCTCCTCAACAACATGATGTGTTTGAGATCCTGATGATCTCAGGGAGATGAATATTCCTCTGAACGTTAGGGCAAAAGGAAGGGACAAGCCTGGGATCTTTGCACCCACCTCTGCTTGGGTTGGACACATGTCTCTTCCCCCACTTGCACCTTCCAGCCCCTTATACACTGCAGATGCATTATCATATAAAAAAAGCTGTCAGATCCGTTGTCAGTGGGCGATCCCTACATAGGCAATCCTTAAAGCACTTTCTTTCCTGATGCAACACTGCCAAAATACTGCCATTTACAGAGGCCCCTTTCCTTCTTCACATATTGACATTTCCTTCTCTCTCTGATTTTTTCAGGTGATTGCAGCAGGGAGAAGGCACCTCTTGCTGCAAAAAGGGATGCATCAGGGAATAGGGGCTGCAGCAACCCTGTACATCCCCCCTTCACCCTTCCCAGCCTCCAGCCATCCTGGCAGTCCCATTTGGAGCATCACTCCATCTGGTGTAGAGGATGTCCAAACCTCCCTCACTCCTCCCATGTCCTTCCCTTACCCACTCTTTCTCAAGTTTATTTATTGAGCTTAGACACCAATCCTATAAGCACTCTCACTCAGGAATGGAAACATTAAGATCAAATCATATAAAATACAAAGTCAATGCATATGACGGCACAAACGCATAAATCCAGCAGAACAAGAAACAGAAAATGCTTACAGTAAAAATGGCAATACTATCTGATAATTAAAAAGGGTGGGATCTGACAAGCCAGAGCCATGCATAACAGCAAAGCCAGCCAGCACTCGCAGGAAGGAAAAGCAGGAATTTTTACATCTAGGCTTAAACTCCAGCCCAGCGTTACCAAGCGTCTTCAACTCAGAAAGTGTCTGACCAGCAAAGCAACTGCAAACAGGCTGCAGGATAACCAGGAGAACATTTTAGAACTTGCAATGCAAGGATTTGCTAGCGCCTGAGGGAGTGACAAGCCAATACCTACTCCCATGTAATAACATATGGGTACTGGGAAGCTGGTTCATTTGCCAAGAGAAGAAGGCTTTCACTGCTGAGATCAGGTGAAACAACTAGCAAATAGTGCAGGCAACAGGAGAGGAAGAAAAGTCTATTTTATTCAATTGTCACTCCAGAGAGGGACATAGTGTTATGTCTGGCAATGCTGGTGCTGGCATTCAGACCATACCCAGTCACCTTCCACCATTCCTCCCACCTATCTTCTCCCATTTGCTGGTAACAAGCTGATTTTTCCACTGTTGGGCATGCATGTTCCCTGCAGGTTGTGAGGAGGAGCCAGATGCAAACCAAACATCCATCCTTGCAGAGAAGCCTCCTGTGATGGCATCTTGGAATGGCAGGAGTGAGCAGGGACACCCAGGAACACAGCACCAGCATCCTCACGTGGCCCTGCTGCAGCCTTTCTGCCCCAGCCCCAAGGTCAAGGTCCAGGAAGGGCTGGTGAGGCAGGATGGGTTGCTTTTGGGTACTGGATGCACTACGATACATCAGAACAAACCCCTGTTGCATTATTTTCAATGCACAAGGCCACCATTCCCATCCCTCTGTATGGGATCAGGTTCATTTGAAGACAAAACCTCATTTCCTGTCCCCAGGTCTCCATCCAGACCCCTCAGCTCCAGAGCTGAGCAACATCCTGCCTGCCCCATATCACCAGCTTATTGCCATTCACCTTTCTCCCCCTCTTTGTTCCTCTTGACTAGATTTGCTTCTTCTTTTTTTTTTTTCCAAGCAAAGTCACCAAGCTGTCACCTCAGGGGCACCTTGAACTCGGGAGCAGCCCAGGCTTTACAAGGCAGGAGCCAGGCAGTGGCTGGGCAACGGCCTCACCAGCGTCTATTAATCTCTTGGCTCACTCATCCCTATCACAGACACACCGTAAAAATGATATAAGCATTTCATTCGAACGGCGCTGCAGAGAGATTGGGAAGAGCATGGGGCCAATTGATTTCCACTATGTCTGCTCTTTACCTCCAGGTATAAATACAACAGCAAAATCAATCGGAATAACATCATATCAGCTTTCTAATCTCTTCTGTTCGCAAGACACGCTTTATATACTGCAGCATTTCCTACAGCTTCTCCACAGGAGGCTCCAGCACCTCTGCACCCCTCGTGCAGCTGCTTCCTTGCTCATGGCCCCTCCTGTGACAAGCTTCAGGAGCTGCAGGTCCAAAGCACAGCTCTGTGCAGGAGGTGCTGGGAGGTGTCCCAGAGAAAAGCATCTCAGCTGCGTGAGAGCAGCGCTCACTGGCGCCGGCTGAGCCCTGGGCCACGTCAGCACTTGTGAAAAGGGAGATGGGCACCCACTCACACCCCGTCGTGATGGATGGAGGCTCACTCGACACTGAGGGGCAGCCAGGCATGCCCAGATCCACTGAGGGGGAGAGTCCCACTGACACAGGCACATGAGAAAGGCAGCAGCAGTATCTGCTTTCCCCACACCCTCGGGACCCCATGGTTGGATTTACCACACGAGGCTCTGGTGGCATTTCACCCCCTTGTGAGCATCCAGAGTGTCACCACACAAAGACCCAAGGCTGGAGCAGGGCTGCCTGCTCAGCACTGAGCAGACACATTTTCTTTCTGCATTTCCAATTTATCATCAGCCTAAGGCTTTTTATTCTCTCTCCTGGCCTCCAGCCACCACAGAGGGAGACTGTGACAAACTGATAAACACTCCCCCCAAGCCTTTGCTTGGGTGAAAATGCAAATGCACCATGAGAATGAGGAAAGGGCTGCCTGACGAGGTGTCAAGGGGTCATCTTAAGCAAATTGCAGCTCAGCACCAAGGAGGGGCTTTGCCCCACCACAAACCAGACCTTGACTGAATAGGTGCCACATGGAGAGGAAAGCAAAAGTGGTTTAATCATAGAATCACAGAATGGTTTGGGTTGCAAGGGATCTTAAAGACCATCTACTTCTGACCTCCTGCCATGGGCAGGGATACCTTCCATTCGACCAGGTTGCTGCAAGTGGTCTTCACCACTTCCAGGGATGGGGATAAGCTACACCTTCATCTATTCTGCAATTCAGATGACAAAGGCTGTGGCAACTGCAACACTGTGGCCAGCATTGGGTAAAGCTTTGGGATGTGTTATCTAACATGCTCCCTTTTCACAAGAGGACCCCCAGTGATATTTGGCAAGGGGTCCACTGGCAGCTCCACCACCAGCCTGGTGCTGGATCACTGACCAGAGCCTAGAGCACGGTGCTGCAGGAGCCTGACCCTGTGCCTGCAAATGCTTAAAACAGTGAGAACCACTGAAGGCCTGAAAGTCAACAGCTGGGACCAGTACTGCCCTTCTGCCTGAGGCTTTTCCTGATCTTTGCAGAGACTGATGCCCAATGCTGCTTAATAAACACCATCCATGGAGCAAAAACCTGCTAGCAGCAGCTCTGCAGCACAAGCCAGGGCAGCAGAATATGTTTTCCACCAGCCAGGACCACTGCAGGCTCAGGACAAGCATCAGGCATGTTTCTCATTAGCTCCAAGTCCACCAGCCGCCTCCATCCCCCTCCCAGCACTTCCCTTCCCATGCCTTGGCCACTGCAAGATCAGTCTTGGGTCATCTTGATCTACTTGGAAAGCTTAGCCACCATGAGAGCAAACCACTTGTCCTCTGGCTCCAATCTCCCACTGAAATTATTGCCAATGGAAGCGTCACTATCAATTTCATAATGTTATTGGATAAATGTAGAACTGGGCCAAGTCCCATATTCCTGACGGGCCATCAAAGAGGTGGGGATTATGGGTAAGGAGACAGGCAGCCCTGGCAGGAAAAGCAAAGGCTCCAGACCAATTAGCCTGACAAGGCTATCTTGCAGCCACATCACCTCGTCCTGACACCAGCACCTTCTCCCTGGAGCCCAGCTGCCCCTGCACCAAGAAGGTTTCTTTTCTCCAGTGGTAACCAGAGTCCTTCCAAGCCCAGGGAGCTGCACATCCCCTCTCCAAATATCCACTTTATGGGAGTCACGAGACACCAAAGGATTTTGCAGTCGCAAAAAGACATTAATTTTCAGGCCTCCTTATTTTGGTTTAATATTCTGTCAAGCTGAAAAAAAAAAAAACAAACCAGGCATTAAGCAAAAAAGTGCCTTACTCTGCATTGCTGAGAGGTTTCAAATGGAAGGAGCAATCGAAACGTAAAGTACCTGGCACAACACATGTTTTGTCTTTGCTGTGTGTTTTTCTTCTTGGTTTGCTTTCAAGATCCTTCTTGGACCATGAAACTAAACTGGTCAGTACCATCTGGTTCTCATGCAGTAATTAATAGTGCTTGTAATTTTTCAAATGAAAATAGTCTTTGGTTGTAGCTTTTTTGGTCAACTTTTGACCTTTTTGTTTTCAAATGGAATTTTTATGAAAACATCGAGCAGCCATCAAGGCTGCAGATGCCAATGGGTTCACTTCCAGCAGACACCTCATGTGTCCAGTTCCTGCCAGCAAGCAGGCGGCTGCATTTACTCAGGGTGCAAATTTGTAGACCCAAATTTAAAATCAGACTTATGGCGTTTGCTTTCAGGCCAAAAGATAAATCCTTACATGGTCAAAAAATAGTAAAAAATCCTTGCACTCATAGTTTGTCTCAGTTCATGCATGAGGGCAATCAAAATTTCAAACTCACGCTTCTCAAAAAGTAAATGCACTTTTTTTTCCCCTCCACAGCCCTCCTTGAGATGATCTCCAGCAGTGATATCAGTCTCTCATTTATTCTATCCCAAGATAAATAATGTGCTGCTTACAGAATCAAAACATATTTAACTTGTATAACGGTTCAAATCCCAAATCTGCTCCTGAAATATTATGAGACTCTTCTGGAATATGAAGTCCATGTCAGAAATATCCATGAACAAATAAACAAATCCTTTTTTCTTCATGCTGAGCAATTGGGAGAGGAAGCAAGGCTGGGGTTTGGGTAGCCCTGGTGCTTCCTAGCCCACGATATCACATCAATAACAGTTGATTGTTGTTAACACTTGGGTGTGTTAAGCTTTGCTGCAAGGCCCAGAATCAACAAGAAATGAGTTTTGGAGGTTTTTACAAAAACCTTTGTAGACTTAAAGAGTAGAGGAAAGCCCTTGACATTTTCCAGGCAGAACTGATTGGAAAGGAACTGATACTTTTTGGCTCAACTAATACCAAGCGCTGCCTCAATAACACTGGTGTTTTCCAGGATGTCATGCCTTTCCAAAATTTATAGCCCTTGGTCATAAAGGTGATGGTTTTGTTTAAAAGTCACAGAAGTAGTCCCTAGAGAAAGGCTCTAAAATCACAGCTTTCTGGGGGCTCAAAGTTCATTTGTAAAGTGTGGTGGTTTCGGGGTTTCCACTAGCCTTGCTGGGACCCTTATTAGTTTTGAGAGGGATTCTGTGGGCCAGGAGATAAAACAAGCAAGGAATAAAAGGTTGGGAGATGTGCAGAAGTATATAAAGCAGCTCCCCACTCAGAGAGCTTGCTGCATTGTCGATCCACCAGCCCAAACAACCTCTCTAATATATTAGAGAGCGATTCATTGGAATGGCTTCCTCTGTCCCCACACTGACAGTTAATCTGTAATTCAGATAGATCTGTCAGAAGGCAAGAGTCCAGCACACAAAATAATTAATTCCTCCAAGGTCTGGGAACATTTCCCTTTCTAAAGAGCACAGCACAATCCCCTCCTTGCCGGTGGGCTCCAGGCATGGACGTGGCTCCTGTTGGAGGTCAGCAAGGAACATTACATGCATTTCAATACAGATGCTCACAAATGCATCACTTGTCACCTCATTGCTGGGCTGGCAGTCCTGGGGTGGGACCTGTTCCACAGACCTTGCAAGGAGCTTGCCCTGTATCTCCCAGTGCCTTCCTGCTCCCCCAGTGCCCAGCCAGAAACTTTTGGCCTCTTACACCACATCAGCCCGACACTAACTAATGCTTTTCAAGACCCATTTGTTTGCATCAAGAGTCTAAATCATCAATCAAAACAAGCAGAAAGGCAGCATCTACTGATTCTGGTTGATGAAAAAGCAGTTAATGTCCAGTATGAGTGTGGAGGCTGGGGCAGAGCACATCTCATCTGCCAGTTCCCCCAAGAAGAGTCACTCCCAGATCCACCTTTGTCCTCTACAACATAAGGAGATAACCAGCACAGTGGCCTCTGGCTGGAAGACACCAGTGAAACAGAGCAGCTTAGGAAAAGAAACAAAGGGTGGGAGTCAACCACATGGACATGCTGCAGTGGGTGGCTGGGGAATGGGGACAAGTCACATGAAGCCCCATGTGAGACCAGCAGCACCTGAATGTGGTGCCAACCCTGGAGGCAGGGCAACCAAAACAAACATCTTCCTCTTGCCAGGACAGAGGCATGAAGAAGGGGAATATTGTTAAAAAGGACTCTTGAGAGGATGCAAGAGATTGGGCATCACAACAGTCATCACGGGCATGGCACAAGCAATGGACTGGGAATAGTAAGTGACATTAAGTAAGGATCTTCAGATTCAGATCTTTCTGTTCTGCTGATACATGCAGCCTCAGTCACCATCTTTTAAAGCTTGAGTGCACAAGAAGCACCACCAGCCAAATCCCTGTCTCCCTACACATATTTCACATCCTTCTCCCAAGCTATTTCATCAAAATCCCCAAGGCAGGTGGGAGGGAAGCTGCCTCACGTTAGCCTGTGAGCCACGAGGGCAGAGAAAGATGGGGCGTTCGGCATTTTCGTCCGTGACTAAGCTCTGTCTCCCTGCTCCACACTCCGTGCCCCCAAAACACATCCCTTGCTCGACAGCTTTGTAGCTCATGACAAGTGACACAACAACACATCCACACTGGGAAGCCAGACCTGAAGACATGTGGAGGTCGAGTGACTTCTCCATCTGTGCCACCGGGAGCAGAAAGAAGTGGGATAAGCAGCATCCTCACCCACAGCATGGTAATAAGGGGGCAAAAAAAAGAAATGTAATTTTGTACAAGGCTGGTGGTTTTCTAGTTGGGATAACACGTGTCTGCTGAGCACCAGGCCAAGTGCCCCTTGTACAAAGCCCACTTCAGGCTGCCCAGAGCATCCTACAGCAGACCCTGCCAAATCCACTCCCAAATTCACCTGCTTGGAGGCTCCCATGGGGCTGCTAACACCCCACAGACTGTGGCTCGAGCGTGCAGACAGCACAAGCAGGCAGCTGGAAGGCAGCACAAGGCAGAGAAAGCTGTGGTGGTGGGGGCTGCTGGACCACAACCAAGTCCCTTTCTAGAAGCAGCTATCAAGTCTCTGCAGAAGTAGTGGAATGGAGCCACTTTTCATCCTACCTCTCAAGGAAATCATCGCTGCTGTTACGCAGACACAATTATGTCTCCAGAGCCTTTTAACTGCAGCTCTTTAGAGATGAGTGGGTTGATAGAAATCTATTCACAGGACTGACATCGCTTGGCTGGGTAAGGACACTGCCACTGAGTCAGTGGCTGGGGAGGGATCAAAAAATAAGACTGGTGATGGGGGAAGTCCTAGGCAATGCCAAGGCAGCATCTCCTGGGTGAGCTGCCTCTAGTCCCTTGACCACAAAGGGCAGGCCAATTTCTCATTTTATTCTTCTAGAACCTTCTTTCAAAGAAAAACAGAGTAATAATATTGCAAAGCTGCCTCCTTTCCTTTGGTTTGTGTGCTCCCCCTCTGGAGAGGGCCAACACTCGGAGATGGTGGGCTGCACATGCGTGTCACTGGCAGCAGGGCAATGCAGAGCAACATAAGGTTGTCTCTTCACCAGCACCCTTACCCTCCAGGTAGCCCTAAATGATGCCAGGATTTGAGCACACGGCAAATGAGAGCACAGGAGCACAGCTTAGCCATCAGTCTCTCGGTCACCTTGCCAAGTCCCAGTCCGGAGCAGAGGGATGCAGGAAGCTCTTACTGTGGGACCCTTGAACTGCATTGCAGAGCCCTCTCTGAGCCTGGCAGAGCGGCTGGGGGCTGCTTTATCATATCCGCCATCTGCTTGTTTGCTTTGCCATCCTCTGCTCCTCCTGGCTACGCGCACAGACTCCTACCTGTTCTCCAAAAGCTTTGCTGGGTCTCAGTAAACAAACCACAGGCAGGGACAAAAATAGGGTGGGGAAAGGCAGGGAAAGGGGGGGGGAAGAGGGAAGAGAATCAAAATTTAATTAAAGACACTTTTGCTTCAGGGCCTCAGAAAATTTACAAATTCATAAATCACTTAGTAAATGCCCTGAGCGATTGCTATGCCAGGCTGCCTACCAGTCCCACCAGGAGGGCCATAAAGCACGAGCACAGAGCTCGGCAGCTCCCTCCTTCTGCCTCCACCCTGCAACATCAGGCAACCTTGAGCAGCTTGTCGAGCCCATGACAAGTGTTTCTGCAACCAGGAGCCATCAATCTGCTGCCCCATTAGCAGCAGTGCAGGGAGCTGCTCATTTCACCTGCTCCTGTGGCACAATGAGAGCTTGGAGAAGGGTGGGAAGTGGGAGACAAAAGCCATTGCAAGATGGGACCAGGAGACCCCCAGGATATTTTGTTGGAAACACAGAGTTCTTCAAAAGCACATTTTCTAATGTGAATGGCCAAAGAACCAGCATAAACTAAGAGGTGGATCCAGAGGGATTTCTGCAGGCCACTGCCTATCTGAGGGCATTATAGAGAAAACGCCACTTCTGGTAATTCCCAAATGAATCAACCCAGCCTTTTCTCCCACGGCTGAGAGAAATCTTCACCAGGGGATGCACTCGTGCTGTCCAGCCCCAACGTACTTCTCACAGGGACTACAAAGATAGCGAGCATCTTCTGCCAAACAGAGGCAAGAGCGAGCTGCTTCCCCACTTTCCTCATTCGGCACGCAGCGAGGAACAGACTGAACGTCCAGCACACGGGGGTGTTACACAGCTCTGCTAAATTTAACAAAGCTCTCAGTACAGTCTCTGGTAGCATGATGAACCAACACATCTTTGCCAGTAGCCTATCAGAGGAAGGCTTGGAAAGACAGAATTGGGAGTGTTTTCCACCCTTTACTCAGAACTTTGAAGGTGGGAGTAGAGTCTGTTCTCAGTACCGTGGTGAAGTCTTAGCCCTCCCTACTAAGAAGCAGGTGATTGGTAAAATGATAACAAAACCTTGCTGGCTTTCCTTTAAGATGGGCATCAGTGGGTGAGAATGGAAAGTTTCTTGCACAGGAAGAGACTGGGACATAACAAATTCGTTTGTCAAGCTATATGATTGTCTAAATTGCAACCAGAAAAATAACAAACAGATTAAGAGAAGCTTCCACATTCACTCAACCTACCACAGGCCACACTTTGAACTCTATCAGCTATTGACCCTTCTAGTAACACCTATTTTCCATGAGACTGAGTCAAGTGGAATAGACCAGTGTTGGTTATACCAGCAGTCTGGGACAGAGAAAGGGTCATTCTGGCAGAAAGGAGAAGACAGAACTGCTTTGAAGAAGCATCACCCACACCAACATTTGCCATTTCTAAAGACAAGCTGAACACCCAAGTCTTTCTAGGAAACCACAAGAATCTCACATGTCTCCATTTAAGCAAACACAGAGTTTTTGCTTCAGGTCATGAGCAGAAGAACAAGAGCTGAAAACCAAGGCAGGAGTATCTAATGGGAAACCATTGGGAGCCAGCCAGTTCTCCAGACCTGCCCAGCCAAATTCTCCAAATCATGGTTTTAAATACTCAGGACAAATATAGCATATTTCAAAATAATTCTTAATACCCTACGAAGGAAGGGTGTCAACAGTTCACTCTGAGGTTTTGCTTTGTGCTTCTAGATCATCTGCTCAAAGATGAAACCGCACTAGGCAGAGGAGGCAGCACAACAGATGCCACGGCATCCATGAATACCTGAGCACTGGAGAGCACAAACAGCCAGTGGGGCTGGTTCACCCATAGCTCAGCTCCCTTCGTCCTGCTGGAACAGGAACCGCAGGAGCACAGCCAGAGGGTTGTTTTCATAAATTGATTTTCCTCATTTTATTAAGCTCTTTCTTCCAAGGCTGCTCTCCAAACCGGAGATGCAATGTTTGGGAAGCTGCAGAATATGGAGTCTAGCCATCAAGCCTTCACGAGAAAAAGCAGCAGCTCACCATGCAAACGACTGCTCTGGCAGGAGCACCAGTGAAGGGGACAAGGAGCTCAGAGCAGGATCAGGGCACTGTAACTGATATGTCTCCTATTCTGCAGGAGCATCCTGATAGCATCCATGTCTATGGGCTGGTTGTGCATCCATCTGCCTACACAGTTATTTACAGTATCAAAGGATGTATCCTTTTATTTATCTAAGCAGTCTCTCACTTCTTCTATTTCTCTTTCTGCAAAGCTTTAATATTTATCTCCATATCAAGACAATAGCGCTACTTTTTTCCACAAAATCCCCAAAGTAGGGCAGTTCCCAGGGGACAGGGCTCCCTCTTGCCATGTCCTCACTGCAGTTCAGGGCGGTGGGGTGGGATGGGGATGGAGATGGGACATGTGCCCACGGGCAGCAGTAGCTGTGGGAAGGTGGGCAGGCAGGAGGACTCATCCCTGCATGCGTGAGGATGTGTGTGACAGCAGGCAAGGTTTGGGCTTAGAAGTGTGGAATATGCTGCCACAGGGTATTTCTTTTTCAGTGTAAGCTGGGATGGCAGCTGACCCAGCTTTCTCCTCCTACCTGCCTGGTCCAATCTCTCTCTTTCCACGGCACTCTGTACACACAGGAACACACAAACCTGGCAATGCTCTGTTCTCGCTCACACTCAGATACCTTTGCTGGGGATGACCATGCCTGGCACCTCTCAAGGCTGAGCCCCTGTTTTCCCCTACAGGCAAGCTCACACCTCATATCATCACCCCTTATATCACCATTTCTCCAGTGGGTAGCAAGGGCAGATCTTTAAGGAGTCAGCAGCAAAGACCAGCCCCCTCACCAGCACGAGCAATGAGCATACTCCAAACCCTCAGACAAGGGAGCTGATGCTCAGCTCTGTATCCCTCCCACTCCTCTACTTGTGGCAATACCTTCTGCTTTGTCCTTCTCTTCTTTCCCCTTGAAGAGTGAAAAAATGCAAATAGGAGCTTATAAATTATCAATTCTTGATTGATTTTGCTGAGAAAAGCACATAAAACAATCACACAACAGAGGAGAAGAATAATTTAGCATTTCAAGTGGGGAATGGTGATGTTGCTGAGACAGCTCTATGTAAGCAGAGCACTCTCAAGCCACCCAGCAGGATCTCCCTACTCCAGCCTCTTCCTGCTGTCCTTTGAAAATGCACAAAGCCATAACCTTGTCTAGCAGATGCATCAAAACACAGAAATCTGTATTTCCATTAGCAGGACAATGCCCTTCCAAGACAGTTACCTGAGAGTACACATGCATGAATGCAGCTCCACGCACACAGGCTTTCACCAAGAAGATCCTGTGGTTTGACAGTCCAGGATGGAGCCAATGCCTGCAAAATTACTGCCAGTGGAGCAAGACTTATGCATGAAAGACTACAGTTTCAGCCCCAGAATCTGCATGCTGTTAGGCAGAGCTATTAAGAGCAAGTCCCTGGAATCAGTCTGCATCAAAAACTTGCCACTGCAGAGGGTTCATGCAATTGTTGTCCTCCTGTTCCTGCTTAGTTGCATACTAGCAGATCTTTTGGAGCTCTTTGCCAGATGTGAAGTCTTAAAAAATTATTCTCTCAAGTGCTGGCCACTCCAGAGTTTCTCCAACATCTCATGAAAACTTTCTTCCCTGAGTTTGTGTGGGAAGTCGGAATCCTTCCCCAAAACCGGGTGATAGCAGCACCCCACTGTCTGCCAAAAGGCTGCACGTGTCAAGCTTCAGCTGTTTCATCCAGATACAGCTGACACCATAAAATGTTCCTCAGACACACGTGCAGCACTTAGCTTCTGCCTATGGAATTAGCACAACATTGTAGCTCAAATGCTTTCCAGGGCAGCTTGTTAAACCACACAGGGATGACCTGCAAGACAGAGCCATGAAAGAGCAAAGCCAACCACCCCATGCTACGCCCCTCAAAAAGCTGGTGTCTGGGGACTGAGACTCTCCAGTGCCAGTGTCTCTACCAGTGCAGACTGCAGAAAAAGTCAGCTGTGCCTGGAAACAATGATTTAATGGAGATAAAGAACAGAAGGCAGGCACACCCACCAAAGGCTTTGCTTGCTGCCATAACTCAAGGAGCCCTACAAGCGTTCAAGGTTCCTGTTGCACCTTCTGCTCATAAACCATCACTTTTCCTGACTCCTTCTCAAGTGTCACCAACACCTGGAGCACTGCAGAACACTGGCCAAAATCTGCTGCTAGAGCTTAGCCTAAACATGCACCACCCAAAGGTATTGCCTGTGTCCTAAGCCATACTGCTACAGCAGCACTGGTGTTGGGGTTTGATGCATTTGGGGTGTTTTTCCTGATACATTCACTTCTGTCCCCCTTCGGCCACAGGAGCTCACTGTGCTACACAGACAAATCCAGTGGCTGGATTCTGGATGTAACAGAATATTATTTGGTTGGCAGTGAAGAGTTTTATGCATGTGTCTACCTCAGAACTAGATTTCAAATCATCTGGGGTTTTTGCAAGGGTTTGGTTCTGAAGAAAAGAGCATTTTCCACACTAAACCTGTCTTACTTCTCTTCTTGCCTTTTACACAGAGCAATTTCATTTTTGATCACATGGGGGAAAAATATATATATTATTTAGAAATAAATAAAGAAGATGCTGAAAATGGTGATGGCTTGTGGATGGGAAATTATATTCCTTCAAAGCTGCAGTAATGATCTGATTAGGATCCAATCCCTCCAACATCCTTCATGTGCTAAGTCATCTCTACAGAGGTGAAATCGCCCAAGGGTGAGGGATGGAGGGAGGGGGATGTGCAGAGGGAGGCTCGGATACAATGTGGTACCAAAAGAATTTTGCATTCACCCTCTGGTCACCTTAAAAATGAGACATTTCCTTCAGCACTGAAGCACCTTTTCTGTGGGTTTTGGCAGCAACATCTTTTAAAATTACAGTTCCATTGCTCAACAATCATTCACGTGCATATCTGGATCCTCTGCATGAGCTAGAAATCCATCCATCCATCCTTTTTGGTCTATTCTTTCCCTTCTCTCCCAGACTCACCACCTTCCTTACAAGTCTGCCTTTCAGCTCTCTCTTGCTGCTGTTTCCAAGCTACGTAGGAAACCAAAAAAGTGCGCCAGCGCTGCTCCACCAAGCCTTATTCTGGCTGTTTCAGGCTAGATTTTTAGGGTATAGTAAAAATATCCATTTTTTCCCCCTTTTCAGAAGTTGATTTCCTCTGATCCAGATGACACACTTAGCCCAGGCAAACTGCTGGGGAACTCCCCATTAGCTGCCCTCCTGCAGCCTTCATGCTTGCTGTGATTTAGGATGGCCTGAAACCCTGTTAAGCTCCTCCTGCAAGTAATGCCTGAACACGTGTGCCAAGTGGGGAACAAGCCATGGGACAAAGTCCAAAGAGCTACTCTGTCATCCCCTGGGAATGACAGACAGAGAGAGCGCTGCTTCCCTGCCAGCCTGGGGGAACTGCCCCTGTCCTGGGAGGCCCTGAACCTCCAAAGGGCTCAAGCAGCTCTGGACTCAGGAGGTGACCCATCCAGTCTGGCAGGATGATATCAAGATGCCAAATGGGCTTGGATGAGGCCCTGCACATTTTCAACAGCAGCATGTCCACAGGAACAACCTCAATCCCGTATTGACCTGTACCCACAGAGCTGCCCCACAAATACTCCCCCCAAAGTCTGACAAACAATGAGCACTGCAGGTGTCAGGAGAAAACAGTCCCCCCTCCTCACGCATCTGGGAACAGCTCTGATCCACAGAGAGGGTTCAAGGCTGTTACTGCTGCTGGGATGCACAATCACCGCTACAAAAATTAATTTGGGGGTTTTTTTCCCCCCTTCCCTCTTACTTTCATATTGACCTTTTTGTGGCCAAGGAAATAGAGCTCTAAAGACGGTACAAGGACAGAGAAAGTAGAGCAAAGGAGATCAAAGACTCCAATTTACTCTCCCCCATTCCTTGTAGGAATTGAAGATTAGCTGGCAGTAAAGCTTTAATAGTACATATTAAAAGGCAAATAAAGGGGTTTTTTTTACAATGAACAATGTGACAAGCATACAAAAGTCACAGATGCAGGACTCCACCTGTTGACACTCAAAAGGAGATTTCTGCAGATCTCAGACACCATCACTGTCCAGGCCGTGATAGCACCTGCAGTACCTGGAAACTGGGGAGCTTTGTGGGGGCAGAAGGTGCCCTTTGCTTCAACTCCAGATGGATGACAAGGGGGATAGGGAGGCTTGAATTCAGGCCAGTTCAGGCCTCCTAATCCACCACCACCTGCATTTACTCAGACATAGGACTTCCTGGGCCAGAAACCTCAGCCATGCACAGCTCCCCTGCTGCCAACTCCCAAGGATGCAGGCTATCAGGACAACTCCATCCCGTCCTCACCCCATCTCAGCAGGAATAGCATCACACAAGTTCAGAAACAGCCAAAATGGACCATTAACTTGTTCTTGCAATTCAAGAACTGGGACATTGGGCCAAAGGGAACCCCAGGCTGGGTTGCAGACCAATGCAAGCTAAGGCAGCAGAGCACAGCTGTAATTTGTCATGTGCCACCTAGAACACAGCTCACACAGCCAAAATAAATATTTTTTAGAGGCAGTCACATAGAGTAAAACAATCTCAGGCCCAAGTGACTTCATGGCCAAAGATTACTGGGTGCACCAAAATAATCTTGGAGGACTGAGCTTAAAGCATCTCTTGTATGAGAATAAATTCTCTGTGTGCAGTCTCCTTCATCAGAGTTGTTTGCTTCCAACAGATCTAAACACAGATTCACACCTCGTGACTGTGGCATTACACAGGGCAGCACAAGGCAGCAAAGGCTTCAGACTAGGAACAGCCTCAGCCCCAAAAACCTTCAAGATCTGTTTTTGTTTTCCATCAACACAGAAATAAATCATTCCCTGTCCCTCTATCCACACGCCATCTTTCTTATTTTCTTGCATTTGCTGGTTCAATCTCAGCCAAATTCATTAGTTTAGGTCACGTTTATGGCTGACACATGCTGTACAGGCACGAAACAAAAAGCAAGCTTGGCTCTTGGGTGCAAAACATTCTTCCTGTGTCCATTGCAGCTGAGGTCACAAGAACAACAAATTCACTAGAACTTAGCTGGTGCATACTACAGCTTTGTTTCCAACCACAAAACATTCCTCAAATGTCCAAGAAAGTGCTGTTGCTCTTCAAGCATTATGTTTCCCAGGGGTAAATGTTGGGTTATTGAGTATAGGGAAGATGGGAAAAAGCTTTTGTTCCTGTTTGAAGATTCATTTGGCTGCATTTCTTTCCTCATCATAAGCTATGTTTTTACTTATATTTTATTAAAGCATCTAGAGGCCTTTGGGATTAGATGCCCAGGAATAGAAAAAAAAATTAAAATGAAATTAAAAATCCCCAGCAGGGTCAGAACTGCTGCCTTCTGCATGTGGATTGTGCTCAGACCCAAGCCAAGGCTCAGCCTGATCACCCCTCTCTCTCTGACCCACCATCTCCCCCTGCACCACCAAAAATCCACAAACTGGTGCTCTCAGTAGCCCATCACCCCTCTCCTCTAAGCTGGTGGCTCCTGCCATCCCCAGCCTCTCTCTGCCCCATGCCACCATGTCTGGATGGTGGGACAGCACAAACCCTGATGGCCAGCACAGTATCTCGTGCTCTTGCTTACATAAAAAGCTGCTTCACGAGTTCAGATGCTCCTTGCAATGTAGAGATGAGGAGAAAAACCTCCTCTCCTGCTGCTGAACACAGCTGAGCACAGCTCCCTCCTCTTGCCCCCTTTGCAAATTACTGGGATATTGTCACTAATTATCAGGCTCAACAAGTGAAACTGTGCAATTTGCTACAGACGCGCTGGAGAGCCGATGGGAAAAGTGGGGCTGGGAGGAGAGGGGAGCGTGGAGGAGCCCTTGGGGCAGGGAGCCACGGGTCAGCCCACGGGGGCCTGCTCCTGGCACAGGAAGGGGTCCTGCTGGCAGCACTGTTGTGTTTGCATTTCAGAGTGTTTGCTTTTTTTTTCTCTGCTTGATGTTTACTTCAAGCATTGCACTCTGAGGGCTTATAAAGAGGATTAAGTGGTGAGGAGGTCTCGCAGAGTTAGGAGGAATTAATCAAGCGGTAATCAGAAAGGAAATTAATCTGAAGAGTTAATTAATCAGCCAAGGCAGGGAGACTGCAGCCAGTTGTCCCTATCACACCTTCCAGGTTGCTATTTCGTGCAGCAGCACGGCAGCAGGGAAGGGAGAAGGCAGTCCAGGGCTGGAGGGATGCCCAGCCACCCCTCCACACTATCTAAGGAGAAAGCAGAAGCCCAATGAGCCCAGGAGGTTTCCATACCCACATCCCACCATGCAGGGACCTCAGCAAGGACATCTCCACCCGTGTGACATGTGGTGAGCACTTGTCATCTTCCCCCTCCCCTGTCCCCAGACCAACCGAAAACTTTTCAAAGGTTGCAGCATCCATTTCAGAGACTCTTCCATGCCTTAAAGAGGCAAGAGCCTCTTTTCTTTGGAAAAAGGACCTAGATATGCAGCCCCCAGCTTTTTGATTGCTTAATTGATTCTATATACCCCATGTTTTCCTTCCAGCATCCTAAATAGTCCTTTTAGTTCTTCATTGTTCGTCTCTTCTAAATATGCACCGCTGGGAATTGCTTCCCTTCAGTCTGGTCTATCTGCATTTTATATATTTAGTTGTTCTTTTTCTAATCTTTTTTTGCAATGCATTCCCTGCAGAACCCTAATCATTTTAGTTGCTCTTCTCTGAATTCCTTCCAAAAGGCGTCAGGCAGAGTGT
Source organism: Corvus moneduloides (assembly GCF_009650955.1). NCBI lineage: Eukaryota > Metazoa > Chordata > Aves > Passeriformes > Corvidae > Corvus > Corvus moneduloides. The sequence continues at coordinate 5,713,317 of NC_045488.1, read as the reverse complement.
TTTGCAAATTTGTTCTCGTCCCTTCCGGGCTGCATTTTGACTAATGCCTGTTTCAGTTGAGACGAGACATACCCCACGCAGGCTGCCTGATCAGGGATGCTCAACCTTCATCCCAGCCTAAAGCACTTGGGGGAAGAAAACTCCCCAACTCACAGGGGCTGCAACACAATGCATCTTTGAACTTACAAAACCCAGGCCAGTTAGCAAAGGCATCTGAAATCTCATTAACTCCACTATTATTATTATTATTATTAGGTTCCTTTTATGCACTGAGTAGACATTTTAATTGCCTGGATGTGGACATGAGCTTGTCTTGTGTGTTTTATGGACTGCAAGCAAAGATTTGTCCCTACGTGCTGCCTACACCCACAGGAGGTATGGCCAGTTTGGAGCTGAGCCCAGGGTAAACAGGATTATCCAGCAGCCCCAAAACAGCTCCTTCAAACCTCTTCTTCAGAGGGCAGCAGGGTCCATCCCTCCATGTGGTCACCCCATGATCACTGAGATTCAGGATGTGACAGAATCATTGCAATGGACCATCAGCATTAAACATCATATTAGATACACAACCTTTTTCCACCTAAATGATGTCAAAATAGAAGGGGAAAAGCTGCATTTCACAGGAAAGGACCTGTGGGACTGAGAGGTCAGGGACCACAGGTGGGGCCTGTGGCATGCAGAGGTGAGGGGTGACTGCAGAGAACCCACGTGCACTGAGGGTGCTGGGTGGGGGATAACTGGCCACTCTCAAACAATGATCCTCATCAGCAGAAGGCCCCATAAAGTGGCTAAAGCAGCCTCAGCAGAAACCACATCCACTCCACAGCTTCATTAGCCACTTAAGCCATTAAAGGATTCATTCTTGTCATCCCATTCCTCTCACACCAGTTTTACTTCCAAGGAAGACTGGGAAGGGCTACCTGCTCTCCTTGAGCAATTACCATCCTCACACAGGAAGCTCCCACATCACCCAAGGCTGTCCCCTTCCTAAAACTTGCCACTTTTTCTTTTTGATATATAATGACTATTTGCACACATCCTCCAGAGTGAAAAGTGACCTCGAAAAATAAAGCTGAAAATGCAAAAAACCACTGTTCTTGCCTAAAACAAAGCTAAGTGCCACAACATTTGCAGGGAACGGTGAGGTGCCCCTGACACATGCACACTTCTGGTTATCCTGACCCAGAGAATCAGCTCCCCACAGATCATTCTGTACAGGGAAAATCCTTCTCTTTTCTCACCTCTCTCACGCTGCCTGTCTGTAAACAGCTGGACCCATTTCATTATAACTCACTTCTGCTGCGACTGCTGATTATAAAAGATTGATTTTAATAATTTAGAGCCTGCCCAGCAACACAGCGCTCTGGCCACCAACAAGTATCCAAAATGGTTCTGATACCTGGAAATCTCTCCATTGAAAGCCAGAGCCTCAGATAGCTCAGTAATCGATGTGTCTCGGTGTGGTACCCCAAGAGCTGAGAGAAAAAGAGATGCTGCTGCTCCTCTCCACGCTAATAATGGCACAAAGAGGGCACATTAGCAAACAGCAGCTTCTTCCTTTGAAATCCCCTGCCCTCCTGGCTCCAACAGAGACTAAGAAATGAAGATCTAATCCCTGAGGGGGGGTGCCACTGTGTATTGACTTTAAGGGGTGCAATGCTTTTTATTTTGGCTTTTCAACTGGCAGTTTAAAGGAGAAGGCATTAAATTTTTTCCCAGCATCTAAACCCACGGCAGGAGGACCCCACAGCATCGCCTGCAACACATCCCTGGGTCCCACAGAGCTGGAGATGTATGGGTAAAACAGAATAAACTGAAAGAATAAACACCGTGCACATACACACAAATATGTAAGATTGGATATAAAAATGCTCAGATGAATGCACACCCTCTCAGATGATGCTATCAAATACATTACTCCCCCAAATCCCTGCAGAGCAGTAGACCATCTCCAAGGTCATATTAGTGTGGAAATAATGTAATTCTATTACCCAGGTTCCTTTTCCCTCTTCTAGTTTTCTCTGTTGATGTTTGCTCTCTTAATTTTAAACACCAGTCGTATATCTTACGGCCCAGCCTGGGACCGCTTTGCTCAAGTGGTAGTAAACACATGGCTTAATTCACTCATTCTCCAGGAAAAACAAAACAAAACAAAACAAAACAAAAAAAAAAAAAAAAAAGGCAGTTTTCCTGCATGAAATACCCACGTCCACCAGTGAGATGATCGATGCAGAGCGTGCTGAAAGCTGCCGTAACTAACTCGGGCTCAGGGAACAACCAGAGCACGCAGGGCGGTATCAGAAAATCTGCACATGCTGCTCTTGTCAGGAGAAAAACATCCACGGGGCTGTAGCTCAGCTGCCAGCAACGTGCTGTGTGAGCCTCCCAGAGCTGGCACTAAGGGGTGTTGGCCAATTCCCTGGGTGAGAAAAATTCTCCAGTCAGAAAGCTGGACAGCAGGGGGAAACAGGGCAGGAGGGGGGAGCAGCCAGCAAGGCAAGCTCCAAAGAGAGAGAGGATGGAGGAGAGTGCAGGCAGGAGCCACTATGGTCGTTCTGCCCCATGGACAAAAATACTGTTCCACACGAGCCCTCTGCCAGCTTCTCCAGAGAGTTTGTCCTTCACAGCAGAGAAGTGTTAAGAGACTTGGGCCCTGGGGGTCATAGGACACAAAACCTCTTGGAAATCTGGCTCCACTTTTCCAGTCCACACCCTACATTCCCCCTTGCTGGACACCTGCTCTGCTCTCCAAAGCCTTTTCTAACCCATCTACAAATCTTCCTGAAATTCAGGCCATTGCTCTTTGTCTATTCATCTTCTGAAAACATCTCCAATCTCACATTTTTACCTTTTATTGCCTGCAGAAGGCTCTGATAATGTAACCTCCTTCACACCTCTTCTCTTCTAGCTGACACCATAACAAAGAAGTTGAATTATAACAATCTCCAACAAAGAGAGCAGTAAAAGAGCACAGGAAGAGCTTATCACCAGCAGACACCAGAGATCTGCCAGGAAGATGCATCTCCAAAGACACTTAGACTTCTTCCAAAACTGCCATGCTCCACTTTGTGGCAAGCTCAGACTGACTGAAGGCCATCAAGGCCATGCAGGAGGTCAGCACTCACACCTGCCCTTCAAAGGAGACACCCAGGACAGCATTTCAGGATGTTTTTGCCCTTAGCATGCTCCATCTTTGGGTATCCCAGTCTTTTACCAAGTCTGATGGATGGTCCTGAGGCTCATTCTGCTACCAGAGGTGAGAGAGACACAGCTCCAAAAGCTTCTGCATCCTCCTAATGAGGAACCTACCCCTCCTGGATGGCTGTGGAGGGAGTCTGAAGTGATTTGTCTCATTAAGCCTCTGCAAAAGCTTCTCCAGCATCAAACTGATGAACTGTCCAAGGCAGACTTTTTAGCAGAGGATAAATAAAAACCCAGCCATGGTATTTTAACAGTCTACAAGGCATCATTTCTACCTGGCTGACCCTTAGCCCCTTGCACGCTCTGGATGGCTCATTGGTCTGCTGGTCACAGCAGGGAGCCTGTCTCAGTCCCAGTCTTCTCATCAAGACCATGCAAACTTACCCCCTGAGTTACTGTGAGTAAAGCCCTTTTTCTCCAATGAAACACTTTATTTTTAAGTACCATCCCCTGCTCCCATCATACACACCCCAGCACTCGTTAGACATTAAACCCAGGATTGACGAAGGATGTTAGTGGAATTTCAGTAGGATTTGTCTATTAATTCCCTTTGCTACTTTTTCAACTCCTATGCTTAGAAAAATGCGGGCACATATGTACTTCTCAACAGGTGGCCAGTAATGAAATTATCTGCCAGCTGGTTTCTCAGTAAAGCTCAGCTAATCTGGTAAGAGGAGCACCCCCAACCAAAAAAAAAAAAGTACCACTGAGATGGCAGGTCTCAGAGCTGCTGTCACAGCTGATGAAGGCTGGAACACTCGTGCATCCTTGGGTCCTCCCTCCTCCAGAAGTGCACACGCAGCATCTCCCCACCTCCCAGCCCACATTTCCCATGTCTGAGGCAAAAGGAAAAGCAGAGCCGCAGCAAAAGCCTGATCCGTGCATTTGTGATACACCTCAGAAATGGAAAAACAACCTCAAACAGATGAGAACATGTCGTTTCTTTATCCTCTACGAGCCAATATTTACTAGAAACATTTCCCTCAGCCTACAGCTTCTAGGAAATTACAGCTTGATACGCTGAAGATTTTATTTTGTACCACAACGTGTTTGACCCCCTGCTCTTCAACAGCTGCAGCAAGAGGCGTGAACACAGAGCCTGCAGTGCTTCTGTTCACTCAAAACACATGCAGGAGTGTGCACTCCTATTTCCAGGCTCTAAATGTATACGTTTAAACTCAAATCTTCAAACTGTAATAACTCAGGAAGGTATTGAGATGGTTGTGTTGAATCTGATCTGACTGTGATGGAGACATGAGGTTAATAACTGTGGGCTTCCACACAGTTTCCCCTGCTCTGCATTAGCAGAGGTTTGTGTATTTTGCATCTGTTCTACCCTTTCTTAATCAAGATAGTCATATATATCTTCTTGATAACTTAACCTGACAGAACTGTACTGAACTGTGTATCAACCAAACCTCTTTATCAAGAAAACATCTTCCAGTAAAACTTTCAAGGGCTGCAGGCTGCACAGTGGAGCCACATCCGTGGGTAACGCATCTCCCATAGCTACTGTCGTACTAGACCAATAAAAGAAATTGAAATTCAGCCACCAACCTTCCATCTCCCACACCACTAACCAAAATGGGAAACACTTGCTGCTCCCTCCTCTCTCCAGCCTCCTCCTGCCTTCCCCATTCACACCCCAAAAAAAGCCAGAAGCACTGCTTTCCCTCCTCCTCCACTGATCAAGGCATGCCAGCATGCTTAGGAAATCATTAGTGCAAAATCCAGCCAAGATTATTTATCCTTACAGAGCCTGCCCAATGGCAAACCTCCCTCCAGCCACTCCTGGGCTCTGAAGCTCCACATAGACAAACAGGCACCTACCACCAGCTATTAACAGCTTTATAAAGCCTCTCCCCACCTTTATCTCCCCCCTCCATGCCTGTGCTCCATGGGAGAAGAGAGAGGAGTCTCCTCCTTCCCTACCTGCTTTGGTAAGGGTAACATGAAGAATTTGTCCAGGAAGAGCCTGGACTGCTGCGCTGCCTCTCCCTCATCCTTCCACACACTCATTTCTTCACCTCTCCCAGCCTGGAACTTCCCAACATCTTTGTATGTCATAATGCACTGCAGATACTGATGGTGCAAGGGCCATAAAATCTTCAGAATTTGTGTGCCGTAGAAGAGAGTTCAGAGGTCAGGAAGCACACAGGGCCTTGTATGTACATGCCAGCTTAGCACTGACATCTGATAGTAAAACACTTGGAAATGGCTCCTGGGAAAAGCACTCAAGTGCTGAGTTCAGAATTTAAGGTTCTCCACTAAGAATGGAGGATGTTAGAGGATCCTGAATTTGTACCAATGCCTGATGGCTTTGAAAACCATAAATTTTGTTTTTGTTAAAAAAAAAATATAAATTTAAAGGTAAAGCCCGATCCAGGGATAATATATACATTTTTGCCACTGGTTGGAAACCAAGATTCATCCTCAAGGCACAGATTCAGACAGCATGTTGCCTCCCTGCCTGCATCCAGGAAGGTTTCCAAAGGCAGGTATCAACACAGAGCAGCACAGCAACCAGGAATTTGAACTAATGTACCTTTTGCAAAAGGAGAGCTTGCACAGCTTTCTGCAAGATGTCTAATAGGAGGTAAATAAATGCCAGGTTTTGCCTCAATGAAAAAACAAAATAAGATATTAAAAAAAGAGAGGCACCTGGCAAGCATTCAAAGGCCCAGTAGCACAATCCTAGTAAAATACTCAATCAACAAAATTTAATAGCACATCTCCTCTTTTAGCAGAAAACCAGAATCTCATTCCTTTCTGGCAGATCAATGCAAAGCCTGCCCATAAGGCTGGTCCCAGAGTCCCCCTCTGAAACTCTGGCAAAGCTCTGGCAGGGACAAACCCAAGCGAGCTGCCCTTTGCTGAAGCATCCCAGAACCCAACACCCATTTCAGCTTCTCCGCTGGGATGCGCTTAAGAAGAAGTGACTTTTTGTGGTGCAACCTGATCACAGCCAGTTCAGCAGGACTTAAATCAATGCCTTTACCTATACCTATCAAAAGGTAGGAAAGTGCCTTGCTTTACCCTTACGACTTCAGCTTTAATATGCCAGAGTGGAACCCATGTGCTCTGCTGACGAGGGGTTTTGGCACACGCTGACATCCCATTAACTCCGATACCACGTTAACAGACAGCAGCAGCCAAGAAGCATTACTTGAAATCCTTAAGCAGAGAGAATAAGTCCAAATCGGCCCTAAATACACCAGCAGCATAATAAATTTAGGCAGAAAAGAAACATAGTGGAAACAATATGTTTTGGTTTTAGGAACTAAATAACAATATAAAAAAGGGAGAATTATCTAAAATCCCGCTGCCCTGCAGCAGGAGGGTGGAATGGGATTTCTGCAGACACTCAGAAGGAAAAGGCTGTATCTAATTTCCATTTCTATCACAATTCCTTAGATCAAGGGAGATTGAGAACAAACAGGATATAGAAGAATTAATACTCCTTAAATATAATTAAAGCATAAACCAAAAAAAAAAAAAAAAAAAACCAAAAACAAAAACAGAGAGAAAGAAAATTAAATTGTGGTTAAAACAGCTACGAAAATTATTACTAGAAAATTCAGAAGTATTTCCTCTCTTAGCCCCACACGGAGGGACAGACCTGAGCAGGATACTCAGAAAAAGCACTCAGCAGCCCAAAAGGCATGAAGTCTTATTACCAAATGCTGCAACCAATTTAATTCCAGGCTGAGAAACTTGTCAAAAAGGCAGAAGCTCTTTAAATCTGTAAAGACTTTTCCCTTTATGTATGCATATATGCATAAAACTTGTATTTGTTCTCCTGGCTGGTGTGAAGAATAAATTAATAAAACTAACTTTAAATTTGTAGTAAAAAATCAAAGGAAAAAATTTATTTAAGAGCCTAAATGATAGTAGAATCAAGAGGATAAAGCAGTTGGTCTATAAAAACAAATCATGCTGAACTACTTTCAATGCCTTATTTTCCCCTGATTGAATTACAAAATTAGCCAATGAAGACTGGAATATATTTGATAACGTCTCAGAGAAAAACTTTCTTGTAAAATTAACTCAAACTGGCTTGGATATGAGCAGTTCCATACTAATATAACAGCAAATTTGGTTTGCATGGCTCTTCCGTGCTAGTGCCAGTCTGGGTGGCATAACTCTGTCCAAGCTTTAAGCCAGTCCACCAGGCAATATGTGTCTATGTAAGGGATCAGGTGGGACCATCATAACTTCTGAAGCCACCACTGATACGGAGGCTCAGTGACTGAGCAGAGCAGGCTCATTCCCACCAGCTCAGCTGCCTTCTCCTAAGTCAAGAGGCCCCAAAGGCACAAAGTCACAGGGGCAGTGCAGCCCTTAGCCAGCAAACATGGGCAGAAGTAAGAAAACCAAGATGTAAACTTCAAAAACATTAAGTAAAAACAAGTTTTGGTGATAAATCACCAATTTATTGGGAGGCACAAACCTGGAAAACAGTAAATGTCGAGGTGGGCTGGTGGTAACCACAGGCTGCAAACAAATTATGAGTCTGCAGGGGAGCAGGACAGTGGGACCACGCTCTGTACAGGGAGGAGGTGTCCCCATCCAGCACTAGGGAACCAAAACTGGGGTAATCCTCAACCCTCCTGGGCACAGGGACAGGAGACTCACACCAGGCAGCTTTGGCAAAGGGCAACAACAAAAAATGTGATGGCAGTGCTGGAAGGACTGGGCTGGGATGAAGCAGGGTTTGCATCCATGCCCTTTTTTAGCACTGCAGAAAGAGCCAGCTGCAACAGCCCCAGGGATGTACAGCCAGGAGGATGGGAAGCAAAAGAAGGTAATGAGTTAACTTAAATAAACAGACTGAGCAGTTCTCTGCCAGCAACCTTCCCTGCCCCTGGGTCCAGCCCAGAGCACCTTTGGTGACCAGCACAGAGACCCTGCACAACACACATCCTCCTGACAGGTCTCAGCAGCCAGTACCCCAGCACTGCTCCCCACCAATAGAAGGAGTGGCTGCCCTGCCCTGCCGTGCCAGAGTTCCTTACCAGCTACTCAGGCCCTGCTGCTGTATCCCACTGCTCTGTGCACAGGGGCAGTTGTGGGAATTTACCCAGAAACCAAATGAAAAAAAATGTTAGAGAAATTGATTAAGAAATTAATAAGAATAAATATTGATCATAGACCATTGTTACCTCAAAATTATAGGGTTTTGGTTTTTTTTCATATCATTACTACAGTTACTTTGGGCAAAGACATGCTCTGCTTTTTGTATGGACCATGCACCTGCTCACTGGGGGAAATTTGGCTCTGTTTTGGCTCTTTCCAAAGCAATGGCCCAGTGGAAGCTCAGGAAGCCCTAAGTCAGACTCAGGGCATCCCTGGATGCCAGGAGATGGTGCCAGGAGGCTCCTGAGCAAGAGATGAGAAGATGTGGCCAGAATCTCCTGCACTGCTGCGCAGCCTAGGAGAAGGAGAGGGAGATATCGACGCCTTCAGGGTGAGGATCTCCAGGTCTGATTCCCATCACTCCTCAGCATGGTGAGAAATGTGTCTCAGCCCCAGGGCAGCAGTGTCTTTACCTGCCTCCCGTGTGCCAGCTCCACTCAGTGTAATGATTACTAAGCCCTGACAGCAGATATGAAACCAATGGACACAGCTCCACAGGCGAGCGCTTCGGAAGCCGCCACGATGGCCCTGCTCACAGGTTTTCATTATCCATCTGGAAAATTGGGGATGTCACCAGAGTTTTTAGAGCACCAAGATGAAATCATCTTGTCAGCAACAAAAAGGCCACTTCTCCCCTGTATCCCGACCCCAGCAGCTGCCTCAGCACCACAGGCTCCTGCAGGAGTGGCCGGTGTTTCACCGGGACACGGAGGAGCCAGGGAGCCCCTCTGGCACTGCCCGCCCTGGAGCTGCTGCAGCACCAACATCTCGGCCCCTACTGTGTGAATTGAACTATGCAGAAAAAACAGAGTGAAGGAAAACAATGTTTTTGCTCTCACACTAAATCACAGCCTCTTGTCCGACTCTTGACTGCGTTAGGCTGGGAAGAGCTTGCAGATTGCTGGGGAGGATGAAGCACGTGCTGGGACAGAGAGAAGATGGAGATGGAGATAGCTTGTTCAGGTGGAATGACAAGCAAGCCAAAGAGTTTTTAATCCAAAACCCAAGCAGACACATGCCGTTTCTGTGCTGTAATTGTATGATTTTTCACCCTCTGCAGTTTTTGAGGCTGTGCACTGCTCTGGTTTGAGCAGCATTGAAGGCAGATGTGGCAAAGCCACCTGCCCAGAGACTGTGCTTCTTAATGGGTATCTGATCCAACATGGCTTTTTCCTCATTTTTGATAGGGAAAACCCCTTGCTGGTCACTAAGTGAGGTCTTTCACCAAGATCAGAGGGCAGCCAGCAGAGCCACAAAACCTCCCCAACACCAAGATTCATGAGATGCTGGGCTGCAGTGTCAGGGTCCTCATGTGAAACAGTCCCTTCCCAAAGAGGCTGGTAACTCCTGCAGCTGCAGGGTCAAAGCAATGAAGAAAAAATTTTCTGGGGCTACCAGATTCCAGCAGATACAGGGAGCAAAAGCGCTGTGAGACACACAAGATGCCCAGCTCCAAGCCCTTCTGCCACAAGCCTGAGAGCGGAGGGGAGATCCTGCAACACAGCCTGAGTGTGGAGCAGAGCACATTGAGAGCTGAAGAGTTTTTTGGGCACTGGGCATCATTCCCAGCATGGTGCCCCCCCCAGTCACCCTGAGAGCAGCCATGTCTCATACAAAGAGTCCAAAGAAAGACCTCTGGCCAGTTTGAGTGACATCCTGAGTCCTTTTCCTGAACCACAAGACAGGTTCAGGGTAACAGATTATCCCCTCTATTCTATTCCATTTCCCAAGGCCATGGCATAAATTGAAGACTCCTGTCCCAAACTGAAATTGGATTATAACCCTGCTCCTCAGACACAAAATATGGGACTCCAAATGTGTTTTATTTCTCCTGTGCACAAATTAGTACCCAGCTACTTTTGTGTACAGGCATTATCTTCTGGTCCATTGATTTTTAATAGCATGGTTAAAATTAGATGCCTGAGCATCCCACTTCCATCAACAGATGCTAAATACTGGTGCTGCTGATGGAGGTTTTGGAACTGTGCTGGACACAGACAGGCTTGCTATTGCACCACAAGAAGTAGGAGTTGGAGATGGAGCAAGCCCATTAGATCATCAGATGCTCCAGTGCTCTCTACAATTTGCTTCCCTAGTGCTTTTACCAGTCAAAGCTTGAGCAGCCCAGGTGACAGCTCTTATCCATTCCCTTGCCAGGTTATTCCACTGCCTCCAAATTTCTAGGCACTCCTTCAAGCACACCCAGCTCAGGTTCAAAACCAAGCAGCACTTTTCTCTTTCTTCTCTCCGTTTGCCTTCACCACTGCCAAAGGTTTCCCTTAGCAATCCTGCCATTTACATCTCAATCACCTGTTCCCCTGAAAGTGAAAAGCTCTCATGCTCCAAGGGTTAAGGACAGAGTGACAGATCTCTGCACCCCTGGATAAACACCACATAAATGAACTAAAATCCTACAGCAAGTCACGAGGAAGAAGAGGTGATAAACTCACCAGGGACATCCTCCCTGAGGACTACTTATCAGCATTAGCAGTAGCAAAATCTTTTTCAAAGAATAATTGGACAAGTGTAGTACAGACCAACCACAATTAAAATAATAATTAAAGTCCTTTGCTTCTTCCAACGCTGCCCTGCACCTTATTAAAGCCACATCAAAGTCAACACCCAGTTGTCTGGTTGTTGGCTGCCTGCAGAGAGGCACACGAGAGTGCACAGAACACAGAGCTTGTGGAGATGGTGGGTCTTCATCAGACTCAGTTATATTGGTGAAACAAAAGAGCTTATCCTGCTGCTGTATGCGGTACCTGTTCTGGAGATCAACAGAATTGTTCTGGCTCTGTGTTGTCATTCCAACATCTTTCACTAAAGCAAAGCCATGTGATGACAGACAGACACCATCAGAACAAGCAGCAAACAGAGGCTGGAGCCATGGAGGCAAGGAATGGGCAGGCAGGAGCATCAGTGCTGTGGAGAGGAGCCTCGTGAGGATCAGCATCTTCTGCACGGTCCTTGGGGGAGGCTGGTGAGGTGACTGAGCCTGGGCAATCTCACAGCTGTGGCAAAGACGGGTGCAAGCTCTGGGATGAGGACTTGGGGCAGTCCAGCTGCTCCTGAATGGCGAGTGGGTGAAGGACATCTTCCCAGCCCTACGGTCTGAGGGAAGCAGCCACGGCTCATTCTCACCCTCTCACTCCTACAGGTTTACACAAAGGCAGAAACCAGCACAGAGCCACAGCAACCAGCATCCCCAGCACTGCCAACTGTTAATGCTGTGCTGGGGAAAAAGCTGATGCTCTGAGACTGGAACAGGGACACTTCAATTAAAAAAAAAACTAAACAAAAAACTAAATAAATGCCAGCTTCTTGCCAGCACCTCAGCTGGGAGTTCACCTGATGCAGGATCTCAGGTAAGATGAGGTTCAATCACGCAGCTTTTAACACCACAGCGCGAGAAGTGTTTGTGAAAGTCTGTGAGGAGACACTGCTGATGCTGAGCTGCCCTGGGCAAACACCAGCTCTGCCATGGGGGTCCCTCAGGGTGAGTGGTGAACCTGGGGCCGAGCACCCAGCCGGGCACTGGAGCAAACACAGACACCCCGAGTGAGGGAGGTCATGCACAGGGAGGAAAAGCCTGCAGGAGCATGGTGTGAAGGAGCCTTGGGGCTTCTTGGGTCACCTGAAAATCACTGATCTGTGTTGTTTTTTGATTTTTTTTAACTGCTTCCAGCAGTGGCCTAAAAAAGACACCTGGGTTTTGTAAAAGCAACCGAAATAAATAATGGCTGGTCAGTGCACTTTACATTTCCTTTATAAATAACCTATTAATGCTTCTGGGAGTGGGAAAGTGTTTTATTTCTAGATCTAAACAAATCCTGACCTTTTGCAAACCGTTTCACCTGCAGGGTCTGTCCATGCCAAGGGTGGCCCCCTGCTCCTTCAGACAGCAGCACGGAACAGTGTGACCTTCCAAGCCTTCACCTGACCAACACCACCTGGGACTGAGGGACAAGGGCTGTGAGCGTTTAACTGCTGGAGTGAGAGTGGGCCTGCCTTTGCAAAGAGGAGAAGCAGAAGCCTGTCGCAGTCACAGCACCTCAGGGGACAGGTGGGATCTCTCAAAGGTTTGCCAAGGAACCCAGGGTTTCATAGCAGCTGTCCCTTGCTGCCACCGTACCAGTTATAGGCTGCATGGCACAGCAGAGGGTGAGACACTTGCCACAGAATCATTAAAGCTGGAAAAGATCTCTAAGATCATTAAGTCCAACCATTAGCCTAACACCACCAGTTCTACCACTATACATGTCTCTAAGTGCCACATCCACATGCTTTTTTAATGCTTCCAGGGACAGTGATTCCACCCATTCCTTGGGCAGCCAGTTCCTGGAAGAAACCAAAAAACCAAATTTCTCCTAATATCCAATCTAAACCTCCCATGGTGCAACTTGAGGACTTGTCCTCTTGACCTGTTGCTTGTTACCTAGGAGAAGGGACTGACACTGACCCCCACTTGTCTACAACTCACTTTCAGGTAGTCATAGAAAGCAATATTCAGTAGCTCAAAGAGCTTTATGCTTTATCACCTTGAAGGCATTAAATAAATAAATATAAAAATAGCACAGCCTGCACTTCAGCAGAGTATAAACAGGTATTTATAGAAGGAAGCCCCAGTGAAACCACATGCCCTTTCAATCCACTTCCCAGGCAAATAAATCCAAGTAATATTGAGGGGTAGAACTATATCAAGGGTATTTGCAAACAAACTGAAGGATACCAGCAAGGAGAAGCCCTGAATTCCATCACTCCCATGCAGCAGCTCATCCCATGCTCGGATGTTTCAGGGGGTCTGCACATCTCAGAGCTGCCTCAAAGAACACAACAGCTATGGGTTCCCATTTCCAGTCCACTGCTCTGGAGAGCCACACATCCCCAAATCCCTGTGATTAGCCATGGCTGCTAATGGATGTATGGCTGTTTCTCTCCTGTAGCTATGCCAGATTGATAGTGCTTTGCTCTTTCTTCCTGCTCCCACTCCATGGCAGGCTCCCAGGAGGAAGGAATGAACAGGCCCTGATCACAGATTTCCTGAGCAACTAACCCTTAATGTACAGGCTCTCCAAGCTGCAGAGGGTTTGTTCATGCCTATACAACAAATAATCAGGAGGGGGGTAAATAAAATCGGTGCATGACTGTAGCCAGTCTTGGCCAAGGCAACATGGGACAGAATTAAGCCTCATCTGAAATGCAGGTCATGGCTCTGATAGATATATATATTTTTCCCTCCCTTTGAAGCTGTAGCAATAATTGCATAATGAAGGAGAGGAAAAAAAAAAAAAAAAGAAAACTAAAAAAAGAAATGAAGAACCCAAATCAACAAAAGCAAAAAGCCAGGCAGCAAAGATATCTTTGCAGGAGCTGCTCCTCCTGAATTAGAACTCTGGAATTGTTCTGCAATCGACTCAGTGGACAGTAACCATCTGTTTATGGAAAAAAATGTTAATAGCCCCCAATCATAATCAAATAGGCAGCTGCTTTAAGTACCTTTTAACTAACACTAAATTACAATGGAACAACTCTGCAAGTATTTCTGACATTCACATGCACATCAGCAGTGCCAGCACTTTGATCAGGGCTATTAGAGCAAATATCAAATAAACTGATAGTGATGGGATTCCTCAAACATTACAAAAAGCGTGGGCAGTGTGTGTTTACTGTTCACTCGGTTCTCCCCCACCTCCTTGCTGTTTCTGCTTATTCAGAAAGAAAACACATATATGCACGTGCACACACGTGAACACCACCCACCACAGCAGACCCCGTGAAAGCCTGATCCTCTGTGTTTTTCTGTCCAAGCCTGAGTTTCCATAGGTATTCTCCAATGCCCAGAAAGGCTTGAGGCATTTTTATCAGCTGGACATCACCTGGTTTGTCATTCTGCTCTTTCCATGATCCCTGTAAAGGCATCATCTGTAAGTCCCTTCCCTTCTCCTCTGGGTGGAACTGGGCAGCAGAACCAGAAGCTGCAGCACAGAAAGGGGAAATCCAGGCAGGCAGAGCTGTGCAGACACACTTGCATGTGTGCAGAGAGGCAGCATGATCACACGCTTATTTCTTTAGGAAATCAGATTAAAAACCAGTCGACTCTTTGCCAGCTGTAACCAAGTCTGAACCATTAGCTGGCACTGGCTCCACCCGAGGAAGAAAACCTTGTTTGGACAATGGAAGTAGTTTTTCATCTCAGAGCCTGGAAAACAGTTAATCTCAGCAAAACTACAAGTGTTCTTGTCTCTGGATTTTCTCTAGCACCTTTCTCTGCATATCTGAGCTAACTCCATTTGGGTTTTATTGAAGTTGTGCAGCACCAGGAATACATCACACAGATATGCATGAGCACACCTCCTTCATCCCGAGGCACTTGCAAATGTAACAGAAAACAAGTAAAGGGAGAATATATTTCAGTCCATCAACATAAGTATTTACAGTCTCCATCACTGTGCCATCCAAACGTTTTGTATGCCCCAGATCTTTTCTGTGCCATTGTTATTCTTTCATGAAATTTAATTTTTCTTAGTCCTGGGGCTTGCATGTGGCTTTTTTATTATACTACAAAATTTCATTTCCTGTCATCTGCTGAGATTAAACTTGGATTGGAAGACACCATTTACGAGGGCTGCAGTGACAAGCCTGAGCCCAGCAGGTGAGGTGTAAAGCCCTCCACCTTGGGTGGGCAGTCAGGGAACGTGGGACACCGGCCCCAGAGTTGGAGCAAGCAGCGACTGAGAGTGGGATATTGGGCTCCTTACTCCCATGTGGTCTATCCCATCCAAAAAAAACCACCTCCTTGGGACACACAGTAAACCGAAGGACTCCAACTTTCAATTTCTTGCTTGGTAATACCTTTTTCTTTTTCCCACACTAATACGAGGCTTTAAAAAGCATCCCAGCCCCCCCTCTGGATACAACACCCTTCAGCAAGTGGCTGCATTACTGCAACTTCAACGAGTCTCAGTTTTAACATTCACTTCTCCCAGTGGTTTTCCCTCCGCTGCCTCTCTGTTGCTCATGCAACGCCACTTCTCACAAAAAGGAGCTTTGTTTGCCATTTCCCCGCCGCCTACAGCGCCCCAGCTCCAGCGATCTCCCGGCCCCCCCCAGCTGCCTCAGCCCACCCCCGTTCCCTCCCAGCTCCAGCAGCCAAAGCCGACAGGCGGCCAGAAAGGGGATCTGACCTCCGCCGTTCCGTGTTAATGAATGCCCTCTCCGGAGGGAGCACGGGAAGGCGAGAGGGATGGATGGCCCGGAGCCAGGCTGGGCGAGCTCAGCTGAGGAGCGCAGCGCGTCAGAGCCGCTCTCAAAGGGGCTTTTGTTGGTGCCAGCGCTGCAGCCCGGCGAGGGCTCCGCTGGCTTTCCCACCGCTCCGCTGCTGCCGGATCGGGAACCGGCTCTGGCAGGACTGTGGTGCGGTGCTCCGAGGGTGTGCTACCAGCCAGAAGAGGACAGAGGTGGACACACCATCCTCTCGTAGTCCTCTCCCAGCGCACGTCCCTCAAGACACGAGTTTCTTTTCGGCAAAGGCAGCTGGGATGTTGGACACTTGGCAGCCTGGTTCTAAGGCTGGTGGGCAATCCAGCAGGCTGGCCCAGGGAGCCTTCCAAACCCAACGTGACATCCAACTTTGTCAGTCCACGTTCACCTCTCTCTAGGAAATAAACCATCTGCTTAGCACTAGGAGAAGCAGAAGGAAAAAGATGTACCCAGAAGGACTCATGAGGTACTTTAGGTAACATGTCCAACACGAGCACACAATGTTCTGCATCTGACAAAATCAACAAGAAAAACCTGCTCCTGCAGGCCTGCCAAGCTGGGATTTCAACAACAAGTGGCAATATATCAGCTGGCAACAAACAGCTCCTGAATCAGGGACTCACTTTCCCAAAAAGACTCAGGGTCTGGATTTTTTTTTTTTTTTTTTTCCCCTTAGTAAATGATAACATGCTGGGTGCCATAAAGGATGCCTCCTGCCCAAGAGTTAACTGAGCAGAGTAGAGTTTGGGCTGTGTGTGTAGGCTGTCCATGGTGGTGCCTACAATAATTGTGACTTAATAAAGAGTTATCTCCCTGGTTTTGGATATGTATTTATCTTCTGCCAACTCCATCTCTCCAAGCAACATCAATAAAATTTGTAGAAAGTTTGAAGGGTTGTGGTTTCCTATCAGAATTGGAAGAAACACAACATGATGAGGAGGAAAGCAGACTTTTCTAGCTAAACAGTTTTGCCTCTAATTACACACACAAGGGCCCATCATGGCACCCCTCTGGTTTCTGGGAATGTAGAAAATCCACTGACATGCTTATCCAAACACCTCTAAACACATACACACATCTGTTCACCAAGACTGGTTACTCACATCAGGCTCACTTCACTCCTCTTTGATTCTTCCACCAGTCAGATGTTACTTTTCCTTTTTATATTTGTATCTCAAAGCTCCATCAGTGGCACATGCCCAAGCACTTCCAAAGTGTTCTGACAAATCCCTCCAGAAGGCACATAACATCATCCCAGTTTTACAGATGGGGAAATTAGAGCAGAGACAGAGGTTAAGACAGCTAATTGCCTGTGGCCACTAAGTGAGTCAGTAGAAGAGCTGGGAATTGATCCCAGGAACCATGTCTTCAATTCCTCTACTCCACCCACCAGTCAGTACACTCCACCAGATGGTTTTTATCATTGGACATATGGACTAAATATTCCTAAATTGGTGTAGAAGATTCACTATTTAATTAAATGTCCTGTCTTCTACCTCCATAGGATGCATAGGAGAAACCCCAGCCAGAATCCCATCTGGACCCACTCAGGAAATGTCTACATAAAGAAAACAAAGCCCTAGGCAAGCACAAGGAACATTCCCAAACCTATCAACCTGCCCTGCAGCACAGACCACAGCAAGGCCAGGAAATAGGCAGTGACTCAGGAGCCTTGGGAGAAGCTTGTGTTTGTCAAAGCCTGGCTTCAAACAGTGCATGCATGAGCCACCAGTTAGGCTGGGAACAACTTTGTCATGTGAAGCCTCTTCCTTCAGCCTTCACTGGGCACCACCAACGCTGCCCAGCTGGAGATACCAGCAGAGTCACAAAAAGCAGACGGCACAGAATCATCTACTTCTGGCATTGGCTCTGTCACATCACAGAGCTGGTGCTGGTAGGACAGAGACCAGTTCTGCCTGGCAAACATCAGACACCTTCTCACTTCCCAGTCACTATCAGTGACACCTGAAATAAATTTCTAAGGTCATTATTCATGACAAAGAGGAGGAAACCTTTCATCAGAGAGTCATCAGAAAGAGACCTTCCATACCACTGCCTTCCCAGTATGGACATAAAGTGACAGCAGCACCTCGGTCCCCATTCACAGATAGGCACAGAGTGGCTGCACCTGCTTTCCCAACAGAACTCAAACCAATTTCACATCCTTCTGTCCCCCCTTCACACCCCAGCCAGTGCAGGGGAAGCCTGTGCACCACCAAGTCCATAAAACAGATCTCACCCAAGACCATGCTGTCCTGAACAAAATGCAGGGCTGGAGGGAGCAGGCTCAAAGCTCTCCTGGACAACCTGTGTGCTGATAAGGAACACACATCCACACTTCTGCCCACAGAAGCGCACACAGCTGAGAACCACCAGCCCGTTTATCTCTGCTACTCTCTCAACAAACAGAGGAGGGCTGCACTCCCTTTGGAAGGCTTTGCATTGTAGGAATAAAGCCACAACACCTTTCCACGTGTGCTCTAAGAGCTGGGCAATCCTGGAAGGTGTCTCCTGCTAGGGGAAAGCAACTGCACCTACCTTTCATCCCAAACTTGGACCGCCGGCCATACTTGTTGATCATGATAAAGAGGACGACCAAGAGGACACAAGCAAAAGCTGCCAGCCCGACTGCTATGGAAACCTGGAAGGAAAAAGCCTTAGAGTCAACACAGAGGAGTTTGGGAGTCTAAATCAGAAACACAGCACCTCCTTGCCCAGTTAACCTTTCTATAGGCTCACACCATCTGCTGCAGCCCTGTGGATATCAGCTATGGAGGAAAACACAAGTTAAAGCAGCAAGCTTCGGCACAGCTTGGAGGCATTACAGGCTTTTTGCAGGACTGGGAGGTCTGGGATTTTCCTATCAGTGATGCTGATCTGGCAACCAGTTTTCCCCAGCCTCTCACTCCAGATATCTGCAGGGAAAAAAGACCTCTGCTCCAATGCCTGTGCTCTCCCTTCACTGCATCACATCCCAAGCCTCCATTTCTGACATCACCTCTTTGCCATGACATTACAACACTAAGGCTATTCAAAGCTCAGCTGGGAACACAGTTCTGCCTCCATCCAAACATCCCTCAGGACAGAGTGAGGGACAATAACACACCACACAAAGAAAACAGAAGAAATTAAGTAGAACTAAGGGATTTTCCCCTGTAAAACCTCTGAGTTTTCAAAAGCCTCTAACGGTTCCCTATTTATTGTAATTTTACTAGTAAATATTTATAGTACAACAGTGTCCAAGTCCTTCACTGGAGCTGTGGTTCCACTGTGGCAGTGTACAAGCAGAGAAAGAAAACCTCCTTGCCCTAAAGGGTTTACAGTCCCAGGCTTATTTTAATATTTATGAATATTTATTCCTTCAAGTCTTTGCTTGAGATACTTTTATTGCATTGATGCAAACAACAATTTCTCTGGCATGTGTCCAATTGTTCTGTACTAGGTCTTGTGATGCATTTAGACTTTGCTTCCTTTTACAGAACTGTATTCTGCTATAACAGAAAATACATCACTTAACTAAGAAGAAGTAATTTCATTTTGCAATCCTTTTCCCCGTTGTTGGTACATTTGTTTTGATATTTTTAAATTTTTATTTTACCGCACTCTATTTTCATCCCCAGCTTGTTTTCTGTGCTTTATATTTAATAATCAGTGCACATTATTACTCCAGCCTCACTGTTCAAAGCTTCTACTTCAATTAAAGGAGGCTTTCTCTTGGATGAGAACTGAAGCCAAGGTGGACTGAGTTTTGCTTGTTCTGTTGACACTTTGTGGATTTCAGTATCTTAAAACTTTCATAGAACTAGAGCAATTGTATAACATGCTAATTTTTTTCTTCTAATACTTATACACACTTTTTTTTCCTTTTTTCTACAGGGATTCTGCAGAAGAAAGACAATTCTGAGATCAGATAAGCCCTAGACTTACTTTCCTTTTTCATTTTAGGCATGCCTTGCACAGCAGGAGAGAGGGCAAAAAGACAATGACAGAATTGAACCAAACTAAACCCGAGTCCCTCACCAGGCTAAGCTTAACAGATCAATAACAGTCCAAAACACAATTGCCTGTTTGTTTGTTCTCTGGGTGCTACTTTTTTAGAGTGATAATTCTTGACCCCGCCAGCAGTGACTTCACAGGATGCCTTGTTTTCAAAGGGTTCCCTGGTTCCACACTGCAGACTCAAGAGGATCAGATGGCTTGTGTCAGTCTCTTACCTGCCTGACACAAGCCACAAAATCCTTCTGATTGCTGTCTTGAGTCATAAAGGAAGATATTTTCCTTGCAAACATCTCAAAACAGCAGAGAAGCACAAATACTGAGTCACTATCAACAAGGAATGAATGCAAAGCAGTTCTGCAGAGAAGAGACCAGGACTCACCCCAAAAGTGTCCTCCTCTGGTTTGTGGGTCACAGTGATCGGTGGGGTGGGACTCACTTCATAATCACCGACTGAAACCAAAACACCAAAGACACAAAATTCAGTGTGGCTCCCATGGGACTCCCACGGCACCAGCACATTCCAACAGCACTGCCTGACCTAACGAGATCCAGCTCACCCCTAAAAGAGGCTGCAGCTTTCTGTTTCAGAAGGCACAAGTCAACCATCAGAGAGCTCCCTGTGCACACCAGCAGAGAAAGCACAGACCAGCACCGTGCCGATGTTGCTCCAGTGTCACAAATGAGAAACATTTGGGTGCCCGCTGTCCTGGAATGAGTTCCCACCACCCTTGAGCCCTCTCCTAGTTTTCACAAATCTACTGAGCTAGGTGGGGTTAAAACACAACTGACTCCAGCAAAACTTGATCTGAAGAAACAGTAACTTGAATGCTTTTTGTGGTGTGTGATGTGTTTTGGGGGGTGGAGGGAAGAATCTGTTGAAGAAACTTGACAGAATTGAGTCCTGCTTCTTATCCCAGCTCACAGCAGAGATGTTGTTGGGGACAGGCCAACCTGCATCAAATTAAGATCCCTTTTGCTACACCACAACCAACCATCATTTCCTTTATAGGACCTTCTTTGGGACACCACTAGAGGCAAATGAGCATCTCCTGGCCTCAAGAGATTACCCAGCTGATCACAAGTTCCCCAATGATCTTGTTCATGCACAGAGAAGCCAGGGCTTTGTGCAACCTCCACCAATCTGCTTCTGGCTTCCTCATTTTTCCTATGTAAATCACAGAGGGGAACAGGAAACCACAGAAACAAACGAGCCACAGAATGCAAAAAGTGGGGAGACACTTACTTGAGACAAAGTTGTCCGTACTCTCTGTGGAAAGGACAAAGAGAGAAGCAACACGATTAGCACCACAGCGAAGGGAGAGGGGTCTCCTTCCCCACCCACCTCAGACACACTCCACCACCCCAAAGAGCCCAGGAAACCAACTTTTCATATTTTTTTCCTCTTGGGCAACTGTTCCTGGAAATTGCAGCGCATGTGCCAGCAGGACATGCTGGAGGTCAGGGTGGAGAACCTTGGGCAGAAAGAGGAGGGAAGGGATACCACTGTGAGGCCAAACTGGGGAACAAGTAGCACGTGTGAATGATTGGTAAATGACCCTGCTTTCAGCAGGCGAGCAAAGCTCAACAGACACGCAGGGTTCTGCAGGATGGAGGTGGAGGGGCAAGAAACAGATTTTGCCTTGCATGGCAGTGTGCACCCAAGGACAAAATCCTACAAGGATGAGAACCAGCTCCCACGGATGAGAGCTCAGCTTGGGGCAGGGAGTTAGAGGAGACCTCCTCTGACCTGCTTTTCAGGAGCCACTCATAACAGCTGATAGCACCTGAATTGGACATGGAGACTGTGGCTGCCTAGGAGCTGCCTCTTGCCCGAGACAAGCACAGCAGGCCCTGCTGTCATCCTCCTGACTGCTCCAGTCTATTCAGCAAAGCTCCTTCAGCTCCAGAGGTAGCTGAGGCCCCAGACAATAAGGCCTAAAGCCCTCAGTGACACTCAGTTTACACAGAGTGAGAATCATGTCAGCTTCCAATTCACTCGCCCGTGCAAGAAACTGAGCCCAATATTGGCTGGAGTTTACACAGCTTTGCTGGCAGAGAGCTCCTGGAAGGATGCTGAAATGCTCTGGAGCATGGGTGAGGCTTGGAAGGGGAGTGTAAAACAAACCCCAGGTGACAAACACGGCTTACCAAACCAGGGGAAAAAACCAGAACAAATATTTTTGGTTTAAATCAAGCAGAGGAGTAACTTTCCTTTGCTTTTTAGCAACGGGGGGGGGAAAAAAAAGGAGGGAAATATTTTATTTGGAGATTTTTTTCTTCCCTATTAAGGCAGAGTCTAGTCATAAAATTCTTGCTGCTTCTACATTTTCCCCTTTCCATTTTTCTCTGCTGGACTAAGCAAATTCGACAGAAACCCACAAAAAGGGTATTTTTCATAAAACCCTATTTTTCCAAGCATAAAAAATAGCCGAGAAATTTCAGCCAACTTGAGTTCTGTGAGAAGTTCCCAAAGAACTGAGCACTCATCACAGGTACATTAACCTTTGTGGATTAAATGAGGAGTTGGTAACCTGTGGCAGAGATCCCAATGACAACATGCAACGAGATTTTTACAGGATATGACACAAATCTGTCCTGGGAGCCACTGCCCTGCAGCACCAGAGAGAAGGTGAATATGGCACGGAGCTTACATCTCCCAGATCCCAGCTTCTAACAGCACTTTGCTCCTCTCAGCCTGGAAAGCAGAGTGGGGCCTTTTACCAATGAGAGGTTTTTGACCAGAGGGTTCTAAAATACATGGTCATAGGTCCTTTTCTACACTGACAGAAACTCTTCCAGGCACTATTCATTAATTAAGACTAATAATATCACCCTGGGTAGTGACAGCAAGGCCCTTGCACGTGTGAATTGCTGTAAGCAACGAGGGGCTTGAATGAGCCACATGGGGAAACCTTCAAAGTGTGGCATTTTCTGAAGGAATCTGCCTTCAAATGGGAAATTATAAACGTCAGCTGCAGTGAATGTATATGTCAGCTGTGGCAGTGGACGAAGCAACAAGCTTCAAGGAAAGTAAATTACATCCTGCACTGGGCTGACAGGGTCTGCCAGGGTGAGGAATGGCTTGGGACTTTGGATCAGAAGAAATAAAGGAAATGGGTCAGTTCCTGCTGAGAGATGGTTCAGGGTCAGTAAGCGCCCCACACCAACAGCACACACAAGGCATGGGTGGAGATGCATTCACAAGGGCAATATTTTACATATATTCACACAACCCCATTCTCCCAGAGCCTCTAACACAGGACGCTCTTCAAACATCAGTGTGCTTTTCCACTCCACAGCATGGCTCAGATCCATTTCCAAAATCAGCTCTCCAGAACAGCATATCTGCCTCCCTTTCCTGGAGGTCCAGCACCTCCTTAGGAGATGGGGAAATTGAGTCACAAGGGTGGGACCTGATAGAGCTGAGACTGCAAACCTGTGCACCTCTCCTCACCCACCTACACTTAATAAGCCCTTCTGCCCTGACAGAAGGAAACATAAATAGGTCAGATAGTCAAACAGGGCAGCATCCTTGAAGTCAGAACACAAATTTTCCACTCCCATCCGTATCAGCTCATTTGTTCAATTGTCAGATCTTCAAGGCAGAGATTTGGGTTTGCATTTATGATATTTGACCTGCGGGAAAACTCTGTGTACATATATGGTGTGATATAAATAATAAATGAGAGTACCCTTGGTATTTTGCTATATTTAGCAAATGCCCTATTTTGCTGGATTTTCTTGGGCTGTAGGGGCCAATTTAGAGCTGCCACTTTCTCATGGCATCATTCCTGAAGGCAGCACAGATCTTAACTCCATGATGGCCAGCGTGGTGTTACACTGTCAGGGAACAGACCGAGATGCTCTATAGAGCAGACAGGCCACCACAAAAGTCTCTATGGCACTTCCCAGAGATGGATCTTCATGTCCTCAAATGCTTTTTTTTTTTTTGCACTTAAGCTGTGAATCACCAGGGAGTACAACAGGGAATTCCAAGCAATCAGTTAAGAAATCCCAGCAAACTGATGCAAAGTGACTAATTGAGCTGTCGCATCTTTTGTAGCCCTGTCATCCTGGAATTGCACATATTGCATTCGGAAAGAAAACAATCCTGACATGTCTGCATCCAGCTTTAATCATTTCACAAATGCAAGCTAGAAGTAGAAAAAACAAAGGGACAGGCTGCATCACTTCAAAGGCTTTTCCTTTCTATAGCTTATAACTATCACACAGCAGAACACTTTCTCTCGAAAAAACTCAGCCACCTCTTTGGGGCACCCAGAAGGATGGCCAAACTTACATCCTAGTCCCACTGAAATTCCTAAAGATCTGTAAAATAAATAAATAAATACACTGCAGAATATGCTACAAAATAAAATTATCTAAAGCAGTTAGCACCTCTCCCAGCATTAAAGAGTTCATATGACACCAAAGTACACTTGTGTAGGAAAATCACACTGGTCAGAAGAAGAGGCTGACAGGGGTCACCTCTTCCAACCTGATGCTCAGACAAAGCTGACTTGGGTTGTCAAGGCAAGGATTACTGGCAGGGCTATAGTAAGACCTTCAGATTGCAAGGAGCCCTGGTGAGATAAACTGAATA
Source organism: Corvus moneduloides (assembly GCF_009650955.1). NCBI lineage: Eukaryota > Metazoa > Chordata > Aves > Passeriformes > Corvidae > Corvus > Corvus moneduloides. The sequence goes on along the minus strand of NC_045488.1, from coordinate 5,689,118 downwards.
TCCTACCTGGAAAAGGCTTTTCAAGGAAGTGTCCTTTGATAGTTTGGTTGGCTGAGCCCAGCTGGTTGGTGGCCACAATCGTGTAGTTGCCATTGTTGTAGTGAGTGGGTTTGTTGAAGAGCAGGCAACCCTCAGACACTTCCCCTTGCTGGTAAAACTCCATGTGGATGATCTCTGTCTCCCGGAGGACCTGGCCGTTGTGCAGCCAGTGAAGGGTGGGAGCTGGGTTCCCATGCACTGCAAATGCAATGCAGTGCTCCATGTGTAGCACCGGCTCCTCCAGAGTAAGGATGCGAGGGGGATCTAGCAGAGAGAAACATGGCAGGCTCACAGCAACCTCCACCCAACGTCACGACTCTGTGCACCACGGAAACTAAGAGCATTGAAAACCTCCAAAATCACTTGTTCCTTCTACTCTTCCCGTGGATGTCTGTAAAGAAGCAGTGTTGCCACAAGAACCCCTCCACCCTCCCTGGAAGGAGGATCTGAGCCATGGCCAGGCCTCTTGGCCTTCCAAACAGGGGTATAAAGACAGGGATGGGAATTTCACCAGCCCAGAAACAATTAAGCTTGGACTGTCCTGTCCACACACCTACTGCTGCTCTCCTTCCCCCAAGGGATCCTGGGGAGGCCGCCTGTCCCCGTTAAGGAGGACACGGTGATGTAGCACTGTTACATTACACATGTGCAAGGTGCCCGTGGGAGCTTTCCAGTCTCACCAAGCAATTCTGGATTGCATAGCTGTGGAAGCAAACATCCCTCAGAGACTGTCTCTCCTTGGGGGCTTTGACTGCCTGAATATCCCAAAGGAGTTCTCACTCGCCGAACAGCCTCCAGGAGTGTTTTAATTAAAGGGAGTAGAGTGGGAGAGGGATAAGAAAAGCAGAAACTCCACCTGCAATTTATTGTATATGCATCGTCTTCCCCTTGGGACATCCCAAGAATTCAAATGTTGCTCTGCTATAGCTTCTGAAACCCCATTTACAACGCCTACACCTAAGGTCCCAAACCCCAAGGCTGGCAAGGTCTGAACTAGAAGAACAAGTTTTGTGCAAAGATATGTGACACAAAGATGTATGTCTTCCCTAAAACTCTCCTTTTCCTGCTACCATCCAGCTGCAAAGATAATCCATTGGGCATCCACAAGGAAGAAAACCAACATACCAACTTTGACCCAGCTTTTGAAAAAAGACAGTGAATTTTGCAGGCAGTGAAGGTGATAGAAGAGAAGAAGGTGCAGAGCTGGTTGGAGCTCAGCAAAATTCTCTCAGCAGCACCCCATCTACCCTGAACCACACGGTCGCATCCCAGCCACCCTCCTTCGTTCACAAGCCCAGATCCGCATGTGGCTTGTTCATATCTTCCTGGCATGGGGGTTTCAAAACAGGCAGCCACCTACATGCACAAACCCAGATCTTTTCAGTGTGAAATTACAGCCTGAGTGATGGCTCTGTACAACAAGAGTCAGGGTAGCAGAAACTGTCGGCAGCTCAGAGGATTTCACGGGTGAAAACAGGCATGGACATAGCACTGTTTAAGGTGTGGAGGAACAGATGCTAAAACACCGTGCAAAAAGCACCCGTCTGCTGACCAGTCAGCTCTGAGCTGGCCTGAACTTTAATTACCTCCATCCTTCAATCCCTCAATAGCACTTATTGGAAGGAAGATGAAAGTAGTAAAGCATCACACAGCGTGCATAGGTTCACCAAGAGCAGCCAGAATCCCACAAGGGTCTCCCCTACATATGGCAAGGTTGGGGGTGGGGGACAGATTTTCAGACTACAGAGTAAGGGCAAATATTACAGACACAGCAAAATATAGCAAATCTCAGCTGCTTGAGACCATAAAGCTGTGTAAACTTCCTCTTAAGGTCAGGGTTTTGTTATATTAGAAAGCACAAAGAAAGTTGAGCTACTTGGAGATAAAAGTGAGCAGTTCAAATCTGACACGTGCACATTTACATGACATTTGCGGTTTAACTTTGTAGGATCTGACCTGAGAGGAAGCACTAACATCCCTGTAATCAGTGGCAAGTTTTAAACTTTAGCAAGGGTGTCATTGAACCTCTCGCATAGCGTAAAGGCAAGAAACTTTGTGTTTGTAAACAGATTTTTAGTCCCTCTATGGCTTTCCCTTAGTCTGTTGAGTCTTCCTAGAGAGGGGCAAGAAATGCCCATTACCACCACGGTGGCACTGCTGTTCCTTCCCTGCTCTCATGCCCATTTCTGGATTAATGGAAGCATCGGAAAAGCAAAATTACTGACACTTGAGAGAGAGCTGTGTGAGGATCCACCTCCAGCTCACTGTGCTCAGCTCCTCCTAATCCTCACCCACAAAACCAGTATGGCACAGGTAGCAAGTGGCTGTGCATTCAAACAGCTCCCAGGGCAGCCCCTCCAGGCTCTGTATGGACAAGGTGTCTCCACTGGTACTTACAGTAGACAGTGAGCAGCACACTGGCATTGCTCATCCCCACCACGTTCTCAGCAATGCAGGTAAGCAGGAATCCATTGTCCTCACTGGTGACATTCACCAAGGTCAAATTGATGGCATGAACATTGGTCCAGTTGAGGTTGGTCTAAAAATCCCAGAGAAAAATACACACAGAAATCAGTATCTGGTGGCTCCTTTCCTCCCCACTACCACCCCCAGAAAAGGAGGATCACAGTTTCCATGTGAGAAGGTCTCCAAAATCCAAGAACAACTGGGATCTGGATAGAGGGAGGTATTTCCTCACCTGATTAAACACACCTCATCTTATAAGAGGAAATACTGGGAAGGGGAGAGCCATGGCATTGTAGCACTGATTCATACGGCTGGCCTCTAGAAAATCTTACTTAGCTGCTACTTAGGTATGGCAAACAGGCAGTTTTAGTACAGTTTCATCAGAGGACACATGGGTTAATTCAATCAGGGAGCACTGAGCTCTGAAGCTCTCTCATCTTCACTTTCCAGCCATCCAGAGGAAAGGTTTTGCTCCCTTCTGGTAGTCCCCAGCTTCTCATGTGGATAGAGCAAGGCTTCAGCTTTCCTTTGGATACAATGATTTCTCTTCTCTCATACCTGCTTGCACGGACCTGGGGAACTCCCAGCAGCTGCTTTGGGCACAGGCAGCACTGAGGTGCTGCAGCCCCTACCTGGTGGGTGTTGATGGAGTGGAGTTCAGCCACTGTCCAGTCCACGTCCGGCAGCGGCGATCCTGAGCCATTGCAGGTGATGACGGCGTTCTCCCCTTCCCGCACCGTCAGGTTCACGTGGCTCACACTGATCTCAGGAAGGTCTAGAGGAGCCAAAAAAATCCGCTCAGGTGTGAGGCAGCATTTGCTACAGCCAGCCACAGGGCTTGTGAGGACCCAGAACCCACCAAGCTGTTTCTCAAATTAGCCCCCAGCACCCCAAGATAAGTAGCATGAGGCAACAGCATGGCCTTGCCCTACCGAGAAAAGGAGGGGTGTCAGAGACAGAGGAACATGTAGACGCTGGAGATGTGCCAGCTGAGCAGACCCTCCCATCGTCTTTGAATCCAAAAGTTGCTGTCCAGTTCTGGCCACCCTCTCTCACAACCCCCATCCCCATCTCTCTACTCCCACAGAAGCTGCTCATGAGGGCAGTCACCTGGAACAGGAAAACTGTGTGTCCTGGGAGAGGATCCAAGGCCTCCCCACCTCCAGGGACAAGGCACAGAGTGCTCAGCATTCCAGGTGAAGAAAGTGTCACTCTAATATATAACAATCAAGAAAAGATGACCAAGGATGTGTCCTCACATTAACTGCAGCTCTCCTAACAGAAGGTGCCCTTGTTCTTCCTCGGTGGTAGCAGAGGGATTCACTGATTTATGGTGGCTCTGATCTACACCACTCTTACATGGTGCCACAGGCACCAGATATCCTTGCAACGTGAAACAAGACAGTGCTGGTTGCAAGAGGGCCAAATAGTCTCCTTGAATAGGGGAGGTTTTCAGAGGCAAACTGAGTAAGCAGGGCAGCAGGTACTGACTAGTGGTCCTATCCCATCACAGGGCAGCAGCATCCATCATGCCAAGGCAAAGTCATGGCTGGTGACACACACACACACTTTCATGGCCATCGGGGAGTGGCACCAGGAAGGAAGCAGCATTGTACTCATTGGGGGGATGCCAGAAGAGAGAAGGCAGCAGTCAAGACCTGGCAAAGCTGCATAGGTGGCAGGAATAGCTGACAGGGAAATGGGAAGGACATGTATGGTCTTCTCCAGGCTGAGCTGGTATCAAACATGGCCACACCAAGCCATGCCTGCCCTCCACACCAAAGGAAAAAGGCAAATGTGGTGTCTTTAGAGCATCCCTGGAGTCTTAATGCTTGAGCAGAAAGACTCCTCTGGAGGAAAGCAGACCACTGCGGCTCCCTGCCCCTCCTCCAGGAGGTTTCATGCTCAGAAGAGGTGCTCACCCTGCACACCAGCACATTTTTGCTCCAAAAATCAGCACCCTGCTGTCCCCTGCAGTCTAATGCCACCATTGATGGAGCCATCTCTCCTCCTATCCCTGATCCCTAAGGAATTTTTTTTGTCTAATCCTTGCAGCTTATTCATCCCATGTGGGGCGGAAATTAAGCACTCTCAAATCTTTTTAGTTCATCTACATGAAGGCACACTTTGGCCAATTTCCAAAGCTTCAAGGGACAGGGTGAACTTGGAAAAAAAAAAAAAGGCAACAAAACAACAAAAAACCCAAGTCATGCAAATCCAAACGTGCATGCTGTTTGTCTACTACTGCTACAAATAACAAACCCAAATCCCTAGTACAGAGGATGATTATAAAAAAAAAATAAATCTAGTTTTTCTCCTTTTTTCAGCCTGCGAGTTTGACAGCTGCCTGTGTACAGACAGTTTAATTGCTCTGTAGAAGGTACATCTCTTTTTCCTTAGTCTGCAAGGGATGCTTTCCAGTAATAGCAACAGCAGAGCAAAACCTGACACCAAACAGGCAGCTGATATGTGAACAAGGTGAAGGAAAAAGGGATAACTATTGAACACGCCTCACGTTGCTCCTGGGGCCGCTGGACTCTTTTAAACATCAGCAGGAAATAGAAAGAGATATAAAGTCACTTCTGGCTCTTCCCTACAGATATGGGATTTCAATTGAAAAATAAAACAAAAGAAAATGAATAGAGACGTGTATTTCCTAAGAGTAATTACAAAAGATACAGCGGCAGTGTCTTTTAACAATATGCTGCTTCTAGGATTCGTTAGGCACGGGAAGGTCTACATGAAACAGCTCAAGACATCACACAGACTCACTACAGACACTTTGTCAAGCAGCAGCATTGCAGTGAAGAAAATGCCCCAAATCACTCAATATCTTTCATACACACATTAATAGCAGCTTCACATTTACCCAGATATTCTATTTTTAATCTACAAACTATCCTAACCAGCTTCAATCTTCCTCTCAACCACGTGGTGGGATCCTGCTACATCAGATTCCCAAAATAGCTGAACCTAAGGTGCTGGATTGCACAGGGATCCCTCCCTCATGTCCAGCCCTGGGATCCTTACCACACTGGGTGATGTTCATCTCCTTCAAAGTGATAATGACTGCATCCATGGTCATGCAGTAGAGATCCTGGTACTGCAGGTTTGCCTCGCCCTTCTCCTGCCAGAGCTGGATCCAGCGGATGTCACAGCTGCAGTTAAAAAGGTTCCTCTCTAGTCTCCTGCAGGCAGAGAGAGGTGAGAGAGGATGGTGGGATGGGGAAGGATGAGCAGAGCTGTCACCTGGCTCTGGAGTCCCCAAGGAGAACAGCCACCATATAAGTGTAAGAGCTAAAGTAGAATCTTCTCCGTGTTATTCACATGGGGTCTTCTGGCACTTATTATCCCTGTCTTTTCCACAGCCACACATCCATGCATTCAGTCTCCTTCGTGAGTGCACACAAGGTTTTACATCTCCCAGGGCAGCACACAGATGCATTCAATGTCTCTCACCACAAGATCTGTACTCCTGTGGCTTGGTCCCACTGTCACCCAGACACTCAGAAGAGTCACCCCTCAGCAAATGAAAAGGCAGCTCTCTACTGCCCTAAAATATTGATCCACATCTTCAAATCCCACTTCAGTAGTGGTCCTAGACTCTGCTGGACAAAGCACAATTCAAGCCCCCACAAGCACTCAGAGAAGCTGGCAGCTCTTCTCCCACGTTCCTTGTACGGACACGGGCTCCTGGTGACCCAGAACACAAGCTAATGTGCAGGGGAACATGCATTTTAATCAAATCAATCAGCACCGTACTGAGACCCTGCTGACCTGACCAGGAGAAATGGAGAAAAGCACTGCCTTTAATGTACTTCATTTAAACCACACTTACACATAGTTTATATACCAGGAATGTTTATTATAATTGATTTTCCAACCTATTAACCATTTCATTTACATTTTTAAAGCTCTGCAGGTCTCTGTGGACATGCAAGAAGGGCAAGTCCCAGCAGTAAGAAGAGCCCAGTGCTCATCCAGGACTGAGTTACCAAATCTGGTTGCAATGATAATTTTAGCAAAACTAGGAGATAGAGCCTGAACAAACAAAATCTCTCCCCACACAACTGTAAAGCAAAGGAAGTTGTGATCAGCAGAGCCAGCAGTGCCAAAGGTGAGCTCAGTTGCCCCAAAGCAGAAGGGGATCTCCAAAGGTCAAACCATTGCTGCACATGATATCTAGATCCCCCATCATACAGGGGAGAGCTTTTTTCCTGCTCTGTTCCACTTGTTACCACAAAAATCCATGCTTGCTTTCACAAAATTAATTTCACCGACTAACAGGATTTGGAAACAACCTTCCAAACATCCACAGCTGCTGTTTTGTCAATACAGTGCTGTAAAAGGAGGACGTGAAGGGGTCTTCTGGTAGCACCCAGGGTTGCTAAACCTGAACCCTAATGATGCCACTTTGCATTTTCAAATACGTCAAGATGTCATGTGACCTTTTTTTTGTAGGGCAAACACTGAGTTAAACTTCACTCTGTGGCTTTTCATTAGTTCATTTCTTTCCCACCAAAAGCACATAAACCTCTGTGACACAGGTACAAGGCTCAGACAAGCAACTCAAAGGCCAAAGCACTAAATTTAACAGACCAGAGCAGATTAGCGCAGTGATTTGGTGGGATTTGAGTGATGAGACATTCGCTGCGTGCTCTGACAGGTACTGCCAGGGCTTTGCACAGGCTTTACATCCTCCTCTACATGACCATGAATCTATTTTCTTCTCAGGAGCCTCCCAAGATCACTGATACCAGTAGAACATGGGATGGCATGTGGGTAAGAGCCACGGCAGATCAGGTAACTGGGGATGTACCCTGGGACCTGGCGGGGAGCTGGGGGAGCTCAGATGCAATGGGGGAGGAATTCTGCTCTGCTGCAAATATCCTCACAAAACGAGGCTGCTGGGAGAGCTGCTGTCCTAGCACTTAAGGGCAGCTCTGTAAGTAATAGACAGCAGCTTTCCCGGCCCATTGCTAATTCATGAAGGGCCATGAATAATACAGGAGCCACAGGCTTCAAGGCAGAACTTCCCCCAACCTGCCCCAACACCAGCGATGCAGCTCGCTCTCATCGAGACCCCCCAGAGGGGCTTTTGCACAATTTAACTCCCATCACAGGCTGGATGTGCTGAGTGCCACGGACAGCTGGCACGCACTGCGGGTAGAAGGGACACAGATGTGTGCACCCCTTGTCCCTAACATGCATTGCAAAAGCATTCCTGACACGTGTAAAATACCCTTTCCTCCTTGCTTGGTGCCAGCCTTGCCATGCCAGCTGGCTCTCCAGAGAGGTGCATAGCGAATTCCACACTCACACAGCTCTAAACTCACCCAAAAACCGGGACCTCCAATTCTCTCCTCAGACTCCTCCCCTTGCAGGAACCAGTAGGAGCTACAGCTCCTTCCAGCTCTTCCTCTCACATTTCTGTATCACACCTCCACTTCCTACGACCCTCTGCCTGTGGACATAAATGCACCTTCTCTCCCCTGCAAGAAGGAGAAGCACCTTGGGGACCAGAGGGTGCCCTTTGGGCAAAACACACTTTTGGACCAGAGGACACTGCCATGCGCTGCAGAGCATGGGTGCAGAAGCACCCCAGGGAGAATTAAGGCAAGGGGCTCTTTGTGGGACATATCCAGCAGAACTTACTCCTGAAAAGAACAAACAAACCCAAAGTGCATTTTTTGTATGCAGGCTGGAATTGTTGCCAAAGCATCACTTGGCTGCAGGCGCTCAGGAGCTCTGCACACGCCCACACCTTCTTCAGCCCTCCTTAAAACTGAAAGCACCTGTGAGAAATAGCAAATATCACAGCTGCAAAAGAACTGGGCTCTCTGCACAAGCAGAGCTGCTCTGTGACTCAAAGAGTTCATCCAAAAAGGGACTGAACCTGCACATGAGCCAGAGCCATCCACCAGCACCATAAGCAGAGAGTGATGGTAGGGTGTATTCAGGGCACATCCCCTTCCCAGACAGGCACACTATGTTGGGGAAAGAGGAAATTTGTGACAATCGTACCATGAGCTGTCATTTGATGGGACCCATTGTGTCGGTTTAACAAAAACATGGTGCATGGAGGTGGAGACACCCATCAAAACTGAAACCTTAGAGCCCTGCACACATCAAGACAATTCTCCAGCAAAAGTGATGCTGTTGGTGCCTGGTTGAGCCCAGCTTTGCTCCCTTCAGAGAGCTGTACCCACTGTCTCCCAAAACTGCCTGGACAGCCTTCACCAGGGTGGACCAGTGTGGGAGACAGATAGCATTAACAATTTGGTATGTTCTGGAACAGACAGGGACCTCACACACACACAAGCAGCTTTTTTTTCTAGACTAGCAGCTAAATGAGACACGTGCCCTGTCCCATGCCTCCCCACTCATCAGCTAAAGCAAAGCTGTCTGCAGCTAAAACCTCTCAGAGGGCAGCCGAGATCCTTGCCACACTTCTCCTGTCTGTTTCAATTCACATAAAACTCCTGCCAAGGTTTCATACTCCTGCAATTAAAACGCTCTTCCTACCTTGTGACTGAGGCCACTTCCCTAAGCTTGAGAACCAAAGAGCACTCAGCAGAGATAGAAAAAAATCTGATTTTGTTTTTTGTTCCTATTAATTTCCCAGAACCAAGGTTTCTCTTGGTGGTCCAACCAGAACTGTTATTTCCAAATCCCTGACAGAAAGGGATGGGACAGGGAGCGCTGTGCAGTGTCTGACAGCTGGCTCAGCTAATGCAGAGAGCAGGCAAGTACCCACTGTCTGGCCACAGCTCTATTACTGGGACTGCTGACGGTGATAAGTTTCAAAGCTGGAGGCACAGACCATGTTAAGTTGGACTCATAACATTAACAGAGATGCTGCTGTGCCCCATCCCCTCCAAAGCCTCTTGCTGTAGCATTGCAGGAATGTACTGCAGGGCAGCTTGGCAAGGACTGATGGTATTAGAAATGCTGATGGGTTGGGCAGAGCAGCAAGATGTTCAGGACTACAAGGTTTTATACAACCAAAGATGTAATTGGATCCAGAGTCTTAGGTTTTTCCGGGAAGTAATTTCTTGAAATGTCAGCCCTAAGCTCTCTGAGGACATGACAAAGGAAGCCAAGGACATGACAGAGGAAACCAGCTGTGACTTCTGGATAAGAAAGGCTCTAAGTCCAATGTTTATGAGCTGTTGCATGTGTCAGATGCTTCCCTGCACACACTCAGCTTCAGACTTCGGAGAGTTGTGCGCTCATTAGCCTGAGCCCTGCTGGTCAAGGTCAGCCCATGCTATGGGATTTAGGGCTGGAGTTACTGGAAACTATTCCAAGCCTTGTTTCTGGCCAGAATGAGCAAGAGATAATATTCTCTGGAAGTGTGCCTCATTTTTGCCATCCTTTCTTCAGTGAGTCAGCAGGAGAAAATCTCAACTCTGTCGAACAAGAGATTCTTCTTTATAGCAATACCACGTTCATGAGGCTGCGATGCCTTGGATGCAGCCAAGCAGCAATTTCAAGCCCCAAGTTGCCATCCACCTGCCCAGTAGTCTTCTGATCTTTCCTCCTCGTTGTTCACTGTGAGTGGCTTTGTCAGGTCTCGTGTTCCCTGGCAATCTCCATGTCACAACCAGTTGTAGTTCCTCTCCTCCCAACACTCTCCTGGGGACAATCCTCCCATCGCTTCCCTCACCACAAGCTCCACTGCTCCGAGCTGCCTCGTTGTCAGTCACAGTTTTGGCTTGGATGACTACCCTCCCTCCGGATCCATGATTTCCTGATAGCACAGGGGCACTGGAATTCAGTATAAGGCATCACTGGTGAGCCTCTGCACCCACTTGTCCCACCATCCCTCCACACAGACCTAACCCTCTGGAGAAGAGTGGACTACATGTCCCTGGATTCTTCCGGCCTCTCCACTGCTGTGTACAAATGCTGCTGCTCAGCCTGCCTTCTTCACACTTTGCTGTCTCTGCATCAGTCTCTGCTGCTCACCACTTTCTCCCTTTCCAGAGAATTTTGGCTCAATTTCAAGTCCTTGGCTGATGTCAATCTGCAACTCCCTTTCTAGCTTTCACCAGTGTTTCACACTCGCTTTATGTGGGCCATGTATTCCATCTCCTTCCCAGGTTCTGGAAGCCTCCTTGGAGCTCAGTGTGCCAAAAAACTGTCTCTTACTCACCCATCCTCTGCATTTCTAAAAAAAAAAAAAAAAAAATACAGTATTTCCCACTTTTGGGGATCCATTAGTAATTTCTTCCCATCTTGGAGATCTGCTCTTCCTCACCAACAGGTCCCATCCTTCTAGCAGTCAGGACCACAACCACCCCACAGTAGGTAACATGTCTTTACCTTAATTCCCAACATCTTTATGTGAATGATTATTCAGAGCCAATAGCTCTGGCTACACCTGTGTACTGCCTTCTTTCCAACAAATCCAAAGTTCATCAGGACAGTTTCATGGCCCCAGGAAGGACACTGCAGGCACATCCTCCTACCCCTTAAAAACTGACATCCCAGTGGGTACGAGATAAAATACCCCTCTGCTGTCATGTTTGGGGACCAGCATCAGCACATTATTCTGGTAACCCCCTCCTAGCTGTGCCCATGTGGATGGAGGGCCCTTAGTAACAAGGAACTCAGAGAGGAACATTTGTCAGGAAGCACCTAAAGCAATTCCTTAGGAAAAGTGAACTTGGCCAGGCTCTTACTCCAGCCCAGCCAACAGCAAGGCAGCCCCCGTGGGCAGGCACATTTGTAGGTCTAAATTGCTCACTGGAGCTGGTGCCAGAGGTTGGTTTGCCAAGACCCCTTTCACAGCTTGGAGCAGGAGAGGTTCAGCTGAGGCTCCTGCCACACACGATGCCAAAGCTGCCCATGTGAGGCCGTGGAAAACACACACCACATCAGTACTGCTTTCCCACCCCACCATGACTTCTTACCAACCAGCCCTGTGATCTCCCACACTTCTTTGTGCATTACTTCTTTCATTCATTGGGGTTTGTTATCCCCAAGAAAACTGCTCTGAGCACAGCTCCAACTGGAGCCAGGTAATTCAGCTCAGTCCCACTTGCCATACTGCAGAGTGCTGGCCCCAAGTGACTCTGCTGACACCATCCAAAGCCACCCTGAGCACACCAGCTCCCTGCCAGGAGCATCATATCAGAACACAGATGTATTCATCAGGTGAAGTACCCTTTGCTGCCCAACAGCAGCTTCTCAATTCCCTTTGTGCTTGGTATTGGTCTTTTGAGCCCGGCTGGAGCTGGCAGACCTGGGATGTGCCTGAAGAAACAAAATATGACCAAATGAAGCAAAAGCACATAAAACCAAGCCCCTTTGGAAGTATTCCCATTAATCGGCAGGCTCACCATTACCCCAGGCCCTGGGAGTGCCTCCAGCTCAGGACTGCAGCCCCATTTGCTCCTCCACTCTTGGGTCTCTCTTGGGTAACAACCATCAATCTGAGTTTTGCCAGACAGTGCAATGACAATAAGTAAAGGTCTAAGAATACAAACGACTCATGCTATTAAAATTGAAACCCGAGCCAGGCTTGAAAAATATTTAGAGCTGTAATCAGCAAGGAGACGAATTCTGAATTCAGCATTTTAACTCTGCAAGCCAAATTTCCCCATCAGAAGGGCGTTTCTCCATTTTCTAATATCACTATTAGTATTTTTCATTTAACAATTTGACAGAAATAAAATACACTGCAGTAACACTGGTGATAACACACTTACTCCCACTTGAAAGACTGTCTTTATTCTTTCATAAGTCACTTCTAGCTTACAGCTCTATTGATCATCGTGAGGATGAATGGAGCTTCCCAGGATCCTCTGGGACAAATCCTACATATATATTTTTTTATACCCACCAAACAACTATTTCTAAAATTCAACAAAACAGGTCATCAGGGCAATGCTCCATTGATTTCGTGCCCACTTATTCTTCAAGCATGATGCTGAATGCTCTATCAATAATTCAGCAGGCTGAAGGCCAACAGTGCCCCAGGAGATATAACTATCTCATCATCTCCCACATCAGAGCTGGAAGGTGCCTCTGTTGCTACAGAGAAAGGGAATCATCGGCCTAAATGCAGGGGTGTCTTGTAAAGCATGTGTACCAACTAAAGAAAAGCAGTTATCCCTACCCTGCAACAGATGAGAGCAAGTGTTTGAAGACATTCACTCAAAAATCTGGCCTAGTAAGTATTTCTAATGTGCTCGCAGAGTTAGTCAACCATTTACTACTCCAAGCATGACTTGTTCATCATCCCGACATTAATTAGGCAGCTGCTGTGAAGTTAAAAGAGAAGCAGTTCTGCTCTGGTACTCCCATACCCAGGAAAGCCTCCCAAGGATGTTGCTGCCCACTGGAGTTTTAGGTAATTATTTGCGGGCTTCAAAATAGCTCTATCTGGAAATCGTTCCTCCTCTCAGCCTCCTGTCTTTTCCCAGGAGATACCCCCAGGGTGGGACTTACAGTTCAAAGAGTCGCAGTGTCTGGAAGAGTTGCCATGACAGAGTGGTGAGCCGGTTCCCGGAGAGGTCTCTGAAAATTAAGGGGGAAAAAAGAAGAAAGCAGTCACCGTAAATAATTCTTCCTGCACACGGCCCTACAACCTCCACAGAGCTCATCATCCTCCTTGATGGGGAGGCTGTCAAGCAGTTTAGAACTCAAGTCCAGATTTCATAATGGGAGAGTCTAATGAGGACAAACCCAAATGAACCCTTTCTCATCTTTATTTTTTTTTTTTTAAGGGGAAAAATGATTTATATCCTGCTGCAATGTTAAGGAAAAAAAAATCCAATGTCTGACTCTTGCCCGTGAATCTGGAGCTCAACCAACCATAAGCAAAAAGAACAAGTCTAATTTCAGAACTTGAACAAAAAATTAAGCACAAACCTCACGTTAAAAATAGTAACAGCCAGGTTCAAATGACAGCACGATGATTACCCAAGGTGTTCTCATATGATCTGCAGTAGCTCTGCGTTCCAGGTGTCCCGGAATGGCTGTGTGCTGCTTGCACCCAGGGGTACCACTGCTACAGCAGCCAACAGCTCCCCATCCCTCTCTCCATCTGCCCAAACTTGCAAAAACATAAATCTCATCCACCTGGGAAAGCTTTGCAACCCAGCAGATATCTTCTCTTTAGCTGAAAGCCAGAGAGGATGAAAGAATGCAAAAGGAACTGAATTAATAAAAACAAGAGGAAGAAATGTGTCTGGAGTAAGGTGAGCAGAAGGAGAAAAGCCCCTGGTATCTAACAGCACAAAAAGATGGCAGTGATACACATTCTGTCCCAGCCAGCCTTCCCAGGGACACCTGGCCAGCCTGAGAGCCACCAATCGAGTGACCAGCCCATGGGGTGAGTGAGCAGAGGAATGGGTGATCACAAGCTCTGGGAGAGCCCCAAATGCTCACAGAACACCTCCAGAACACACAGGAGGTGCAGCCTCACATCCCTCACTGAATCCATCCCTGCTGTGAGCCGCAGGCAGGCAGGGCAGCCCAGCTTGAGGCTGAGGATACCCCTCTGCCTCAGCCTGGCCCACAGGGAAGATCGATGAAGGGCCAGAGGCATGAATCATCTGAAGTTCATTCTACTCTGGGCTGGCCAGAGAGGAGGTATGACCCAAGGCAGCCCAGCTGTGCAGGGCTCAGCCCCCAGTCCCTGTTTGATTTGCAAATAAGTGCTAAAATTAACCCTGAATGGCTCCTGCTGGCACAGGTCTGATGCACGAGGATTTGGGATGACAGATGCATTTCTTCCCTTACACTGGGTCTCAGCAAGGGACAAACAATTCTGGTCCTGTCCCACCTGCACAGAACTCTTCAATTAGGAGTGGAGATGCTGCTCACACAGCAGAGCATTGTCCCAAAGCCTGTCCACGAGCCTGGCAGAAGAACAAGCCCAAACACAATGATGGCACAGCGCTGCCTTTTTAAATTCTGGCTCTGCTTCACATCAGACTATCCTGCTGTGGGAACCACAGCAAACCACAGGTACCTCATTTCACATGACTATGATCCCACCATTCCCATGTCTGTAGACAAACTGCTTCCAGTCTCTGACAAAGGTGGTAAAACTGGCAGGTAAAGCTAAGAAGGGGGGAAGGAAAACATTGCAAGGCTCCCTCCTTTATCCACCCCAGGGCACTGAGCATCTGGAAATTTTGCAAAGACAGATGAAAAGTGGGAGGGGAAGGAGCAACTCTCTGTTACTGAAAAGTGAGACAGTAAACTCCCTCCCCCAGCCCAGGGAGAAGAAGGAAGCGTAAAGGGGATGCATGAGAGACAGCAAGATGTGGGAGAGAGGCAGAAATGCAGAGGAGGGAGTGAATCTCGCTGGAATGTCCTTTCTCAAAGGTCATGTTTTGCTACATTAGGCAGAAATGTCAAGAGAAAATTGGATTCTGAAAGAGAAGAGAAAAAACAACAGGCTTTCCACGCAAATAAGTGAATCAAAAATAGCATGATCGTGTTATTACAATTTAGGACACAGAGAGATGGAGAAAGGATACATCCTCACTAATGCAAGGAGCTTTGCCAGGCAGATGTGCTCCGCTTCTCATCTCCTGCAGTGCCTGGAAACCAACTCCTACCACCTCCTCCCTCCCCCAGACAACAACCCACAGCAAGCATTAGACAGAGAGGAGATGGGTCTTCCCTTGCGCACATCTGGCAGGAGACTCTGCTCTCAAAGGGCAGAGCCAAGGTTTGATCTGACCTGACCATCAACTTCTGCAGGGCTGGTCAGGGGGACACACACCCACGGCTCTGCTTCAGACCAGCCTGGACACACACACAGAGGAGCATGTCTGTCACTGGAAATATACTTCAAAACCTCACAAAGGTCCTTAGATACTTCAAAACCTCACAAAGGTCCTTCCTCAGGCTCAGACCTCAGCACAGAGACCGAAAGGGGCTGCACACAAACACACATCAAAAAATACACCATTTCGGTCACAAAAACTCAAAAGGTCAGAGATGCCAGGACGGGGATTCCACATGCAAAAGGGTACAGCTACTGACTTGCGCTGCAGAAAATAGAGCTCCTCCAGAGAAACCTCACTGCACAGCAATGATTTGTCCCCAGAACAGATCCATCCCACATGCTGGATGGGGCAGGTTTCCTGGGGAAGTGAGCATGTAATTCTGTAATTAGAGATGGAATCACAGTACATGCACATGAGGAGAGATTAAATTATGGCTCCGCAGGCAAGGCTCTGAGCTCCAGCACTTTAACTCCTGTTGGGTGCTTGCAAAGTTCCCCCCCACTCACAAACCTCAGCTGCACACACCAAGTTTCCCAGTGCTCTGTACAGCATAAATGGGGAGGGTTGGGGAAAATCAAGGCACTCACATCCAGGACTAGTCCTCTCACAGCGCCAAATCAAGGCCTCTCACAGGCCCATTCTGCCTTCCTGCTGCATTTCCAAGGCCAAAAGTCTGCTGCCACCTCCAAATCCCTGTTACCTGCAGGGATGTGAACCCCCATCCTCCTATGCTGTGGCTGGGCAGTGCCAGCTCTCTCCTTCCTGACCCATTTCCTTCTCCCTCCCAGCTGGCTGAACCACACTACTCATTGCTCTCCAACCACTCCCAAATATTTCTCAGCCTCAATTTCCTTGTCCATGCCCAAATTTCCTATTATCTTCCCCACTTTTATGTCCTCCCACACCAACACCAGTGTCCCAAGACATCCTTTTCAAAACTTTTCCCCTCCAACTGGACCAAGAGCCATTCTGCTGACCTAAGATGTCCCTGAGCAACACCAAGTCTTCCAAGAAAAATCTGCCCTTTGACAAGATTTCTTTTCCTGCTCAAAAGGAGGGTGCAAGTGTTCTGTAGCAGGAGAATCACCAGTATTTTCTAGCTTGAGCAAAACAGCTTCTTTCCCAACCTCCCTTCTACCACCTCACACATTTGAGAAAGCTCTTATGTGAGACCAGAAAGTAATAATAAAAAATAGAATCAGCCAGGAGCAGACATCCAGCACAGAAAACTTCAGCCTGAGCAATTAAAATTTGGCAGAATTATAGGAAAGTGGAAGCAGTCCTGCAGCAGTGTGCCAGACAACCTTTATAACAGCCTATACATCAGCTCCACCTGTAACAAAAAAGCACATCACACGTCGAGGAAACACAGGCAGAGGGAGGCAAAATGCCTTCCCTGTGTGTTTCTCAGCAATGAACAGGAGCCTTTCTCTTCCAGGACAGATCTGCCATCAGCGTTCCTGGAACGTATTCAAACTGTTTCTTTGCCACGGGACATTTTCTCCATCACTCACAGGATGCTCTTTTCCATGGAGACAGTCTCTAGAAGTAGCTGCCAGGGTGCTTTTTACCTCCAAAAAGAGTTGAGTAGAGAGAGGGGGTTGGATGGAGCTCACCTGGACCAGGTCCAGGGTAGAGCCACCCAACCCACCCACGGCTGAGGCTCACCACCACTCCACAATGCTCCTGCTGCAGCAGCCGTGCTCCCAAGGCTCCTGCTCCTATCCCTGCCAGCCTTCTCCACCAGCACCTCCCTGTACACCTCAAGGGCAGGCTGTCACCACTGAGTGACAGCTAAATCCCAGTCCTTGCTCTCTCCCTCCATCCTCTTCCTACATTTCAGGAGGGGACACGCCACATCCTGCACACTCCCCCACAGCTCCCACAGGCACTGCCAAGACCTCGCTGGCAACCAACAGGGAAGGGGAGGTGACCTTTGCCATTTTGTGGCAGCATGAGGGACAGATGGGGCCACGGAGTGCACCTCCTGAACAATCTCCTGGGGTTAAAAAAGGGATGGGTGAGGGTGGGACAAAGAGGAATCTGGATATCTGCAGACCAGAACAAGCGGACTTTAGTGCAAGAGGAGACAGCATTTTTAGTTTTCCCTTAATTACCCAGCAGCCAAAAGTGTTTCCACTATTAAAGCCATTTTTATTCAGCTAAATTAAGCCAGTTGCCTCATTAATGACACCAACAAGCAGGAGCCCCTGTAATTAAACTGTAAGTTATTTTATGCAGTTCAGCTCAACGCAACGGCAGAAACGCTGCTGCTGGGGAGGGACCCTGTGCACCTGTCCCTCCTCCATGCAGCTCCATCCTCCACTTGCCCTTGTTTCCAAGCTGACACATTTATTTCTGCATGGGAGAAGTTTTTCACACATTTTAATAACATGGTGCCACTATGAAAATCCTGACTGGGAGGGATTAACTTCACAGAGCAGCTGGGGCTGAGGGAGCACGAGCAAGTGCCTGGCAGAAGTGCGAGGAGAGATGCACATCCCTCAGCTGTGGTCCACAGTGCTGGATATGCTGGTAGCACCACATGTGACTCCCTCGATATTTGGGCACAACAGGTGCTTCCCATCATCTCACAGCTCACTGCTGAGTGCTGGTGGCCGCAGGAGAGGGGAATGTCACAGCCTCACATGCTGCTGTAGGGGCAGCTCTGTTCAGGCTTCGTATCTGCAGCAAGTAAGCTGTTAAAGCTTTTGGGTTTGAACCAGAGAAATGCTGGAAAGTCACTCTGGGGCTTGCTTATCCCTGCCAGATAACTCAATGACCTCTAAAAGCACTGTTACACTCCCCAACACCCTTCCTGCCTGCCCATCCCCCTCCTTTCTCTTCCTGTTTAGTAAGCAGCTTTGCTCGTTAAGGGAAAAAAATGTACTGCCCTCCCTTAATGAGTGTGCTAAAATTACCCCAACAAGTCCCAGAAGCTGTGGCAGGACAGGCCTCCCCACAAATCAGGCTCTACAAATATTAGACTCAATTGGAATCTCCAATAGCTCAGCCCCAAGTCCCAGCAGGACACGCTTGAGACAGCCTGGAAAAGGACTGGGCACTGCCAATTGCATGCAAGCCTCGCATGCCCGGAAAGCAGAGTGAGCAGAACAGAATGTGCCATTAAACTGGTCAGCCTGAGATTTCAGAGCTGCCAGGAGTTCTTCTGGATCTGCTCCCTGTTCAGGCTCATCACCAGGACACATATATTGGTGCCATGGAGGAGTGAGACAGTTTACAGAGGGCCTCAGCCATGGTCTGGCATTACCTACAACACAATTCTGCTCCTTAAACAACATCCCTGCAACCCCCAGGGCTTTTCTGACCCCAAACACAGCAGAACCAGAAAATCTCCAAGGTTCAACCTTCCTTTGTGCATTTGGGCAACAAAACTAAATCCTTTCTCCCATCCACAGGTTCTGTCCTGTACCTCGTAAGGGACAAGTCACACAGCATGTGCCCTGATATAATCATCTCATTCCCCACAAATTATTTCTTGTTCTAGGGCTCAAAATCTGCAATAATTTCCCAAACTCAGAGCATCCTACATCAGAGAGGAGAGAGGAACCATCATGGGTGACACACAAGAAGAGACCCTGCCACTCCACATGCACACCACTGGTCCTGGAGGTGTGATACTGGAGGAAGGAACCACCAATCCCTCCTCATTTCTCAGTTGCAGGACCCTGATTTTCAAATTCACTCTGAAACAGGGCTGAGGGAGGTGGAAGGGGCTGGTCTTCTGCACTGTTCTTTAAACAACAGCATTAAAAAGCAAAAGCTGCAGGGCAAGTGGGAAGGCAAGAAGGCACCACACCTCTGTCACAGGGCTCCCAGAGCCAGTGCCAGCAGCACATCTGACCCACGCCTCTCCTCCCACTGCCTCTGCAGTGCAGCAGCCACGTCCTGCTGCTGCCTTCAACCCAGCCCAGCCTTTATCTTAAAGGCCATCTCCTACCCCATGACACTTCCACACCCTCCAAGTCATCTCTGAGGCATCTCCCAGCTGCACAACGCTTTGTTCAGAGACAAATCACCCCTCAGAGTTTATTGTTGCTCGCAGTTGCAGTTCAGCTCATGGTACAGATGGGAAGGCGTCACCAGATGTGGGTCACGCTGTCCCCTGTGCTTCGAGGCAGATCAGATGCAGGGATCTGGCCCTCTGCACTACACTCATCTTGCCCTTGTTGTGTGCAGTCTCCATCGCTCTTCTCCAAAGACATCTGGGCTCTCAGAGGACTTGAGCAAAGCTTAAAAGCTGGGTCAGCCCTGCAGTTGCTTTCCCTTTGCCTGCCAGCTTCCCTGCAGGGCAGAGTCCAGCAGCATTCACACAATAGGTCAGTCTTCTGCTCAAGGAAAAGAAAAATCACCTTGCAACGGGCAAGAGCCTTTCCCCATGGCTGCCCTCCTGCAGCCAAGAGGTCCTCAGGGCTGCACTGCCCCCAACCCATCTCTTCTGTCCTAAACTGCAGTAACTCTAGATCCATTAGACTGAAATACTACTCTATACTGGGCTCTGCTCCTGCTTTGGCATGCAGAAATAATACTGGAGATGTGTGCTGTCTGAGGACAAGGGTTGCCAGCTGCCAGCTCCAGTGAGGGGCTGGGTTTATCCAACCCTGTTTGCTTCAAACTGCATTGTTCTTCAAGCTGGGAACAGAGAACGACTGGGGAATGCCTCCTGCTCACGGGTTTCCAGTGAACCCAGAGCCAACCCGATCTCCCTGTGTGAGAGAAGAGCTCAGAGCTGTGGCAAGGCACAGCTTGAGGAGATGGCATGGGAAGGAGAGCCATGCCCATGGGGCATTTACCAGCTCCTCTGCGTGCACTATAATTAGACTTTGATGGTATTAGAGGTTTTTTCCAACCTTAATGACTCTATGAGCACCAGGCTCCCAGGATCCCACGTTTCCCACCACCTCCCCCTCAAATACAGTGAAGCAATAGAGACAGGTGCTCATCAGGAGGTACCACCCCAGCTGGGAGGTCACTCCAAATGCCCAGGCAGACAGGGGGAGAGCTGGACAAGGTCCATGTGAGAGCCTCTATGTCAACACATCAAGCGCAGACGTGCTGGGAAATGTTCTGGTCTTGCCTCTTCCTCCTGAACAGGGACTGTGAGCTCAGCTGTTAGAGGGCTCCTACACCAAATTTATATTAAAAAAAAATAACTTCATATATCCCCACCTACTTGGATGCCCAGAAATCAATGAGCCTTGAATAACCCCGAAGGGGTTAGTAAAAAAAAAAAAACAAAACAAAAAAAAAAAAACCACCAAAAAACTAACAGCTGGGCCTGAGCCCCAGCTTTCCTGACTCAGGGAGCGGTGCCAGAGGCTGGGATGGACTGGGAGGGTACCAAGAGCTCTGCAGAGCCTCTGAAGAAAGGAAGGGGTATAAATATGAAAGCATATATATATATATCTCCAGCAATAGCAAAACAACAGGGCATACGGCAGGCTGAGCTCTCAGCAGACTCTGCTAAATGGTTTCCAATTAATTAACTGATTACATGATAGAACAGAAGGGGATTCAAGTGAGTACTGTTGACCTTTAAGAATAATTAATATCATCAGGATAGCAAAACTCGTCCAAGAAAAATAATTAGGAAGATTCTAATATTGCCTCCAAAGATTCTAATATTGCCACATCGAAAAGGATGAGGAAGGTTCTGGTTAATTCAGAGGCGTGGTTCCCAAGTATTTCCTAGCAAACCCCGTTCTCCCTTACACTTGCTTCCACCTGCAGATCTCCCACATACATGTGCTTCTCCCTACCCCAGTCCATCCTCCCTCTCCTCTCTAGATCCATTTTCCCTGTCACCTCTTCTACACCCCATCCCCCCTCCACTCTCCATTTCTTCCCTAAAGACGCCTTGCTCCATTTCCTTGTTGGAACCTCCTCTCTCCAGCCTGGTCCCTGTCCTTCCCACATCCTCACCCAGAGTTCCACTCTGCCTTCCTGAGCCTCAGGAAGAAGCCCTTGTCCCTGCACATGACACCAATCCACTTTTTATCTCCACTCAGCACTGGCATCTTCATAGGCTGACAGAAGGCAAGCGCTATGTGTAATCCCAAAAAAACCCTTCCCTGCTTTTCCTCAGCAGTCAAATCCATCACAGAGGCTGGTCTGGGAAGCAGATGTAAGAGATGCACAGCAACAGGAGGAAGATGGGAAATGCATGAATGCCTCCTCTCCATTACACCTCACCAAGCACATGAATGCTCTCACCTCACTATGTTTCCCTTGCTTCTCCTTTCCCAGTTTGCTTGGCCCCAATGTCATGCATGGGACAGGGGCTGGAAAGCCATTCAGCCAAGCACGAAGTGTAGTGCTGAGCTTCTCAGGGAAGGTAGCCTGAACACATTGGGAGTGAGGTCACATGAGCAGCCAACATTTCTTGAGGGAAGTGTGAAAAACCAACCCTGGAATGAAACCCACCTTTGCAGTGAATAAATAAATTTCCTCTGCTGCTTTATTATCATTAAAACTTCTGTGGCTTGACACTTCACTAAATTATAGATAAAAGGAAAAATGGTCTTCCTGGGCTCAGAAAAGCAGGCTGCTGCCAAAACCCTGTGTTTACAGCAGCTAATGAAAAGAAAGCCTGCCATTAGCCTGCAGCACTCGCCCCACCTCGGCAGGGAACAGAGCTACCTGCACCCCCAGCACTGGGAGCCTGGCAGCAGCAGCTGGGCACCACGGGGGAGCAGAGCTGGGGACAGGCAGGGGCAGTGGGCCGGCACGGGGAGGTGCCCACGTGGGGAACCAAAAGGACCACGCCATCAGCCAGCAGAGATGGCAGCTGCCACCTCCCATGCTGTGCGGAGCCTCCTGGCCACAGCAGGAGGTGAGGCTGACTTGCTCCAGCTACGCCTCATCAAATGACAAGAAAAACACACAGACAGCACCAAGCAGGAGCTGCCTCGTGCCAGGCTGCTGCCTCCCCCTGGTGTCTGGGGGGTGGGCACGGGGAGCAGGCAGACAGCAGGTGCCTGGGGCACACCTGAGCATGGGCATAGGAGCGCCTCTGCCCAAAAACCTGTCTGCAGCACCTGAGCGCACAGGGAGGAGTCATGCTCGGAGAAGAGGCCTGCCTGCAGCCACACCTGAGCCATGGCATGATGTGCCCCCTGACAGCCCAAGGCACCTTGGTTGAGGGGGACAGGGAACTGGTGGTGTCTTAATCCAGCCAGAGCCCAGTGAAGCCTGCTTGCTACACTCCACGCTTATAACCACCCCAAAAGCAGAAAGAAAGACGCTTTGCCTTTGGCAGTGAACCCTGTCAAAACAAACAGGAATGTCTGCACACAAAAGTTAGGTTTTACCCATCCTTCTCAATACATTACATACTTTTAAAAAAAGTATGTTTTGCTGGTCACTGGGAGGAATATTTTCAAATGGAAAGACTAATCACCACAAAGCACTGAGTGCTTTAGAGTGCAGCAGGCATTCCTTCATTATTCTGAGACAGCAAATTACCCACAATTATCAACATGCACAACTGGATACAGCAAACATTTAGCCAAAGCCCATGGATTGTGGTTGCAGCGAGGTTGGATGGCAGATGTCCTAGAGAACTACTCATGTGAGAAAGCCCCAGACAGCAGCCGGGTAGTGGTTTGCAAAACAAATCCATTCACGCTGCAGAGCACAGTCAGTGCCAGGAATCACTGCAGTTCAGAAAGTTAGTATCCACAGAATCTTAGAGCGGTTTAGGTTGGAAGAGAGATCATGTTATAGAGATCATATTTTCCCAAGCCCCCTGCCATGGGCAGGACACTTTTCGCTAGGTCGGGTTGCTCAGAGCCCCATCCAGCCTGGCCTTGAACACTCCCAGGGATATTGCAGGTATTGTGGCTGTCACACAGGCAGGCTGGCTACACCGCAGATGGAAGAATAAAGGCACTGCTGGCAGTGAAACCAGCCTGGGCACCCCAGAGGCAGGCTCACACCCCACGGCTTGAGCCAGCTTGCAGCCGCAGCCGGGAGTGCTCAGGCACTGCTCCCTGAGAGCCAGGCTGGGGCTGGAAGGTGAAGGAGCTTATTCCAAGAGAAGGCAGAAGAGGCAGAGGGCAAACTGCAGGCTGGGCTGGGAGGGCAGGGAAGCCGGGAGGCTTCAGCGCAGGCAGGGAGCTGGGGCCGGGGGCCGGGCGGCTCCAGGGAGCCGGGGCCGGGGGCCGGGCGGCTCCAGGGAGCCGGGGCCGGGGGCCGGGCGGCTCCAGGGAGCCGGGGCCGGGGGCCGGGCGGCTCCAGGGAGCCGGGGCCGGGGGGCTCCAGGGAGCCGGGGCCGGGGGCCGGGCGGGACGGGCCGGGCAGGAGCAGCCGCCGGCCCTGTCCGTGGTGCTGAAGCGCGGCCCCGCGGGGCACCGGGCACGGCCTCACCCCGCCGGACACCGGCGGAGCTCCCCGGGAAGCAGTCCCGGGAGTGCCCAAGCGTGACTTCAGGCATGCCGGAGGACAGCAGGCATGAAACATGGTCAATCCTCAAGCACTAGCAAGGCTAAAGTCATGGTCACCCCCAGCTCCCCGGGGAGACACACCCCTGGCTGTCACTGGCAGCCCTATAAACATCCCGCAGTCTCTTGCATCCGACATAATTAACAGCTTATCCCTTCCCAGATACAAGTAAGGGGAGGGGTTGGTGGGAAACTCCACCCTTTGACCAGCATTCTAATAAAATTTTATAATTCCAATAAAACTCACGACTGCCTAACTTATGACATTTAAATTCCTGCCTTGTCACACACCATCATGAATTAATGTCCCATCATTCATGCCGTGTCATATCTTATTGCTCAAATAGCATATGTTCTCAATGTTTCTATATTTCTGCCCTGGTGCTTGTTGCCAATACATCAAAAAGGGAAAAACCAGCCCTGCAATCACACTGTTAGTAAACTAGGACCGTGGAAAGAAAAATCCCAGGAGAGACAAATTCTGTGGTCACTTAACTTCCACTCATCCTGTCATGACTGTTCATTCCCCCAGCATTTTTCAAGCTGGTTTCCATGTCCTCAGGTACCCCCCTGCCAAGGAGGGTTCCTCTTCCCTCTGCAGCCCCTCTCACACTGGCACGGACAGGTAAGAAATGCTTTGCACCACAGGGTTTGGGAAGAAAGCAAGAGGGACAGTCAGAAGCTGTTTCTGGAGCACTTCCATGCTGCAGTGATCTCAGAAGCCTAGAAACAAGATCCATTCCTTGACACACCCAAATCTCCAGAAATCAGCTCATTCTGTGCTACTGGTGGTCTCAGAGATGCTGTGAGGTTTAACCAAGGTACAACTACATCTCATTTTCAGCATCACATCCAAGAGGAATGTTGTGCCTCTCTTTGAGGGGAAGCTCACCACAAGACATCCACCAGGCCATTGTTGCACGGAAAAGACTAGGTCAGAGGCTGACACCCCCAAGCCCACCAACTTGTCTGAAGTTCACATTTTACTCCAATCTTGGGGAAAAAAAAAAACAAAACAAAAAAACCAAAAAAAAAAAAACAACAAAACAAAAAAAAACTTTAAAAAAATTAAAAATAAAATAAGAAAAAATCAAATCCAACCAAACAAAAAAATACAAAAACCAACAAACCACGCATCATTGTAGGAAGAGCTTCAATTTAAACAGTCTGAAGACTTTTTTAAAGAATGGATGGGAAAAAAATGGGAGCTTTACAAAAACCACAGTTGCCCATTTCACATGTCAGTCAGAAGATGATCAAATTTCAGAAAGGGAAATAACTTTCACAATGTAACTGGAAAGATCATCTCAACATTTCAAAGGAAAGAAGGAGAGACAAAACCACAGTAAAATCCCAAGAGCCCAGGTACCAGAGTGCTACTAGACATTACATAAGAATCCAAGTAGGCAAAACTTATTTGTGACAGAGTGTAACTCATCTCACATTGCAACAGCATCCCACAACTCAAGGCCAGGTTTCATTAGAAATCATACAAGGTGTTATGTCTCAAATAGATCAAATAAAAGCAGAGAAAACAAATGTTATTCCAGATTTTAAGACGGGGAACTGAAGCAGGACAAATCTTGGCACAAAGCATGAAGCACTTGAGTTGGAAACTCTCTCTCAGGTCCCACTAGAGTACATCAGTCACAAACTCACCACTCCCCCTTCTATCACAGAACAATAAACCCTCCCCACAGCCAAGCAAGGCAGCCTGCAGCCAGCAGTTAGTTACCCAGCCCTATGAATGCAAGTCAAATGATTTCAACCCAGCCTGAAGGAAAGCCACGGTCCTGCAGGGAACTGGTCTCTCCTCTGGCCTTGTGCACAATGGCTGGTAAAAAGCAGGACCCACCTCTGCCGCTGCAGCAAAAGCAGTAGCTGCAGTTAACTGCTTATCAGTCACCTGCGGCAGTAAACCGGGAATAAACACGCCATCAAAGCCCTGCTGCCGATTAGCATATCAGCAAGGACCTGCACTACACTGGCATCCAGGGGACAAAGCAGATGGGGAGCAGAACAGGAAAGTTTATGGAAGCAGAGATGTTACAGCTGTTTATTCCAGTGGCTGTGCTACAGGCATGGCCAGAATTTTCTAGGACTAGAGACATATGGGGGGAAATGGCTCCCTGAGTAAATCACAGTGATTTGATCTTGGAAGGGGCTGGAGCAGGAACATCCTTGGAGTACAAATGGGAACCAAAGAGTACCCAAGTCGCTGCCTGCTTAGGGATAGTAAAGGGATATTCACCTAATAGAACTTAAAGGCTGTTTAAAGCTTTCTCATGCTTTTCTTATTTTGCCTATATTCATGGAGAAATTTGGCTCCTATTTAGGAAATGCAAAACAAAACACATGAAACTATCAAAGAGGTGGTTTAGGCAAACGCATTTTACTCCACCTTCCCAGGGAACTACGAGCTCACACGCTGCCGTGCGCTGAGCCCAGCTGATGCACACGGCCTCGTGAGGCTGCATTGACTCAGGAGCATGGATGAGAAATCAAGAGCAATTAACAAACAACAGGTTTGGGTTCGGAGTCTGTCAGGATGGGTATCACAGCAGTGCAGTGGTGAAAGGACAAAGCAGGAAGAAACCATGGAGAAGGAGGAGGAAGGGTAGCAGGAGATCCAGAATCAAGGGGAAGGTTGCAGGCAGGCACAGGGCCTGGAGCTGGTTATGGAACTGAGCAAAAGAGAGAGAGTTAAATCCTGATTCATATCTAAGAACAGCTCTTTCAGAGCAAGACAATAGATTATTAACCACAGAGCAGGGGAAAGTGACCCTCAAGGCATGACTGAGAGGAAACAGTGTTCCACTTGGAATAATTCAGAATCTGATACTTTGTTTATTTCTTTATTTAGTTGGCGCTCTCAGTCAAGCTCCCAGACTCACAGAGCAGGGGAAGTGAAGCTTGCCAGCCTCGGAAGAGGGTTGCCGGCAGCCCTCTGAAAGCACAGAGGCCCCAGTTTCTACGAGTGCTACGAGCCCTGTCCTGACACAGCACTGAAGAGGGCAGAGGGCAACTCACCAACTTCGTACTCCCTCAGCATCTGCAATTTTCAGGGGACACAGCCCTATATCTTTCCTATCAAGGCCTAAACCCATAACATATCTCTGGGAATCCTCATGTCAAAGCTACAAACTACATTCAATACCAAGTCACCAGTTCATTTGACACCACACCAGTGCCTGGAACCAAACCAGGACACTGAAGCCAACCCCATCAGAAAACATCACAACCTACAGAGGATATTCTGGGAAGCTCCAGATTAATCACAGCTCAGATTTGCCCAGGAAAACAAGTCAACAGGCAAAGCGGGCCCCTGCAGCATTCCTGCCAGCATGTTTCAGTTATTCCTCAAACCTCATTGTAGGGAAGAAGAACGTGATCACACAGATAAAAGTGCCTGACCACACCATACTCAAAGAACAATTCCACTCAGCACAAACCAGCCCAGGGTCTCCATCTTTAAGACCTTTGGGTGAAGGCTGGAAGGGAAAGTTTGATCTTCAACCCTGTCCTCGCTCTGGCAGGTAGCACTGAGAGTGCGCTCTTTGATAGAAGCTGTGTCTGGGCTGGCCCACAAACTAATTTAGAGCATGTATAAACCTCCAGAAGACAGTTTAAGAAGAGCCTCTGATGCAGACAGAAATGGCAATTATTAATTTTCTAAATAGAAATCTGACTACTTAAGCCTTATTTAAAAGCATGCCTGTCTCTGTAATTACACAGCCTTAATTTGTTTTCTTTACTACACAATAAATAAGGTGTGTACAATTACCCTCTGCAAATACAAGGCAGTGCCTCCTGACTGGCTGGTTGGGTACACAGCGGGCCAGGAAAACATTTAGAGGGAATCACAGCCTCTTAAGTACCTGCTCCCAATAAAGGGTGACTCAGGCACTGCAAATAGCAACTTGTCTGGCTGCAGGCACAGCTCTACTGTCCCACAGCCAGGGAAGGACCTGTCCTCCCTCTGTACACCAGTTCCTGGGGCACTGTGAAGCTGAAGTCCCCTGTGGACTTCGCAGTGACTAATGAGGAACATGTTAATGCTGAATTCTTCCCCACAAGGCACCACAACTTCTCTTTACTCTGCCTGGTTTCATGATATGCATAGGAAGTTGATAACCTCCCGACCTGTAACCCTCTGTAAAGTTCAGATAAATTGGCCAAAGACTCCCAGTGTCATTAGGAGGACAGAGAGAGAGAGAGCATGCCAGGCTCTTTCCCCAGTAAGCTGTGCTAAACACAGCAACATAGTAAACATGTATTCAGATGGTTTGTACGTCTCAAATTTAGGAACCATACCACCCTAGGGTTTTCTCATGCAGCCTCAAGCCACAGACTGAGGTTCTGGCAACACAAACATTTCCTCTTTCAGCTGCATCACCTGTTAACACCAACATCCAGAAGCCTTGGCTACAAGGGCTCCGTCTGCCACAGCCTGGACCTGTTGGTCCTCACATCCAGTGCATGAGATTGTCCAGAGCCATCCCTGTAATAGCCAAAGGGCTGCCAAAGATGCACAGAAATTGGCCCAGGAACCCACCAATGCAACTTCTCACAGTGAGATGATCTCAAGTAAGGGCACAAAATGACACTGGAAGATGTCCAGTTTAGATCAGACACACATCCACTCCTAGTTAGCACCCAGCCAGTGTTCGTTTTAGAAGGACTCAACTGTCTCACCCCAGCCACCAGCAGAAGAGGTGGATCCATGTTGCAAAATCCACTGTTACATTTTGGATTGTCTCTGTAGCAGTGATAGACTTCACATCACCAATGATCAGACAAGCCACAGGGCCCTAATTGTCCTCATTCAAGGAGAAGGAAGAGGACACCAAAGCTATTTCTAGATTCACGCCTCTGGCTCACAGTCACCCACCACTCCTCCACTCATTAGGTTGGCCTCAAGCCCCTTGCACTTAATACAGCTAATTTCAAACCTAATAAGGGCAGGCACGACCCTGCCAGGCAGCACTTTGGAGCCCTCTGAGGTCTACCACTTGAGCAGCTGAATGCTGAAAATCCCCTTCATGGGTTTCCCACCTTTCCTCCCTGACTGTGTGATGGGGAAGGGGGGGAAAAAACCAAGCCAAGCTTCATCCAAACCCTCACAAACCTGAGCTCTTGCAATTAGAGCTGGGATAAGTGATCTGCTTGTGATTGCACAGCTGGGGTCTGAAGACAGATGCGTGCACAGAGGAAGGGCCAGAAATAGATGTTACTTGGAGGAGGCAGAGCTATCTGGCCCATTTGAAAGGAGGAAACCTTGATGAAAGGCACTGGGAAAATTCTCAGTTCAGCAGGAAGTGTCAATTTAACCCAGGATGGGAAGGGAGGTGTGTGTGAGGTGGAAATAAGTTTTTGAGACCTCAGAACTTGTACACGAGCTTCAAGTGAAAAAAAAAAAAAAAATGCTCAGACCCAGCTTGTAACACCCTACAAAGGTCCAGCCCAGGGTCCCCACCACCCTGTGCCAACCCTTCCTGGCAGTGTATTAGGCACACTTTTCATCTTATTGACTCAGCTTCACCAGCAGCCATCCAAACAGCCATCAAAGGAGAAGGGAAACCAGAGCAGCAGCAAAAATGCATGGCAGTAACTCAACAAGCCTTAAGCTCCATCCCGTGGTCCCAGCCCTGCATGCAGCTGCACCACGAGGGGATTGGGACAGTATCCTTCACTCCCACCCACTACTGTACCTGGCTACAGCAGCCCAAGACTTACAGCAGAGTGACATTTCCATTAATCCTTTTATCCCTGGCTCCTACGTGCAGAGGCTGCAGGAAATGTCAGGCCTTCAAGCTGAGCTCTCAGGGAGGCAGCAGCTGCAGAGCAGCCAAGGAGGTGCCTTGATGTGCTGGCAGAGTGCTGAGGCCACGGAGGGGATCCCGGGTGGCACCAGGCTCCTGCCAGGCTGTGTAGGGCCTCAGGAGCCACTCTGGCTGCCAGGGAGCAGTGGCACCATGGTCTGAGAGCCTTTGGGAAGCAGCAGGGAGTCACCAGCCCTGCAAGCACCAGGTCTCCATCCTCGGCTGTCCAGCATCCCCCACGGGGAACATCCACCTTGCAAACATCCACACTGCCAAGTCCCAGGAACAGCATCAAAACTCACTGGCAAACACCAACCAAATAATATACTTACTCGCCTCGAGCTCCAAAAGGCAAGGAAAGAAAGATGTGAAGAACGTGATCAATCTTATATGGCCCAAGCAGTAAACAAACACATATTTCATCACCACGTACCAATCCTAACTCTTGACAGGAGATGGATGTGGGGTTTTTTCCACTCACAAAAGTAATTCCAAAAGACAAAAACAAACACTTTGGGGAAAAGCAGCAACAATTGCCTGTGTACACATTAATGGCACATTCAGCCTCAAAGCAAGCTGACATGGCCTTCTGAACTCCTACGACATCCAAACTAATTTCATCAGGGATCAAATGTTATTCATTTTATCTGCTAGATACATAAACAGCAACTGCACAATTGACAAACAACCCTCCAAAAAAAAAAAAAAAAAAAAATCAATCGAGAACAGTACAGAGAGAACAATTCCGCTTCCCAGGAATAAACAACTACACAAAACACAAAATAAATGCTACAAATCAAAATAACAAAGAGCAGAAATCAGGAATATCCCAGTGGTCAGCATTAACGAAGGTTTATTATGAAAATATGCAATTCTTTAAGCTCAAAAAGGCTCAGTGCATGTTCACAATGCCCTCAACTATTCATGCCCCTTGGTACTGCAGATCTTCTATTTAGCAAGTACTTTACTGTCACTTAGCAACTGTAAACGGTTTTCCAAAAAGGAAGCTTTTGGGGTTTTTCAGTTCACATCATCTCTGAGCAGACATCAAAAGACAAATCTATCCTGCTCTGCAGGTCGCATCCGTCTCCTTGCCCCAGGAACAAGTCTGTATCGATGGCCCAACGCACCCACACACTCAAATGGATGCACTTTTCCACGGAAGAATCCACTAGCACCGCTTTCCAAAAAGCAGGGATAAACAGTCTCCCATTCAGCCCATCAGCTCGTGCCTGAGGCCGGAGCCTCTCACCAACCCATTTTCACCTTTTATACCTACAGGGGAGTAGAGAGGGGTTTGAACTTGGACACAGTCTCTTGGACAAAACATTTCAAGCCCACGGAGCGCCTTGCACAGTGCCCTGAAATTCAGGCTTTGTTTTATCACCTTGGGAAAAGTAAATACACATCTAAAAAAGAAAACAGTGCCCTTGGCCCCAAGGATGTGGAAATTCCCCGTGACACCACTCCCCAGCTAACAACGCCCCAGCAGCTGGACACTTGTGCAATGTCCCAGGATAACAGGGCTCCAACCTCTCAGGCACAAAACATCCCTACCCCAGGCCCGCTGCAGACACCAGTTTAAGAAGTCAATTAGGAGCAGAGCTGGCAGCACCACGCCCCAGGATTTGTGTCAGAAAAGCAGCCTTTGGTTAAAAACTAATGAGCGGGGCAGGCTCTGGCTGTGTGCTGGGGCAGGCGGGCGGCCGCCCCAAGCTCCACAGAAAGGGAAATGTGCGGCAGCCACCAGGCTGCTAATGATGCAGCGCTCGTTAGAGCGGCCATCAAAGCCAGGGCAGTTCTTAGGAACCCAAACCCCTCAGCTTCCCAGCAGAAGCTCTCCCCGTCCTGCACTGCAGCCCATTCCGCTTCCCCGTGCGTTTGCTTTTCCGTCTCCTGCCCTTTCCCACCTCTGCCTCCCTTTCCCCATCAGCATTCCCCTTCCCTCTCCTTGCTGTCCCCCCGCAGGCACTTTTGGGATCCGCCTAAGGAATCACATTTCCATAGGGAGCAGAGGGAACGGGGGACAGCAGCCGCTGGCACTTACATGTAGTGCAGGTGAGGGTTCTTGGCAAAGGCCCGTGGCTGGATGTTTCGTAGTCCTGAGTTCTTGATTGTCCTGCAGAGAGACGCAGAAGGGCAGCAATGCAGTCAAGGCAGACAACTGCTCCAAAGCCCTGCTCAGCACACGAGGTGTGCTGGGAGCCCGCGATTCCCAGGAGGCAAATCTGTCCCCGGGCAGCCTCCACGAGCTACAAGCAAAGAGGGAATCGGGCTTTTCATCTTCAT
This sequence comes from Corvus moneduloides, assembly GCF_009650955.1. Lineage (NCBI taxonomy): Eukaryota > Metazoa > Chordata > Aves > Passeriformes > Corvidae > Corvus > Corvus moneduloides. Next base: position 5,657,285 of record NC_045488.1, on the reverse strand, counting down.
CTGATGTGGTAACACAGCACAGGCTCCGCGCAGAGCGGCTGCTGGGCGAGGCTCTGCTCCCACATCCACCAAGGCTTGCTGGGGTGGCACAGGCTATCTCCTGCTCCTCTCCTCTCCCTCCATCTACACAAGTAGCACTGCACAGCAAACCTAACCCCCAGCAAAGTCATCTCCCCTCTTCATCCACAAGAGGAAGCCCTGCTGCTTGCAGCTCTAATAAGGAAGGGTACTTTCCATAGGGAATTATGGTTCTTGAAGGGAGAAGGATCCTTTTCACAGCCTGCTTTGGAAAAGCTCTATCAGTACTATGATCAGGATTTATCAATATTCTCAAGCACGTGGTGTGACTATTGGGGGTGGTCCTGTGCAGGGCCAGGAGTTGAACTCGATCATCTTTGTAGGTCCCTTCCAGCTCAGCATGTTCTGTGATTCTGTGAATGTCTGCTGTCCCTGCTGCTTTGTGAGGTGAGGAGAGAACAGCAGCCAGTCTGCTTAGAAGGGGTTTTGTGTGTTAGAGGTACAGCTTGCTGGAATTTGGTTACTGAGTGCTCAGCCCCATACACTTCCTCCAGCCCACATGGGAGCTGTACTTAATGTAGAGCTCCCAGTGAAACACATTTTTAGAGTCTCTGATTAGCCCTGAGCAACACTCTGCATCTCACACACGCAGCATCCAGGGTGCTCACAGATCCAGAGGATGTAGGAGGGGGAATTAAGAGACTGGGTGGCATCCTTGCTTGGCCAGGCTTCCCAAGCATATGGAAAGTTGCTTCAATCTCATGGACCTCAGCTCCACCTCTAGGAGGCACAAAACTGACCTCTCCCCACGCTCGGAGAGCTGTGCAGGGAGATGCAATTCCCTTATTGCGCTGCACCACCGTGATGGTAACTGCACTAAATGGGGACCAACAGCCCAGCAATGAAGGATTGGTGGAGACAGCTGGAATTTTACGTTGTGCGGCTGGAATGAGTCAGAGCAACGCTTAAGGCCAGAACCAGAACAGCAGGGGAGAAGAGAGTTCAGGGCTGATGTGTGCTGACAGAGCTGTCCGGAGCTAGCAATCCTTCTCACAGACCCAGCCAAGACCAAAAAGCATTTCATCTCCATTTTGTGGAGTCTCATAACAAAACACGGTAGATCCAGCAGCTTAAACTGGCATCATGGAGGCTGCAGAGGGAAGGAAGCCATGGCTCTGCTGGAAGGAAAGGGATGCCCAGGCCCATTCCCCTCCCCAATGCACAGGACATACTCACAGCCTCTGGAGTCCCGTGTACAGCTCCATGTCAACAGCGTTCAGCGTCTGCAAGTTCTTCCAGTTCTCTATGTGTCTGTGGAGAAGAAGGAAAGGCTCAGCTGTGGCACAACCAGATGGCTGCTGAGCCCATGCCAGGGACAGCACACAGAGGGAGGATGTCACACCCTACCACTCAGCCCCATTCTGTTTTCCCAGCATTTTGGAAAAGTCAAATAACATGGGTTTACCCACAGTTTCAAGTGCAGAACGTGCAACCAAACCATTGAACATCCTGGCCCAAGTCATTGCCCCTGACTGCACACATCAGTGAACGAAGACACGATTGAAACGGGTCATGCAAAAAGAGGGAAAGCAAATAAAACCTCTCAACAAAAACTTAGGGCCTAAATGAAAAAAGTCATATATTTGTGCAGCCTCTAACTGGGGCGTATAAACAGGGCCCTAATCTTCGCTGGCTGGAAGCGCTGCTGGCAGGAGAGAGCCAAGCTTAGTTTGGAAACGTTGCCTTTATTACAAATTCCTCAGTCGCCTGGGGCAGTCTGGCAGGTATGTTATAGAGAGCAAAAACAGAAATAGATCTGTCACCGCAGGATCATTTTCAGTAAATATTAGAGGCGGGGGAAGGTGACAGATCCACAGCCCCAGAGAACAGGGTCCCCTGTTATCGGCAGCACAGCAGTGATGCTGGCAGCAGTGTGGCTACCTGGTGGTGGCCACAGGACTCTGCTAAGAGGCTGCAATGCTGCGTGGTGTGAAAGGAGTTCATCTTCCAGGCAATCTTTGGCCAGTTCTGGCTTTCTCCGAGATTAAACTCGGACAACCTCCCACCAGAAAGCATAAACTTTTTCAAGAGGGTCTTTGCTGAGAAGCGTGTGGAAGTAGTCTTCTTTAAAAGTCAACTTAGAGGGGGTAAAACATCTGGCAGGTCCCCTCGGACAATATGTGAAAGAAGCCCAACTTTGAAGTCTCTGAACACATGCACGCAAGCTCACATCTGCCTTGATGCAATAGTTGGCTTTGGACTTGACCCTGGAGAAGGGAAACATCTCCAAGCAATGAAGGGTTGGAATTATGAGAAAACACTGAGAACTATCCTGTGATTCTAGGCAAGAAGGTTGCAGGACCCCACATGGTGGTCCAGAGGGTGAGCAAGCAGAAGAGGGATCTTAGACCACTTCCAGAGCAGCCACAAGTTCTCCCTCCAGCATTTGCTTTGCCTTGTGCTTGCACAAGAACAGATGAATTAGCGTGACAGAAGCACATGGACCTGCTTGAGCCACACCCCAAAAAAACATCCAACTCAGAAAAAGTAAAACACAAAGCCTGGATTGAATCCCCTCCTATTTCTTAGCTCTCACCATGCAGATCCAAGTAAAGCAGAGAGCCGCAAGAGTCACCTCTGCTTTCCACGTCCCAGAATTTGTCTGCATGCCCAGAGGGGTTATTCTAAGGACCCAGCACAAGCTCCCAAGTGCTGCTGCATGACAGGGTAAATCACAGTTCATCCCCAATGCCCTGCTCATCAGCTCAGATCGCCTGTGTCCCAGACACGATGAGAAACAGGACATCTTTGCAGCCACTTGTGCTCCCTGCCAATGTCTACAGCTCCTGTGAACATTTCCAGAACAAAACACAGGCTGGGAGGAGCCAGTCAGGAGATCCAAGAGCTCAGTGAAACCCTTTGGAATCAAGGCAGGGCTGCCAGCTCAGGCCCTGGGCAACAAAATTGCAGGACCAAGCAGGGCCAGAAACACAAGTCAAAAACATTTCCCATCTGCAATTCCTACGTAGCAAAGTGAAGGTCCTCCAAGAGAAAGAAAGAACACGGGAAGGAGGAATGGGATGATGTGGGTTTGCCACCAGGGCATGCTGAAGCTCCAGCATCCGAGCAACGACCTTCAGGGAGGGACGGAACAGTCCCGAGCCAGGAGTTATGGAGCAACCACAGCTGGGAAGGAGGCGGCGGCCAGATTGGCTCTTGTTTTATTGATTGAGTTTGCTAAAAAAAGTCAAGGTTATTTTTGACCTGACACTCAAAGCCATGTGGGCAGCATTCTAGAAGAGACAGAAAAAGACCTGAACTTATTCCCAGTGATGTGCCCAGGCATGAAATTGCTATGACTCAGCACCGGTGTAGGGGGGTCTTGGGGCCTCCCCATGACCAAGCCCCCCTCCCACAGTGACATAACACTAGACTGTAAATACAACTCCACAGCCTGTATTCCAGCCTCCCAAACAAAGCCCAAGAACTTCCTGAGCCAGATATGCTTTGGTACATTTCTTAACATAGTCATACCACACCCATAAAGAGAGAGACAAGAAAAACAGCAGTGGAACTATACATGTGTGTGCATGTATAGGATAAACCCCCAACCTAGCAGCTGCTTTATGTAGAGTGCAATGCAGAGAAATAGCAATTAGCTGCACAGGTCAGCAAGGTCTTTGAGTCCTTTAAGCTACACAAATACCTCCCTTCTCAGGGATTTGCAGAAATGGCTTTTCCCCTTAACTCTCTGATTTTTCAACACAGCATGAGTTGCACCCTTGCTCCTAGAAGTGACAAATCAGTCTTGGTTTACAGGCACCTCAAAGATACACCAGGAAAAATATTTTCTTTTGTTCCCTATTGCTTTAGAAAGAATAGTGTAACTTTGCACCGGCTGGGTTCGCCTGAACCCACTTAAAAAAACAAAACAGAAACGCATCTTATTCTGAAAGTTCGAGGAGTCAAGCTGTGATTGCAAAATTGGCAGTGGTTGCACAGGAAAGCAAACCAACCAAGCAGAGAAACTCCACCCCTGGAACTTAAGTCCCTCTCATGTCCTTCAGTATCTCAACTAGCTCCCCCTCTTTTCCTTCCAGGGTTTTGCTTGCCCTAGAAATCTTATATCCTCCCACTTGCTGCCGAAGACTGAGACCTTCCCTCCTCCTCTGCCTCGGTTCATTAACCTGGCAGGAACACCGGTGCCTGGTTCACACCAAATACAGCTGTGACAGCTCCAAGCCCTGCCCTGGTCTCCTCAGACAGGCATTGAGGTATGAATTACAGTCAGTGGACTACAGTTTACTCCTCCCTGCACACCTCTAAGTACATATTCTTGTGGCATTCCTCAGTTATTACTAAGGCAAACTGCTTTTCTGCAAGACCCAAAAGTTTCAAGAGCGTTACCGTGCTTCACAAATCCTGAGGAGCTCACCATGGGCAGATCCACCTAGACTCACGTCCAACTTCTAATCGAGATCATATGAGGTGCATCACCTACACAGATAACGTTGCTCACTGATTTTTTGGGTGGAGGATGGAGGGCAGGGCATGTTTGTTTGAATACTCACTTCCTTCTCATACTTCTTGTATGTTAGAAGGGTCCTGCTGGTCTAAGTGTCCCTGCTTGCACTGCAGAGCTGAATTATACCATGTCTTCTGCAGACCAAGCCAATTCCACCTTGGGGCCCTCCCAACTCAGACTGAAACACTGCACCTCTCATCCCTTACCCAAACATACACACTTGCATTTTACATCCATTTTCTCTTGTGTCAAAATTGTCTTTGCTTAAGCAGCTCTTTTTCTTTCCTGGCACTTCTTCCTCCCTCCTTCACAAGCAGGAGCCAGGCCCACCCAGCTATCATTTACAAGCCACATGATGCCAGCTCTTCTAAGGCAGCGCATCTGTACCCATGAAGTGCAAGGCAAATTGTCTCAAGTGCCCTGAAGAGACACTAACTCACGTCCCAGAAGTGATGCAGATATATTGCTAAGGCAAAGTCCTGGCAGAAAGGTTATTTCACTTCTGATTTCAGACCCAGCACAACTAATGCTCACACTTGGTGATCAGTGCAAGAACCACTGTGATAGACACACAGAAAATGGCTCTCTATTTCTTTATCAGCCTATTTAAGTCCTTCTTCCTTGAGTAAGAGTGACCAGAAACAGAGCAGACTCCAGGAGATCTCACTTGTGTAACAGCATGAGCAGCTCCTCAGCTACACTGACAAAACCATGAGCTGCAGCCTGAGATCACACTGGCCTTTATCACAGCCCCATCAGCCTGGAGACTTGTGCTTACCCCATTATTAAGCATTGCACCAAGCATTTCTATCCACCAGGTCATTTCCAACAGACGCAATTTCCTAGCCAGCAGCAAAAGCCTTGTTACACCCACATTTATATTCACCCCACTTGGCACTGCAGAGCATCTCTTGGGTTTGTTCTGCAGCTCTTCCTGTTGGCCACCCTCAACTCACTTTGAGCTCCAGCAGCAAAGCCCGTGAGCACACTCCTGCCCCTTGTGCCAGCATCCTCAACAAAAGCATGAGCCAACATCACCTCTGAGGAGCCTCAGCAGTTCTCATCGTTCAACACCTCCCACCACCACTTCACCTAGCACACCTGGGCCATACAGTGTCTTCTCCAGAAAAACAAGCCACTTGTGATGTAATGCAGCATCATATTAACCTCTCATCACAAAGTCATCCCTTTGCTGGGGAAATCAGCTGCCTTTCCAAAGGACAGCATAGGCTTAGCCTGACAAAAGCCAACCTTAGGAGCCCAACCCTGCATCACATCTTGGTCTCCATGTACCCACAGACCTGCCTTTACAACTTGTTGAAAGCCTTGTAGGCCGCTGCAGTCAGACCAGTGGTCAATCCCCGGCTCTGTGCTGCGTCCCAGTTAAGAGCAAACCCGTGAACCCCTGTTTGTCAGCCCAGCAGCTCACCAGCATCACATCCCGCTCATAGGTCCCGTGTGGAGCCAGCAAGGCAGCCGGCTATCTTTGCCCCTGCATCACACAGAGGTCAGCAACCTTGCTGACCATAAGGTCACCAGCTCACAGGACTTAGGTATCAGCAAGTCTTGAGAAGTGCCAGGACCTTGCCCTGCTTGCTGGAAGGGGGCTGGTAGCCAACAAACCTGTGGGAACAGTGATTCTTTTCATTCCCAGAAGGAATGACTGTGTCCGACAAAAAGATGATAGGCTGGTGTCATCTTCTTGAGACTGCACAGCTTCACATGCTCCCCTTGCAGCCCAGGGCCAATGCAGCAAGGGAGACTGGAATATCCACTGGGATTCAAACACAGCCAGGCTCATTTCATCCCACATGCACAAGACAGAGGTGAAGAAACAGCCTCATCACAATTTACCAAGCGATTAACTTGAGGCTGCTTAATGTGTCTGGCTTTCCTTCGCCCTCCTCACACAACAAGGATAACATTTGTCTAATCTCTCTCAGCTTTTCAAGAATTGTGGTCAATAGCTAAAAAAGGCACCCAACAAGCACCAAGCATTACACAGCGTGTGTACACGTGCTCCCCAAATCTGTGTCCATCCCAAACCGGAGGGAAGAGACTTTTCCCAAGGATGCCATCAGCTCCAATCAGTGCCCAAGCAGATGACACGTCCCTGCTGTGCAAGTGCCACCACTCGTGTCTGGATGCTGGGCAGTGAGTGAGCTGCATGCCAGCAATTAGGCAGCACCCCAACATACCCACAGTTGTGTTATATATATATATATATATATATATACATATATATATATACACATATACACACACACACACACAGGGAAGGCAAGCAGAGCATTTACCTCCTCTCTCTTGTAGTGCAACAGGAAAATTGATTCGTCACCCAGGCATATTAAACCTCACAATCCAGACAGACACATTAGCTTTCAATTACCTGATATGTTTAGCATTATAAACAAACCTCCTGGCACGCTAGCTCCAGACCATGCAAATGTGAATTTGATTGCAGCGGGAATAAAGGAAAGACATCTCTGAACCCTTGGCCAGTAAATCCTGCCTCCTCCAAGCAGAGGTGCTGCAGGTGTTGATGGGAAGCCCTGAAAGTTGGTGCAGGACCCATACAAACCCAGGAATAAGCACAGCCCTTGTGCCTACTGCCAGCTCCTTCTATCCATCCGTCACACCCTACCTGAGGCTGAGGAAGCCATAAAGGAATCAAGTACCTTTCACAGTATTATAAGGCACTCATCATGTAATTTAATGACTAAAGGCACAAAGGACTTGATTCCCTCAATATGAAATTTATAAAAGTGAATTGGTAACAGAAACTTAAAGGCAAGTGCAGCTGAATAAAGACTTACAAGGACAACATTTTCCCCGTTTAAAGCACAGTCTTCCCCTTCCCAAAAAGCATAGAAAAATCACCCAGCAGTGGATCATTAAGGATAATTTGAGGGAAAAGGAGGGTAGAGAAAGCAAATCCAGCTTTGTAGAAACAATTATGAGCATAACCCCACAGTGTAATTGTGATTCGTCAAGGTAACGATCATAAAACACCACTGCGACACAGCTCCCTCTGCGCCGCTCTGCTCCTCCTGCCAAGGTCGTGTCGGGGTATGTGGGTGCTGCAGGGAGTGTGACAGGGATGCACTCAGCCCCCATCCCATGGGCCCGGCCACATCCCACCCAGCCATCCAAAGCAGACCCTTCCAGAAAGGAGACCCTTCCTGAGCAAAGGAGAAAGTTCCCAATCCCCAGCTGAGGAAGGTGTGGGAACAGTACAGCTCCCCGCTGCACAGTGGCATCTCAACAGCCTTCTGGAGAAACCCAACTGCTAGACACAAGCAAGTCACAGGACACAAGGAATTAGGAAGGACTCCCTCACAGAACACTTTTCAGATGAGCCCAGATAAGTTTTGTGTTCACCCCAACAGCATCTGCCTGGCCACTGGCTGGCCAGTAGCATCCACAGGGTGCAGAAGAGCTGCTACAGCTGCACTGTCTAACAAGATTGTCCTATAGACACCCTCCCATGGAAGATGCCCCGAGAAACAGCTTTAAGCTATGCTGAATATGTTTGGTTTCTTTCCCCAGGCTCTGCGCTTATTCCATCCTGCATGGCACCCATAAGGACACACGGGAGTTGGATATCAGAAACAGGCAGCAGTGACAGCACCACCAGAACCTCATCCTTTGCTTTTGTCCCCAGGACAGGAGATCCTCTCAGGGTGCACTGTGCTCCGTGTTTGTGCTCCAGTTTCGTTCTGTGATCTCCTCAAGCCTCTGCATCCCCCACCAGCTCTGGATGATGACTTATGAAGCAGAGCGCATTCCTTTCAGGGACAGTGTGTCAGTGTTACTAGAGGACAGCAGGCTGCCTGGTCGCAGCATGGACAGATGGCCGCAGCACACACGAAGCAGTATGTTCCTGTTATCACACACTGCATCCAAAGTTTTTCACTGTGGGGAATTATTCCCAGGCACACACTTTCAGAAAGGAAGAAATAGGTGTAAAGTAGGATAGCAGAGCTGAAGAAGTGCTGTGGGCAGCAGTACAGCTGCCACCACAACAAATACCTGCCCTAATATTCCATCACTATTACTCAGCTACTCCTGGGAGGGAGCAGCCCTGGGGTCCCAAGCAAGGACTGAGGTGTCCAAAACCATTCCAGTGCTGAAGAAACCTCATTTATCAGAGACAAGGAGCAGCGCAAAAGCCTCAGGAGGAAACTCCCAAAGGCTGCAGCACCTCCTGCAGGGAGCAGGGTTGAGGGGACAGTGCCCAAAAAACCCCTCTCTGTAAGGGCTGGGCTCGTGGTTCAGCGCCAGCTCCCTGCCTGCCACCTTGGCACTTCTCAGCTCCTGCAGGCTCTCTCCCTAACTCTCTTATTTATTCCCCACGACTATCTGACCCCTGCACAGTCCCAAACACGATCCAGAGTGAGAAAGCATGAAATAGGATGAGCAGTTTTGTCCTGCAGACATGGATATAAATACACAAACACAGACACCTTGGGTGAATCATCAGTAAAAGTGAGAGTTCACTCCCCACCTGCAGCATCAGCCAAAGCTCACTCCCCTTTTCCTCTGAGTGACAAAACCAATTATATTTCCCCAAAAGGCCATTTCTTTCATTAGTCTCTGGCAGGAGAGCCTACAAAGCCAGCTTCCTGTGCCCAGATAGGTGCTTCCCACTGTTGGACATGGATCTGGGGTACGCAGAGCAGAGACCCCTGGCTCAGGACTGCTAACGTCAACCTGTGCATGTCTAATCATACCACATCTCCAAAATAGCCATGCAGCTGGCTATAGGATGGGAGGGCAACTCAAGGACAGGAAAAAAAAACCATTCCCCTGGGAGTTTTACATCACACAAACCTCAGGGCGAAACAGCATCCTTTGGGTTCCTGCACCCACGTAAAGCAAAAGAGCGCCTGTTTCTCAGCAGTTCTCCAAGTACGTGGCATGCCAAAGGAAAGGATGCTTCATCTATAGGGTTGCATATGCAGGGAGAGCCAGCAGTGTGCAACATTTTGTGGTCTTTAAAGATCAAATGGCGTTTTAGAGAGGAAGCAGCACCTGGTCAAAATCGGCTTCAGTAATCACATTCTGCTTTATTAAACCCTCCTTGAAACTTCAAACTGGAAGTCAGATTCCGTCACACTCCCATCTCCAAACAGGTCTGGGGCTTTTCATAAACCAAATTATAGTATTTTTTTTTAAATAGTTATATATCTATATTTATATATATAATTATAGGCAAAAAAAGCTGCCAATCTCTACTCCAAAGGGAGCTGCTCCTCTCCTGGAAAGGACAGTGCCTACACACATTAGCAAGAAAATGGGAGGTACTAAAGGTGTGGGATCACTAGAATTCTTCTTAGCAGGAGTAACTCTTGATAAAAAGCAGTGCCAAAGAGCATGTGGTGGAAAGGACACCCCCCCAAAAAGACACAGAGCTTTGGAGATGGTCAAGACGATATTCTGGTAGACCACAGTAGCTCAGCTAGGACCCAAAAGGGAGCTCTGCCAGCCACATGCACTCAATGCGCTTCATGCTGTGCTTGAAGACAGGAAAACGGATGGAGGAGGAAAAGGAGAAAATAAAATCTCCCACAAACTGGCTGTTACTGTGAAAGATGGCACTGGGAATGAGGAGGCAGGAGCAAGAGTCCAGAAAAAGCAGACACGAGAGCCAGGAATGGGACTGTGCAAGTGCCATGGCTGGAGGGGGCTGCAGTCCTTAATCCGGACCTGCTGCCACCCACCCACGCAAATCCACAAGCACGCTTCCCAAAAACCACAGCCACCATGTGAGTCTCATTTCAGGAGTTTTACATGCACATGGGCTTCATCTCTAACCCTGTTTTGGTTCAGGTGCACATTTTTGGGCAGATCCTTTCCACTGCTCCCATGGCCAGATCCTGAAAGCAGCACAGAAACCAGAGCTTGGAGCTCAAACCGTGGCTGCCAAAGGGTGCCTCAGCCTCTGCACAGTTATGGCTATCCAGCAGCCAAATCCAGTGCCTTCCCACACTCCCTCACCCTAATTTTACCTCCTCTGCTCCCCCACAGCTCTACCACCCCCGTAGTACAGCTCACCCCATTTCCCCAAACACAGGGAAAGCCACTGGCCAAGAAAGACGAGGGAGAGACAATCTTTTTGGACTTGGATGCTGCTCTTGTGAGGCTGCTGGTTTGTTTTTCTTCCTCAAACATCTCCCAGGGAGCCTGAACTTTGATCCTCCAGCATTTTGGCTCCTCAGATGTTTATGAAGCTCAAACAGGCATGCAGCAATGCCCAGCTGGGCTGGCCACAGGCCAGGCTCCCAGCCTCTGTCCTCAGGACAGCCATGGGCAGAGCAACTCCAACCTACAAGGAGATTTTCCAAGGCCCTTGTTACCTCCACAGCATCACAGATCTGCCTGCCCAGGTTCTGGCTGCTCCCTACAAAGCCAAAGAACCAGATACATTCTCCATAAATTCTCAGTTTATTTTTGAGCCAACTGCCATGACCCCCCGAGGTCTGTATCTGCACTTCAAATAAATCACAGCCAGCTCTGCCCACCCTCCTCAGCAGCAATGGAGGGGCTCCTCCATCACCCAGGAGAAGGGCTTGGGCCCCTTTTCTCCAGGAAAAGCCATGAAAACAATCTCTTCCCTTCCCTCCACAAAGCTTTTCTTACGAGGGACACACACACACTGACTTGGCTCTTATTGCAGAGGTGTAAGAACAGAAGCATCATTCAGGAGCAGGGGGATATACTCATTAAGAATGGTGACTCAGAGCTCAAGGCTTCCCAGGATAACAGGTATTTTGTGGGAAGTCATCTGGCTCTGAAAAGGAAAAGCAAACCGGCATGCCTATAAACATGACACAGGCAGAAAGAGGCAGGGAGGGGAAGAAAGGAGAGCAAGGAGGCAACAGACACTTTAAAAGCTCCTCTCCCAGCACTCTACTTTGTTCTTATAAACATGTAAAAAGCACCTTGCAAAAATGTTATAGAAGACACTCTGACAGTCAGAGACGCTGCTAACCAGGCTGTGGCGTTAGAGCTGATCCAGCTGCACAAACAGCAAATCCTGGGACGGCTTCTATCTCCTCAGCTCAATCTGCCATTCCTCTGCATAAAGGCATAGCTGAGCTATGGAGAAGCCTCTGCTTGCCTGGCACCTTGACTTCCAGTTTATCAGGACACCAAGACCAGCCCCCATCAACCAAGACCTCACCATGGGCACCTCCTTCACCAGGGCCAAAGGTGGGCTGAAACCCTTGAGCTCACACTGTCCAAACACGCTGCTGTTGAGCTGCACTGGCTGCTAATCAGATCAGATTTGTTTTACACCAGGAGCAAGGCAGGAGGACACAACCTGAGCTACTGCAGCATGGCCAACACGTGGCAAACATTAACCCAGTGCTGACATCCCCACCCTCAGCCAGCAGGGTCTCCTTGCACCATTTGAAGATGTTGTTCAGCACTGGGGCTTGGGGCTTTGCACAGAGGTTTAAGGCCACAGCGGTGACACATAATGACATCCACAAGATGAGCAAAAATGTGATGAGCCCGATAGCTTTGTGCTCCTGAATATGAGCCTCCTGTTGCTGAAGGATTTCCAGGAGGCTGGCATTAAACTAACAGGTATAAAATCTCACAGGGGCACTTGAGGAATCCAAAGGTCCTGCTCAGCAGTAATTGAGGAGAGGCAGGGAGCAAGGAAGTTACGATGCACCTCCTGACATCGCTTGCCCTTTTGCCATTTGCTCTGAAGATGTATTTAACAGGACACATGTCTTTTTGGTGCCATTTAGGGTCATGGAACAATTTTGAAGCCAGAAAGCAGATCATCAGATAAAGTCCCTCCAGGCACATGTTGGTTTATTATTTTTCGTTTGTTTTTGCAAAGAATCACTCAAACTTTGTTTCTGCTCCTGGGCAGCTGGAGGCCTCAGAGAGTCCCAGCACCAGCCCATCCTCAAAGCAAACTACCGGAGCCCAGAGGCTTATCCGTGAAGAAAAACTCACTCTGCACAAAGAATACGGACATTGTCTGCCCCCAGAGCAGGCAGCCCTCCGGGGAGCGGGGCTGGCTCGCTCACAGCCAGCAGCAGCTGGGCCCCAGAACCCACACTGTGTGCCAGGCTGGGCTTAGCGGGGACAGCAGCTGGCAGGGACAGCCCTCCCGCAGCCAGCTCCTCCTCTCGCTGTGGGGATTGCAGTGGGATGGAGAAGGGCTGCCTTTGTGCTCCCTCCTTTGCAGCTGGAATGCTGGGGCCAGGTGTCACCAACCTACACTTTGATATCACCCCACACTTACCTCCCTCGCAGCCTCCCCGCACCAAGCTCCTTGGGGGCCCACCCAGCCCCTCAGACACTTTCAAGCTCACCAGGCAGCCAGACCTGCCCAAAGCCCCCAAACTCAAGCCACAGATATCTCCAACAGCACTGGGTCAGGCCGCACTCTGATCTCTCCTACTGCAGCGCCAAGGCTTGGATTCAGCCCCTGGGACAGGATGCGCAGTGTCCCCATGCCAGGCTTGCACCTGTCATGACATTACCAAAGCTTTTTACCCCAAAAATCATCATGTACAGCCCTTCCAGATGTTTTGCTGGCTCTCAGTGAGGGCAGAAGACAGAAGTGAAGGAAGCAGGATGAGGACAGAGGGGAGGGCAGAGCCTAGAGACAAAGCAGCACTGGGATGCTCCAAGTCCAGAAGCTGCAGCTCCCTTCCCCAGGACTCTGGACCCTACAGGACAGCAGGAACAGGTGTAAGACATTCCTGACTCCCACCTGAGCTGGCACAGCCCCCAGCACCACTGAAATCACCTTGCTGACAGTGAGCACAGCAATGCCACCAGCTTGGGAAATGACTCTGTGCATCAGCAGCTGCAATATCCTCCATGGTTCCCCTGAGAGCAGCAGCATGTGCTGCCTCCACACAGCCATCCCTGCACACTCCTGCCCCTTCCCAGTCCCAAAGCCCTGGCACTGCTGCGCCATGAGGGCATCCCAACCTTCCCCAGCTGTGCAATGAAAGCACCAGCTCCCATTTCCATTTTGGGTGGTGAGGACATCAGGGCTGCCTGGCCATGAGGTCCCACACAAACACACAGATCCAGAGAACCTCTGAGTGAGAGGCAGTACAAGATGTCCTGAAGCCACCCCCAAACGCTGACCAACAGATTCTGCCCATGATGGTTTTAAGCTGGGTTGGTTTTGACTTTTCACATCTTTCCCCTAACTCCCCTTTGAAACATCCTGTAGTTGCTATGGAAATAGTCTCATCAGTATGGGTGGAGCATAGCAGTACCAGCCAAAACTCCCTGTGGCTCCCAGTTGACACCAGTTCCTAGGATCTGGCAGCACTGGAGGTTACTCCAAGTTGCACAGGGAATACCCTGAGCTTAAAGCAATGCTTGGCACTAATGGATGAGTGAGACCCATCTGGGAGTCAAGGGCAGGGACTTGCAATTCACCCAGGGATAAACAGGTTAAATGCTAATTGAGACACTCTCACGCTGGCTAAGGGATGAGAGGGTTATAAGCAGCAAAAAGCTGCAATTTTCCCCATCAACACCCTCACCTGGGGCAGGAGGTGGCCAGAGACAAGGGCAGCAGGAGCAGAGCTGAGCTTTGTCACTGGCCCTGCCACCAGTGTAGCCTCCAGGGAGGCTTCTCCTGCCCGCTCTGCACTCCCAGCTCTGACATGAAGCTAACCAGCAAGGGGGGTGTGAACAGCAACCATCAATTGCTGTGAAGAGGGCTGGAGGGTAGAACAGAAATCTTTCCCGTGTGGCAAGAAGAGCAGCATGTTGGGCAATTGCTATATGCTCCAGTGGGCCCACTTCAGACGCTGAGCCACCCCCTCCCACCTGGGAGCCCTGCACAACACTAAGGTTTGACACCACGAGTCAATTCCTTGCTGAAAACACCAGCAGAATCCTTGCAGGCCATGGATTATCCTTTACCACTAGAGCTTGGAGCAAGGTCCCCAGGAACCAGAGACCAGCCGAGTGGGAAAAGCATCTTCTCCATGGCAGTGGACAGCAGGCCAGCAGCACTCCATGCACAGGGAGGTGCCGCTGCCATGCTGGCAGATGCACTGCAGTTGTCACCAAGCTCAGATTTAGGTTAAGCGCCAGGGACCCCCATCTCCATCACCCCACCTAGCTGGGAGAGAGGGACTATGTGATGCCTCTACCAACAGTGTGGACACCTCCTGCCTCTGGCTGTGCTGAGTAGCTGTGTTCAACCTGCTGGCTTCTGTCACCTTGTCACCAGCTGCAGCCCATGACGAATGACAGCAGGAGGCTCTCCTGGCTGCAGAATGCAAACCAAGTTTTCAGCCACTACCAGGGCTGTCTCCAGCCATTCCCAACTGGAGATCACATCACTAATGGCAGCTTAACTCTAGTGCAACCTGGTGCTGTGGCAAGGAGGTTCCAAGCTGCCTGGTGGGCAGTTACATAACCAGACCCTCACGAGCACTTATCATGGACCAGCACATGTGAAACCCCTTTCACATCATCACTGCAAGCTCAGCATGAGCAGGTTACAGATGTTTTCCCAAGCATTTGTCTCCTGGAGCAGGGATTTTCCTCACTCACTATTGGTGCCACCATGCAGATCTCACCAAGTTTCACCATTCCCCCCTTACCAGCCCTACACAAAGCCACTGGGGCTGTCACACAGCACATCCAACCCTCTGCTCCCAGACCTGCCTGCAAAGGGGAAATCACAGGGGCAGTACCAACCCAGCACCATGAGGTGCTGTGGCACATCATTGGGCTCACACATCGCTGGTTCCAGGTGAACCTGAGCACAGCTGGACCCTGCATTACAGGGGCACCATCCTGTTGAAAGGGCTAAAGAACAATTTGCACCATCAGGCTGCAAGGTGCACGTCTACAAACCTACTTTGGGAGCACCTTGCCAGATCCCATATGCTCTCCCAAAAGAATGCACTCAAGAGAGAAAACTGGGCTTGATATTGCGCCATCCACGTCTGGTCAGAGATGCTGCAAATAGAACAATTGCTGGAGTGCAGGCTTCTTTCTCACCCAAACTTAGCAAGTTCAAGACATAAAGCAGAAATGCCTCCCACCCCCTGTCCCATGCCCAGGGAAGGGAGTCTCTCTCATGCTCCCTGCTGGCAGAAATCTCATTGCACTAACCCAAACCATTCGCTCCACAGATTTGGGGAGAAGTTATTGGAAGAACATGCATATAAAGCTGCCTGTGAAGCAAAGGGGCTTTACAGAATCAGCAGAGGGACCTGAATCAGCCCCACTTGGACCAGGAACAACAAACCCAGGCTGAAGCCAGGGGAGCAGTCAGCCACCCGTGACTCTGTGCCACTGTCACCTCCAACTCACGACACTATGCCAGCACATATCACCATCCCTCCTGCAACATCTCCAAAGGCCTGGGTGACAGACTGTGCAGTCCCAGCCCCCACAGTCCCTTTATCCTCTGTGACCCACAGGTAACCTCAGCAACAGAGCAGGGACCATTCCGTATCACAGAAAGCTAAACCATGGACTAAGTAAACAACTTATCTCTCATCACACAGCAGAATTTTCAGGATGCCTTAAGAGGCCGCTCCTCCAACATCCACATTTTCTCCATCTTTACACCAGCTTGGAGGTCCCCATCAAAACCACAGCAGCAGGGATGCTTTGGTGAGGCCCAGTCAGCCTCACCAAATGTGGGTGCTGCTACCAGGAAGACTCTGCTATGAGGCAGCAGAGCAGAATTTGGGGCTGACTCCTGGGCAGGGGACCCAGGTGGCTGCCTAGGTGTACCCCAGCTTCACCTCACAGCACCCTGAGGTGCCCAGCAGAGAGTTGTGCCCTTTGCCTGCACAGCAGCAGAGCGCCTCAAATAAAAACTCCCCACAGCCAGCACAGTGAATAAGATTACAACAAATATAAACTAATGATACAGCTGTCAAGACAGATTAGACTGCACAGTGTAAAAAATTGCAGGGCTGTTTAGTCACAACAATATAAGATTAATTTATCAATACAGCTTATGTGGCACTGGAGAGATAGCAAATTGAATAAGTGAATCTTTTCTACACCTTGCTCAAGGAGGGAGTCTCAGACCCGATGGATGTATGGGGCTGGATACCAGCGAGGACCCGCAGGCTGCGATCACCCGACAGGGCTGGTTTGACACAGCCCAGGGGGATCTGCACCTCCATCCCAGGCTTAGGGGATGGCACATGTAGCACCCAAATGCATGGCTCTGCACCCACATGTTCCTAAAGGTGCCCACCCTTCTGCAGTACCAGAGGGGAGAGTGATGTTGCTAAATCAAGACATCCAGAAGCTGCTGCAGGCAGGAGCCTCCCAGAGCCTTTTCCACAAGCTCCTCCAACTCCAGCATCACAGAACTGGAGCTGTTTTTGTAGCCTCACCTTTCAGCTCTGTCCCAGTTCCAGCGTGTACGTGTGCTGGTGCACACAGGAATCCCAGGCAGCATCCACTGCTCTAATGCATGCAAAAATATGCACAGCCACAGCCACCCCTTGGGGGCTAAGCCCTGGCAGAACCAGGCAAGCTTGCAGCCCTGAGAACACCTCTCATGAGTTCCCAGAAAGCAAGGATCCAACCCACAGGCCCTCAGGAGGTGCTTCCCTATTCATCCCGCAGCTGCTACCCAAAGACTACAGCGTCTGCACTGGGCCCGTATCTTTTCAGATCTCTCATGTGTTGTCATCTGTGGGTTAAAAGATGTGCAAGTAAATAAATAGGTGCAGCAATAATGAGCCAAGGTTTCGATCTGTGAAGGTGAGAGCACAGCAGCATCTGCCAATACGAAGGAAGCACCCGTTTCTATAAATATTGAAATCCGGTAATTATCGTCATTAGAACTAGTTGTGATTTAGCCATAGCTCAATCCCAACAAGTAAGAATGGCATTTATTTGCCACAATTAGAACAGCTAAAAATACCTCCCAAACTTTGCCTGGTTCAGCCCCATCCCAGCAGGCTCAGCTCTGGGCAGGGAGAAATGCAAAGCAGGGGATTGCTTGAAGGAACATGTGGGGGCTGAAGAAACCCTGTGCTCTCACAGGGAGACCAGCACACCAACACAAGGCCACCCCCACCTTCTAGGAGCCCTTCATGGAAGCTCTGCTCTATGGCTTTGGGGAGCTTTTTTGCTCCCCAACTCTGTTTCATCCCCTGTAATTCTCACCACACTGGCTCACAAGGGTGGCTGTTCCCTATACAAAGGGACATTCCCTCTAGCAAGCTATATTTCCCACACCAAAAGTTTCTTTGCAGTTGTGTCAAAAGGCACAGATTTGCTTTAAAAGGCAAACAGAAAAGCCTGGCTCAAGCCAACCATCCCACTGGCAGTGGGGGCAGTAGCCCTGGTAGCACCCAAATGGTCCAACCCAGCCATCGCTGACAGCCACGGGTTTCCTCACCTTGTGGGAACCTCGCAGTTATGCCAAGAGCCTCGGCACACTCAGCACCCCTCCCAGGCTCCAGCTGAGTGCTGCAGGACTCCTAGAGCTCAGCATGCTGGACAGACAGCTTCACGGGTGAGCCTGCTAAAGACCTCATCCTTCCCAGCTTCTACAGGCAACTCCTCACACAAAATCCTGTGAGCAGCATCAAGCTGTCCTGTCCTTCCTCTGCAAGGTGACCAGAGGGTCACCACCTTTCCAGAAGCTTTAAACATGAAGGGACTTGGCCATCCTGCCTTAGGGACATGTCTGCATTCCAGCTGCCACCAGCAGTTTCCCACCCTTTTCCCCAATGATAAATAAATGCCTGTGAGGTGCAGATAAATATTGCAGGAGGCAGCACCTCAAAGCAGCTACAATCAGCTCTCAGCTTCCCATCCAAGTCCAGGAAAAAAAAAAAAAAACTCCATCTACTGACACAAACCACCCAGGGCCATCTCCTCGTGCTTGTTCCAAGACTCAAGATTTTCCCTGAGGAAACGTGCCCAGCTCCCCCGGTCAGGGATGTTCTTTCTGACAGTCACGGTGAATATTCTCCCTGCTTATCCGATAATATCTGGAAAGGGCCGTGAAATGGGAGCTCAGAGAGTCTCCGCTGCGCGGGGGCGAAGGCGCTGAGGTGCTGCTCCCTGCCAGGTCCCAAACATCCATCCCAGCCCCACTGGCCTCCACCTGCTCCTCCCTGAAACGCCTCCAGCTCTGGGATTTCTCAGCCCCCAGCCTCCCTCTGCGGGTAATCTGACCCCTCTGATGCCTTTTTTCCCCCACTCTTTTTACTTCTGAACTCTCTCCAGTTTGTCAGCATTCCCATAATAAGGTGCCTTAAACTGAGACCACATTCCTGGATATTTTTTTTTTTTATTATTTTGAGGCTTTTCTGTTGCTTTGTATTTTTTCAGTGAGAATAGCCAGGTCGTAGCTCTGCTCCCACAGCTCCCCCTCTCCCCAAACACAGCCCATCATTACGAGTGTAGGGCCCTTAGCCAGTTCTCAGTCCATTTGGCAGCATCGTATCCAAGGCAAACTGAACTAATTTTGAGAGTAAGATTTGGTGAGACACTATATCAAATGCTTTACTAAATCCAAATATATTAGGATTTCCACGTTCTGCTCAGCCACTAATTTTGTGATTCCATCAAAAAGAAAAAGCAATCAGGTTTGTCTGGCAAGATTTATTCTTTCTAAATCCCTGCTGTTATTGCTCATGCTTTCCTTATCCTCTAGTGCTTCACTTTCTTAATACTGCAGGACTGGAAGTGTTTGCTGGAAATTTATTTTTGCTATTTATATGGATTTTGAAAATCTGCCTCCGCTCTCCTCCACTGCCCCCTGCCTTTCCCACTGCTGTTTAGCATCCCTGTGCTCCCACCATACTCATCATCTCCTCCATCCTCCTCCCAAAGCCAGAGCACAGTAGCATCAATAAGCCCAGTGTTAATACACAACTCAGACACAAGATACAGGAGGAAAACTAATTAAAAAAAAATGTTTGGCATCAAGAGAAAGGTCTAAAGGAAACACCCAGCTGGGTCAAGCCCAGGTCCATCGCAGAGCATCACCAACAGTTAATATTAATGCCTGAATCAGTCAGCCTGAGCATCTCCACGTTTTTCTTGCAAATCTTCTGGCAGCCACACCCGGGGTGATCAGGGAGAGTTGAGCCACAGGTGACACAGGTCGGTACCTTTCCAGGGGACACACACAGTCCATGCTGGGTCAGGGCCAGCACTTCTGTAAACCAAACCCTGAACCACTCAGACAGCTGAGGATCTCCTCCAGGCCTGGGGCTTGCAGAGAAAGGCAGGAAAGGCTGCACTCCCTTGCTCTAGGCTGCTACCCCAGTTTCCCACTCATAGCTTGAGGGCTGAGGTACTCAGAAAGCCACATCACAGGGCACTCAGATCTCCTGCAGCATTTCCCTCCCCAGTGAGCCAAGCAGAACTCTCTAAGTCCTGTGTTCACACAGAAGCTTTTCAGACAACACCATCCCAAAACACTGCCACGGGTGACCCCATCCCAACTCTGACTGTGCATCCACTGCTGTGTGCCCCACTGACCTCTGTGGGAGCAGGGCAGAGCTGCTCCTGCAGTTCAGGGTGTCACTCCCTCCTGCTCATCAGGAGGAAAAAGGCAGCTGTGTTGGAGTGTCACCGGCTTCTGCTCACCAGGCCTTAGAAAGACTCAGTAATTTGTACGCCAAATAACACCTGCCTGGGTGCCAGCTGCCTGCACACCCTCGGGACACCCCAGCCAGCCACAGCAAAGCAGCAGCACTACCAGCCTGTATCGAGGACAAGCCATGAGCTGCAGACACAGCCTTCCCACAGACACTGACACCTCCCCTGGCACACCCAGGTCACGGCACGGAGCTGATGTTTGGCTTCCCACACCTCCACCAGGTCAGGTCTCTGTCAGACCCTTTGCCTCAGCTCCTACGTGCTGTTCCAGAGGAAAAGAACATAGCATGGTCATCCCAGCAACTCAAGACTCAGAGCATCAGCATCCAGCAGAAGCCCAGGTGACAATTCTCCCTTACACAAGGGACCTCTGCTGCCCACGGCTCCTTCAGTGCCCACTGAAGGGAGCTTACACAGGGGCGCGGCGGAGCTAAGCTATGGCATGACCCCAAGCACTCAAGGGATAAAAGGAGATTTTCTCTTGACTCCGGCTATTTTTACATATCAGAAATGTGTCCTGGGGGAGCAGCCATCCCCAGGAGCCCTGCTGAGGGCTGGGATACCAACACCCTCCAGTTTACAGCCAGCTGGCTGCAGCCCAGCTGAAGATGACAGCCCAGCCCTGCTCGCAGCACAAGGATGACCTACCCTGCAGGCAGCCGGGCACAATGTCCTCCACCATCTCCCAGTGGCAAGTGAGTCCTGAAGGAGCTGGCGGGAGGGATTAACCCATCCTGGGACAGCTGCCCTCCATCGCCCCATCCATTCCCCCAGCCTCACCAGGGCTCAGGATTTACAGCACAGGCAGAGCAAGGGGGGTCAGCAGAGGGAAAACTAATGGGAACGGAGGATTTACAAGGAAGGGCTGGATTCAGGGAAGGCAGAGCAAAGCAGAGGTTGATTTACAGGGTCAGCAGCAATTTACACAGCAGGTGGCACAGGGGATGCAAGCATTTACAGGGGCAGGGGATGCAAGCATTTACAGGGGCAGGAGAGAAGTGCATTTTATGGGTCTTTATTAGGAAATGAGTATCTCCTTCTCCTGACCACTGTGACCTGGGGAGGGATGTGGGAGCTGATGGATCTCCAAGGAGCCTCCCCCTTGTTCTGGAGGTCACAGACAGGCCATCATGGGGAACCAGCCCTCTCCCAGCATGGCTGCATACTGAAGCTGGTTTCTGCTTGGCCACAACAACCTCAGGGTCATTCCAGCATGTCCTTGTCCCACCACTGCCCCGAGGCAGTATTCCAAGGGCAGTCTTGGTGGTCAGTGCCTCCAGGGAGGCTACAAACAAACCCTCAGACATCTCCTCCTGGAGCTGGAGGCCCTTCCTTCCTCCTGGCAAGCCCCACAGTCCCTCCCCACCAGGGTCTGATCCAGCTCATCTGCTGGCAGAGGCAGCGTTTCTCCCACTGCCAAGGCTCCTCCCGCCGCCAGGACATGGCTGCCAGGCTGGTGACAGGCGGCCAGGGTCGGGGCTGCTGTCCCTCCACCCCGTGGTGGGGGCAGTGAGCCAGCCCCAGGGCCACCAGCACAGATACACACGAATCACGTCACCCACTCTCCAGTCCCATTTTCCAGCCACTTCTGGCACCCAGCAGGAGTCAGGGATTGGGGTGGGCCCCACGCATGCAACCCTCAGCACATCACTATGGGCAAGCCAGTCCTTTCCCTCTCCCACAGCATCTTCCCCCCACTCCTGAATTGCAGCAGGGCTGGTGAGGGGTGCAATTCTCAAGCACACCATGCAAAACGTGAGGGGTGACAGCGTGTTTTGGTCTCCAGCTATCACAAAGCTCCCAGCCCTGGCTCTCCTAGCAGCACCTGTGAGCTGGCAGGAGACAGGCTGGGCTCAGAGACACAAGGGTTACACCTGGTCTGCTCACCCTGCAAGCAGGAAAAGGAAAAGCTGTCCCAACACAGAAACTCCACCATGTTGTGGCATCACCACTTTGGAGCATGCCATGGCTGGCTTCCGCCACCCCAGGAGGTGACAGCTCAACTTAATGTCCAGGAGTGAGCTGGGACACACTTCCTGCTGCCCCCAGCTCTTCCCTGCCACTGCTTCCTGTCAGCAGTACAAGGCACAGGCTGCCCCTCCAGAAGTGACATTCGCAGCACATCATGGCCTGGGGAACAAAGCCTCAGCCCTGCCAACAGGGGGATACCCCCAGTGACATGCCAATCCACACCTTGCATGCTCCTGTGTTTACTCCCCAAAAAGAGGCTTTCAGAACAAGAAGTGGAGAGGTTGATCCTAGAAGAGCCAAAGAAAGGGGGAGTTCACTCAGACGTTTCATCTCAGTCTCATTCTCCAGACACTCCTCTATTTTGTAACAGATAGAGCAGGCCACATGCTAAACAAGTGCAACCCCTGCAAGGGACACCCAGCCTCTTGCAGCCCTGGGCTGCTCAGTACAGGGGTGCAGTAAGACTCATGCCACTGTCAGAGAGAGGGACAGAGGGGAACAGCTCCAAGCACTGACCACAGACGCCCATGAAAGCATCGAGCACAGCCCAGCCCTGGTGCAGCATAAAAGAGGTGAAAATAAAGGTATGAGCAGCCTACACAAAGCAAGAGAAGTTTCTCTCTGTCAGCCTGGAGAGATGCAGCTTTGTAGCCCAGACAGGTCACACCAGGCAACATCCCAATGTGTAGGAGCCCGGATAACATCCCATCGTTTGCAGGTGAGGACTCACTCCCAGCCCAGCTGATCCCACAGATCCTCAGCAGAGACACATGGGCAGCATCCCAAATAAGCTCGTCCTCTTGTCCGTGTGAAGCTTCCAGAGAGGCACAACAGCAACACTCAACTCACAGCATCACCAGAACCACAGACAGCAGCACCACCATTGCCCCCCTCCCTCTCCCCCAAAGTTTGACTAAAGCTCAGGAGTATCTTTGCTTTTATAAATCTTTGCCTTTTAATGATGGCTTCAAGGCTCAGAGAAAAAAAGGCCCATTAAACTCACTGAATAAGTTAATGGGGCAGAGAGAATCCATTTCAAAGCCACCCCAGGCTATTTTCCTCTGGAGCTAAAGCCTGAATAAGCAAAAAGGAAAAATTAAAACTGTACAGTGCTTTGCCAAAAAATAACCCCCAGTGTAATCTGCTCCCAGGCAGGCCTCCATTTTCAGGGATAATAGGATGCAGATCAGCTGCAAACCACCTCCCCTTGCAGGGACCACCACCTTTTGATTGCAATTAGCTGTGCCAAGGCAGGAGCCTCCATCTGCCTGTCCCCTTCCACCTGCCTGGGCAGGAGGGAATTTCCTGCAGGAAATGCCAAAATCCAGCACTTAGCTCTGCAATTTCCCGACATCAATGCTCCAGACACATACCCCTGCTTCTCTGCCCCATTTTTCCCCAGCCCTCCTGCCCCTTCATCCCTGTCTTCTCCCCCTCCTTCACCAGCAGTGCTGTGGGTCCATCCCTCACCCATCAACCAGAGCCCACACACAGCTGCTCCTCCCCAAGCACTTAAAAAACAAGTGCATGTCCCAGAGAGGAGGGGAAAAAAAAAAAAAATGCTGCTTGTAAATGTTGATCCCACTAGACGCAGTTTGTTTACTATTTAATATTTAAAGATGCTAATTAAGTCTCTGAATAAATAAATCTATGCTACCCATGCCTTTTGGAAGGCAGGTATCCTTCCCTCAGGGCCAGGGCAGTCCAGAACATGGTGGGTACTAGGCAGTGTGCCTGGGTCTGGGGACAAGCCTGGGGCAAAGCTCGAGGATCCCATCACCATCCCTTCTGGAAGGAAAGGCTTATTGGCAACATGAAGCAACGCCAGGCTGGGAGCATCAGGCACCTCAGCCATCAAGTCCTGGAGGAGAGCACAGGCAGGACAAGGCACCAAGAGGATTTCCAGGCAGGGGTGCCCACAGTGGTTCCTCTCAGCCCTGGGATGGGATCTCAGCTACAAGCCAGGAGCCAAAGGCTTGCGCTCCCAAGGGCCAGAGGATGAACCCACAAAGTGCTGGGGGGGACACGGACACCAACACACATCACCACAGCCCACCAGCACACCGGCAGCCAGGGCTGCTGCAGCGACCAGCCACAGACACCCACATCCCTCCCAGCTGCCCGGAGCCAGGACAGGCAGCCCACACAGCTTCTTACCCGAGAGCTTCCCTGTTCCAGCTCCTCTTCTCAAAACCAACACGCAGCATCTCGCAAGGAGCAGCGACTGCTGCCTCCCTCACACACAGCCCTCAACACCCACAGCTCAGCTCTCCCACCTGATACCTCTTCAGCCTCATTAGGCTCTGCCTCTCCCAAGTCCGCTCCAGCTGTATCCTGCACCTTGCCATTAACCCCCACAGTGCCAGCCCTGCAGTGCTCCTTGTTGCCCCTCCCTGCCCAGCTGGCCTCCTTGCACCGTGCAGGTACCCGGCTCACACTCCTCAGGCTCAAGCTTTGCTTTGATGCTCCCAAGGACACCCTCCAGCATCTGCCCCGACCTGAAATGGGGGGCACAGCACTTCCCAAGGGAGCTGCTCTGATGCTGATTCAGCTCTCTGCTGCTCTGCCCTCTCTCCTGCAGAGTCTGGGACAGCCTGTGAGACGGCTGGAAGCACAGATGTGTCCAGAGCTTGTGTGAGGCTCAAAAGAGGAAATAGTCCCCAGCAACATTCAGCTTCTCCGAACAGGCAAAAAGAGAGCCCCAGGAGGAAGGGATGCTCTCAGCAAGCTGGGGAGCTGGGAACACACAGCATCCTTGCCCTGTGTCCCACTGAACTTTGCTTGTTCCACAGGCTGCTCAGCAGCAGCCACCCAGTGACTCGGGGACTTTCACCTTACTTTTCCTGGGATTATATTTTGGCTGGGAGAGCACAAGCAAGGCATGAGACAGACAAAGCCAGGACCCACCTCACTGCCCCAGGAACACCCGTCCACATCCTGGAGGAAAGAGTTTTGAGGACAAGAGAGACTTTTCCAGCCACACAAGTCACAGAGCTCCCCACAGGCAATCCCATCTGTACTGGGAGGAACACGAGGGATGCCCAAGCTGGCCTTGTCTGCCTGGGTTAAGAGCAGGCAGGAGGAGGGCAAGCAGCCCAAGGGAGCATTTGCACAGCTGGATCACAGGCTGGAGAGCCAGGACTCCTTGTTCCCAGCCCAGGTCACTGCACAGCATTTCCATGGAGAGCATGGGATGGGGGATGAGGCCAGAGCTGCTCCAGGAGCAGAAGGAAAGTCGGCAGCTGCAGGCACCCGAGATCTCCCCCATGTGGCTTCATGTCCCGGCAGGGTCAGGAGTTAGAGCCTGGCATTGCTGCAGCTCAGCTGAACATTCATGTTCCTAATTTATCCTGGCAAACCCCTGAGCATGCAGGGTCCTCAGCAGTGCTCAGATTCCCAGCATCTGTTTGAGCATTTCCACATTAACATTTCTTAGTGGGAACCTCCTGGTGAGAACTAGTTAAGGGACAGCCTTGCACAGCCCAGAAGGATGGGGATTGCACCATGTTCACATCTGCTCCCACCCACTTCCCAGTCCCCCAGGGACAGCACAGAGCAGCCAGCAAAGGCACCAGTGCCCTGTCCCCTTCCCAGCACAACTGAGCCCAGCACGGAGCTGTAGGAGAGCTGCAGGCAAGAGGCTGCATGGCGGGTAGCGCTTGGGTCAGCATCCCCCTGCATCCTTCCCTGCGATCCCAAGACGGTTTAGTTGTCATTTCAACACCACTGTAGTCAAGAACAGCACCTCGAGTTGCACATCTGTGCTATCAAACTCCCTTGGGAACCCTTCCTGACCTCTCTGCCCCACTGCTGGGACTTGTGTTTTTAATTAAAAAGGCAGTTGTTATTTAGGCAGACCAACGCTGGGAGTGATGTCACATGTGGGTACAGGAAGGGCACGGTCACTACCAGGCTCCATTATCCACCATCCCAAAGCACTGGGTGGCAGCTGGAGGAAAGCTGGCTGTGCACATGGCTCTGGCTTCTCCTGCAGCTCCTCAACTGCTACAGCACATGAAAACAAGCTAAAAACACATGTTCTCCTGGTGCCACCCTGCAGGCAAGCACAGGCCAGGTCTCACACAGAGGGAAACATGGAAGGCCCCCAGTCCCTTGGGGTGTGGAAGCCGGGTGGTATGTGGAGGATGGGGGTACCCAGGGACACAGAACAGCAGGGTTGGTGGAGTAGCACTGATTTCAGTGCAGTGCTCCAAGGGGAGTCCAGAGAGATTTTAGTCCCCCTTAAGCCCAGGCCCTGAGCTGTTCCATGGCTCTAACCCGTAATCCATCACCCACTCCCCAACACGTATCCAACAAAATGTTGCCCCTGCCATGGTGCTGGGGA
The DNA here is from genome assembly GCF_009650955.1 of Corvus moneduloides. Lineage (NCBI taxonomy): Eukaryota > Metazoa > Chordata > Aves > Passeriformes > Corvidae > Corvus > Corvus moneduloides. The sequence goes on along the minus strand of NC_045488.1, from coordinate 5,630,814 downwards.
TCCATTTGCTGTTGCGTTGCAGGACCACAGGGTGTCACAGCCTTTCCATCATGCTGGCAGCCCTTGGAAATAACCAGCCCCTCTTTGGCCCAGCTGCCAGGGAAAATGAGACAATCCCAGGAGCCACACATAGAGGATGTTACAGGGCCAAGACCAGATTCCTGCCCCCACTCACCCTTGCTCTGTCTCACAGCAGGCTCTTCTCAGCCTTCCCCCCTTGGAGAAGGCCTCTTTAGCTCTCTGACCTCCATCCAGAGGTTTAATCAAAGGAGCAAAGAATATTGCACCTACCCTGGAGGCCTCCAAACACAGCTCTCAGTCTGTGTCTTCTTGCCACTACCTCCGGGTTTCTCCATGGACCTCTCTCATGTCTGCTAAACAAAGCAGGACCAATAGAACATCCTTGTTTATCCCTTGCTCCATGCTTGGCCTCTCCCTAAACCCTGTCCAGTGCTGGGCTAAGGGACCTCCATCCTCACTCTGCTTCTTGCAGGCCAGTCCCACCACTGTTCTGTGCCTCAGCTTCCCCACCAGTAAAATGGACAGAGCTATTAGAGGCTTCCTTGTAGGATCACAGCCAGAAGCTGGTCTCAGAGGGTAGGTCATGACCCCGCTCAGGCACCTCTTGCCCAGCAACAGGTTCTCACTGCACCCGCTTCGGTTGGGCCAATACCGCCAAAAAGCTGCAAATCACCTCAATTCACAGACAGACTGGGGCTGTATCTTGCAGCACTGGTGGAAGAGCTGTGGGTAGGTGGGGGTGCACTGACCACACTCTCCCGCAGCAGCACAGAGAAGAAAGCCATGACCCAGCAACTCACTCGGGTCCTAGGGGACCACCCGACACCAGTGGGTGCCCACGCAGGGATGGGGATGCCGAATTAGGGAGCAGGTGAGGGCCCAAGAGGGGTTCAGCAGCACGGGCACCCAGAGCAAAGGGCTTTCAGCGTGACAGCGAGCAGGCGGTGCCCTGCCCCCCGAGCCCCCGCAGCCCCGGCGCTCCCGCACCCCGCGCCGCTCCGGTGCGGCTCCGAGCCGGCCGTGCCCGCGCATCGCGCATCCCGGAGCCGGGCTGTCTGGCGCTGCCGCTTGCCCTCTAGCGGCACAGCCGCCTTTAGACGGGAATAGCGGAGCGGAGGAGCCGGGATGCGCCGGGCAGAGCGAGCCGGGCTCCGGCCGCCCCAGCGGGGCACAGGGTGGAGGCTCGGCCGGGCGCTGTGGAGCATCCACGGATGTGGAACATGCTCGTTTGCCAGCGCTCCTGCACCCACAGCCTCAGTCCGGAGCGTGTCGTCTTTGGGGGATAACGGGGACAGCGCGCTGCAGCCGTGGCGCTGCATGCGCGGCTCTCAAGGAACCTGGGGAACCACGTGAGGTGAGCGAGCTGCTGGCCCTCATCTCCTCCTGTGGGCACAAAGTGCTGCGATGCCCAACCGCGGCACGAAGTGCAGCCTCTGGGCGACGAACTCGCCCACAGCACCTCCTCGGTGACAGCTTTGCTGCACGCCCCTTGGTGCCGAGGGGAGAGCAGGAGGATTTGGGGCAGACCAGAGCCCACAGGCTGCTGTCAAACACAGCTGCTTAGAAAGCAGCTACACAGCCTGTCGGAACCCCCTCTGCAGGAAACACTGAACTACTGCTATCGCACAGAGCCCGGTAAATGACACTCCGAGTTACAAGCACTAGTAACACTCACTTTGGAAGCCTGGCAGGCTTAAGGCTTGGTTTATTCCCCACTTGTCAGCAGTCCCCCTAAATGGGATGCACCAAATCCAGCCATAAACTCCTGGACAACACCAAGCAGGGGCTTTTCACTGAGCAGGACAAGCCGGTGTGCCAGGGTGGCACAGGGAAGCACCACTAAGTTCCATCTACCTCCAGGGCTCCCCAAAGGTGATCCCACGGGACATCTCAGGGACTCTTTGGGGAGTTCCCTGAAAGGGCCCAGCATTGCTGAGTGCATGGATGGTCACAGGGCTGTGGGAGACCTCGAGCAGTCTCATTCCACAGCACATGAAGATGCTTTGTTTCACAGAGGTGAGCTGATAATATAAAGCAGACCCAGAAAGCTTTTCCTGAGCTCTACAAAAGCCCTTAGCCAGAGGCAACACCTCTCCAAGCCTCCAAGGACAGCAAGGCAGCTCCTCCTCACTCCCTTTAAACATCTGTCCTAGACCTGAAGCACCTCTGTCTCACCTTTCCAATTATAAGGAGACAAGCCTACAGTCAGAACTAATTTAGACTTCCCCAAAACCTGCAGGACACAAGGACATGGGAGATGCCACATCCACCCTGAAATCATCTGGGCCACCAGCTCCTCCTGTCAGGCCAGCAGCTCAGGCCCCATGTTTGGCTCAGAAAAAGTCTGGGAGGTGCTGGCAGGCATCAAAACTGTCTCCTTCCTGAAGAAATACCTGACATCACCTGTGCCAGGAAAGTGCCTCTCTCCAGGACTGGTCAGCAGAGAGAAAGACAGTAAGAGCAAGGCAAGGAGCCAACAGCCAGCCCACAGGAAAGAGGGAGGATACGGCTCAGTTCTCCTGTCTTAAATCACCTCTAGAGCATCAAGACCATATATCTCAGCCCAACTCCTTGTCCCAAATATCTCTGGACCCTTTTCTGTCCTCACAGCTTGGTGCTGCACCTGCCTCCCCCATCCTAACATCCTTCAGGATAGATGCTCTGCATGAACAAAGGTCCTGCAAATCCAAGCTGGATTGAATTAGGGACCTTTTGGATGGTCTCTGGAGCAGCCAAAGCCTCTGGGACCAGAAGATGGGAGGCTTTGGGAATGCAGAGCCCTTCATCCCGGGGGAATAGTAGTACACGAGGCACACTGGGCACAACATGGCTGATTCACAGAGAGGGGAAAAGTTTGTGCCTGTTGTCTGAAGCAGAGCAGTCAATAATCTGAGCATCACAGGAGCCTTTCTCACGGCTGCTTGGGTCACCAATGCAAGTTCTGCTCCCTCCAGCCCTGCCAGGAAGAGTCCTGCCCTTTCTTTCTTCCCTCCTTCCCAGACGTGGGCACACACGAGCATTCCCAGTGTCTCGGCTCTCCCCGCACCAGCAGGGAAGGGGTGCTGCTGCTCCAAGCACCCCCTCGCTCTCCCCCACTCCGCATGCTCCCAGCTCCCGCGCAGCGAGTGGGGGCTGCGCTGCCGGTCCCCCCACAGCTCCCAGCGCTGACGTGGCTCTCCCACCCCCGGCCAGGCCCACGGGATGGAGCGCATGCTGCCGTAGACTGGTGGGATAGCCTGATAAGGAAGAATGAAGATGCTGTTCTTGTCTACGGAGGGGAGCAAGAGGTTTCCTCTTGCCCCTGCAGGTGAGACCCCAAAATCCTGCATCCCACTGTGCTCCACAATGAGCCACCTCCTCTTGGGTTGCTCTGAATTCATCTCACCTTGTTGAAAGCAGCTGCGAGCTGCACAGATACACCCTGAATATCCAGCCATCGAGTGTGTTCTACCATGAGAACCCCAATTCTCCCCTGGTGAGGCTGGGTAAAGAGTGAGGCCTTATATACCGGGGACATCTCCCTACCTCAAGGGAGCCCAGGGGTGACACACGCAGGCCACCACCGCCTGCCTAGCAGCATCTCTGCAGTGCCATAGCAACAGCTGAGAAGTAGGGAGGCCCAGATGGCAAACTCCTCCGTCTGTCCTTCCCCACGCACGGTGCCGGCGCACGCAGGCGCTGCCCACGCTGCCAGCGGGGTGAGTCCCCGGCCCGGCCCGCCCCTGGCACGCAGCACCCGCCGTCACCCCGACACGTGGCAGCGCAGGCGAGCCCGGCTGCCCCCTGTGCCAGCCAGCCAGCCCCCTGGCTGCCCCCTGTGCCAGCCAGCCCCCTGGCTGCCCCCTGTGCCAGCCAGCCCCACGGCTGCCCCCTGTGCCAGCCAGCCCCCTGGCTGCCCCCTGTGCCAGCCAGCCCCATGGCTGCCCCATGTGCCAGCCAGCCCCACGGCTGCCCCCACCGTGCCAGGGCTGGGGACCCACAGTGACAAACACGCCAGCTGCTCGGCACGTGGGAGTGGATGGGGTTCTGTGCCATAGCAGCCCTGGGATCAAAGCTCTGCCTGTGCATCTGGTCTTGCAGTGAGTAAAACCCCATGTCACAGGGGTGAGGATGGGTTGGGGGGAGCTTGAGCGTCCCTGTAAGTCACACGTGGCTGGAGACATAGCAAAGGCCACCCAGGTGTGCAGGAAAAGCAATGGCATGGACATACCCTAAGCCCATGGTGCCCTCTCCTGAAACTGGGAGGGGGAAGTGCAGAGCATGACTCCAAACTGGGGCCCTCTCAGCCAGGTCCAAGCTGGCTCTCTGGCTAGACAGGGCTGCTGGCAGCTCTTCAGAGGGATCTGTGTGCAGAGTCACATCTCCAGGGATGCCTCCCAAAATCGGGTAGCTGTCTGGGCATGCTGGGAAAGGGCAGAGGGACATCAGCCAACCTAACCTCCTCGTTCATCTCAGGGCAGGAACCTCCTGCCTTTCTCCTGCCTGACCATTGACCTGGCACCACCTGGATTTGCAAGAAGGTTGTGTGTCACTGTCCCCTCCAGCCCAGCCAGGGCAGGAACCACCCAGCCCTGACTTCTACCAAAAGGAGGATGTGTGGGAAGCCAGAAGCACCAGCAATTGAAGCAAAGGCCATTCCACTGAGGGGTGCAACAGGAGGCTCGATGGTGGGGCACCACCGTGAGGGCATCCACAGGGCTGGCCTGCCCCACCAGCCTCCTTCAGCAGCACTGCAGGCTGGGTGTCCCCTGTTCCTCTTCTGTTGTCCTCGCCTCACAGGGCCTCATCAGCCACTAAGAAGTGATATAACCCAAAGCTCCTGATGGCTCAGTCCCCAGCGCTGGGTTGGGCTGGGCTGGCTCTGAGGGGTCTTGCCCTGGCTCAAGGGGGTAAATGGACAAGCCCTCCAAATGGCTCAAATCGGTTTTTTCAGCCAGCTCTCTGAATGAGTGCTGGCAGTCTTTCATCAGCAACACTCAAGCCCTGATTTGGAAGCTGAGCTCTGTTTTGGACGTGAATAAGGCTGTGCCTGGTCGCAGGGTTGTTTCACCACCCCACACTCCATTTGCTTTTTCGCCAGCAACAAGATGGAGCAGCGACCACCACCTTCCCCAGGGCCTGTGGGGAGGTTCCAGCTGGGGCACTGCATCCCCCAGCCACAGGGACAGGATTGAGCCTCCCCTGCTCGCCTCCAGCCCAGTGGGAGAAGGTGCTTTTGCCCACTGGCTGCCCACAAGATGCCTAATGAGGCCAAGCCCCCGGTGAGCATGGCAAGCAGGGGGAAAACACTGATCCTCGCCCAGCTGAATCAGACTCACATGCCAGGAGTGATTCAGCGATGACCAGGCTGGGCTTCAAGGCACCCTCACCCCAACATCCATGATGTCAGGGCTGGCAAGGAGAGGCCTGACATCAGCCTGAAAGGGTGCAGGACCTGATGCCTCCCGCACAAGAGCGTGAAGGTGGTTCAGCCCTGGCTCCCGGCAGCGGCTCCTTTGCTGGGAAGCATCCCTGCCACACAAATCAACCCTCTGCTCCCATAAGCATCCACTACAAACCACTGCTGCCTTCCCAGTAAGCACAGACCCTTGTGGAAAGTTTTCATTTGTGCTCAGTCTCAGCCCCTGAGAGCATTTTGGAGTTCATGCCAGTCCTGTGCCTCAGCCCTCCCAAGCCCAAAAAGGGAGGCATGGGTCCAGCAGCGATGCAGAGGGTGAAGGAATGTGCTTTGCTCAGTGTGAAGCAGAGATGCCTACGAATTCCAGCAAAAACTGACACCTTTTTCTCCTTCCCCAACTCAAGAGAAGCTCCTTTCCAAAAAAAATACCCAGTATCTCTTTCTGGAGTTGTCCGTTTGGATTTTATTTTCCCCTCTCCTTTTTACGGACTGCTTATCAGCATTTCTCATTTTCAAAGCAGTAAAGACATTTTCTGGGCACAAAGCACTCGTGTAATACTACCTCTCACAGCAGTTCAGATGTCTGTGCGTCTGACAACGCACACTCGCTCACGCTGGTGGCTTCCAAACCTTCCCAGCCTTTCCTCCTGCTCCTCGGCCCCCAAAGGGTTAAAACTAAACCACAACAAACAGCGAGCACAGGGAAAAAACACGAGTTTCTCTGACTTCCCCAGCATCACCCTCATCCCTCCAGCATCACAGGGAAAACACTCCAGCACGACAATGCAGGATAAATATGGGGCAATTGGAAGGGGAGCGCTGCATTAGCTTCCCCATTTACTTTCCCCATTCCTGCTGCTTTTACGGAGGTCTGCTGGCAGGGGGAAGGCAGAGTTGGGGATTCAGGGTCAGTGACCTGCTGAAAACCTGCCTGAGCATCACATCAACCTGTAAGCAAGCGGGGAAAGCAGCTCCCATCATCTTTACCCAGCAAACGTGATGAGCAGAGCTGCGAAAGAGGCACTGCGATTACTCCATGGCTCTGCTGCAACTGCACTGTGACCAAATAAAACAGCCTCAGGAGGAGACCCAAAGCCCTCTCCCTCCATGCAACCGTGCCATCGAGGTGAAAAAAAAAAAAATAATAACCCTCCATTACTCATTTCAAACCTTGCTGCATTTAACTGCCAGAATAAAGGATTCCACCTCTTCTCTGCTCAACTCCCACTGGCAACTTGCTCTGGGGGCTACATTTCCCTAAATGCTCACATTTCAATTAGCATTAGAATAATGAAATGGCTCAGAGTTCATCTCACCCAAAAATGTACTGGAAAATAAAGAGCAGAGATTGGAAGCAGTGAGGAATTTTTTTTTTTTTTTTTTTTCACACACACACAGAGCATGATGGATTCAGGAGAAGGAAATATATTCCTTTCTCGACTCCACACTGATGAGATTAACATGGGCTTTGCTAACTGCCTCTCCAAACAAGGATAATGCAACTTCAAGTTGATTTTCCAGATAAACAAGCATGCAAACAAACGCAAAGTGCTCAACTAAAAATATCTCGCTGCTCCGATGCTTCTCCCCACCGCCACCACCCCGAACCTAAAACGCACAAATCCTATCGCGGCACCACGATGAGTTACAAAATTATAACAATGCAAATTAAATAAGCTACTTAAGGGACATCTCACTGTCCTGGTTTTTTTTCCTCCTCTTAAAAATGCAAAACCGCAGATCCCCAGATACACTCAGCCAGGGCAGGGAGTATTTTTCTGGTGTGAGGATGTAAAAATTAATGATATTTTAACCGGATCCAAAGTCTCAAGAAAGAAAAAACAGCTCAGAACTTGCTTTTCTTGCCCAATTTGGGTAAATATGTGGCGGTGTGTGGCTGTGGCGTCCCCGTTCCCCTTGCAGAAGCAAACAGTTAAAGGAAGCAGCAGCTTTAGCATCTTTGCCTGCTGCTCTCTCTCCTGCTAAGGAATCAGATCTCATTTACTTTATTCCTCTTAAGCCTTGGCCAAACTGTTGCTGGGCTTTTTATGGTTTTTTTGGGGGGGATGGGGTAAGGGAAAAGCCGGATCCGCATCCTCTGCCTGGGGAGTCGGGCTGAGCCCAGACAGCGCAGCGATGCCGGGGGCACCTGAGCTCCGCACGGGCAGCCCAGCCCGCACCCTGCCGCGGGAGGGGAGCCCGGGGGGAACCCCACTTACATGGAAGTGATGTTCCTTGAGATGTCCGTGATATTGATGCTCGTGTTGCCATTGCTGCTGCCTGAATCCTGCCCTTCCAAGAGAGGGAAGAGGTTCCCATCATCCGGCTTCTTGCAATTGATGTCTGTCTTGCTGCAAAGACAATTAGCAGGGCAAGCCAGCACCGAAAGCAGATAGTCTCCCCAAATGCTCCAGAGCAAAAATACCCTCCAGAAAGTGCACTTGGTAGGGCAAAGAGAGACATCCATCTCCGATTGCTGCTTCTAAAAAAGAGGAGGAGGAGGAAAGGGGGGATGGAGGGAGGGGAAGGGGGGGAAAGGGGGAAGGAAACAAAGACAGAGGGAGGAAAAAGAAAAAAAAAAAAAACAACAACAACAAAACCTCAAGCGATCAGATGCAAAAATCCTCCAGCAGATGAAATCATGCTGGCAGCTGGCTGGGAGAGGCTGTAATTCCCGCTAGGGCAGCGGCCGCGGCCGCGGGCGGGGATGGATGCATGCCGGCCCGGCCGCCCGCCGCTCCCGCAGCCGCTCCGGAGGATCGCAACGGGAGGCTGGGGAGGGAGGGAGGGGAGGGGAGGGAGGGAGAGAAGCAGCCGGGGAAATAAATAAATAACAAAAACGGTGCGAAAGTCACCAAGTCCCACCTACTGGGCAGAATTAAAATTGACACACCTGCAAAAAAAACAGACAGAGGGAGAGGAGGGGGCGATCTCCCCTTCCCATCGCTTCCCTCCCCCGGCCTGGCCAGCCCTGCTGCGGTGGGCACAAAAAGCAGGGGAGGAGGAGGAGGAAGAGGAGGAGGAAGGCTTGCAAAGAGAGCCGGGCTCCGCAATAAAAAGGATTCCCCACCCCCCTCCCTCTCCGCTTAAACCAGTGTAGGAGGAGGGGGGGAGAGAGGGGAAAAACCCCACGGCTGGAGCCCAGCTCAGCCCCGGGAGCGGAGGAAAAGTTGAAGCTGGGGTTAAATTTTTGGTGGGGGAGAGCAGAGGGGCTCTGGCTCGGCTCCTGCTTTCCCAAGCTCTTTTGGAGGACGATGCTGCCTTTCGCTTGGTTGTTGGGTGGGTTTCCCCCCCTCCTCCCCCAACCCGGACATAAGGGTGGAGAGGAAAGAGAGATTAAACTGAACTGGAAGAGAATAAAAGCCAGTGTGGATTACAGCAATTTAAATTTTTTTTTCTTCTTCTTCTTTGGAGGATCCTAGCGAGAGGCAGATCAGACGGCTGGGTGTGAAAAAAGCGACTGAAGAGCACCCAGGAAGGACTTTCAAGAAAAGATGCACCCCCCCCCAACCCCTAAAAAATGCATTGGGGACCCAGCTGGCTGCCGGGAAGCGCAGGCAGGAGCACCCAGGGTCGGGGCTCCCGTCCTCCCTCCCCTGGCTTCCCCTTCCCTCCTGCAGCAGATTCTGCAATCAGACATGCAAAAAAAAAAAAAAAAAAAAAAAAAAATCCTGAAAGAGGAAGACTGAAGTGTTGAAAAGGCTGAGCTCAGAGCGCCGAAATGGCATCAGGAGAGCAGTGAGTGCGAGCTGAACAGCAGAGCGAATTAAGATGCATGGTGCATTTTTGGCAAGCACAAACCCAAGCAGATCAGAGCTCTGCTTAATTTGCTCTGCTTTTCCACAGCGCTTTTCTGCATGCCTTTTTTTTTTTTTTTCCCCCTCTCCCCAATAGTTTCATGTCTCTGCTCCTCTGCACAGAGACAGCGATAAAGGGATGGTGCTGCAGGCAGGAGCACGGGCAAAGGGAGGAATTACAGGTGTAGGACTCCAAATATTTCAAGGGTCTACTTCTGCCAGGCACAGGGCTTTGCACAAGGAGGAGAGACAGCGCTGGCTGAGACAGCACCTTCAGACTCTGCTACACACCCAGAATCATCCTGCTCGAGGAGAGGCGACAGGATTTGGGGGTAAAGAGGGAAAAAACTTCACCACACTGAAGGGATTTGCAACTGGGATTCATGCACCCATGGCCCTCGGCAGGGAGCCTGTCCCAGTGGGACACGGGGAGGGCTTCTGCTTGGGCAAGTCCTCACCCACTGCTGCTCAGCCAGAAGCCCTGAGAATGGCAGTGATGTGCAAGGGGCTGCTCATTCTGGGGCATCATTCCTGCTCCCATGGGGTCTTCTGGGGTGCCAGGCAGTTTCACCAGGGTTCCTCCTGCCCGGGCTCCCCAGGGGAAGCAGGTGCATTGGGCTAAAGAAGAAATATCGAGGTGGGAGGGCTGTTTCTCCCTGAGCCCCACCTGCTTCTGAATTATGGAAATGAAGTACCTGGAGCAAAAGAGGTCACTGGAGTGCCTGGCACTGCAGGAAAAGTGGAGCACAGGGGAGAATTTTGTAGATTCCCATTCCCATGAGAAGCATCACCCATCCTCAGGCACCTATAGGGAAGCACCAGAGAGGAAAACACACAGGCATGTTTTGTACTCCCTGCCTCCCCCTGTATCAGAGAGATGCCATTCTTGTGGCTCAGCCCGGTGACCAGACTGCAGAAGTCATTGGGGGAGGGCACCATGTCATATATCCCTGCCCATGGGGAACACCAGGCACCCCACAATGCTCAGTCAGCACATGGGCTCATCCCCCAGCAGCACAGGGGATGGATGGGAATGTCACACTACGTCCAAAACCAGGGCCCAGGATGACACCAGGGCTTCCTTTGTGCTGGAGCTGGTGCTAGGTCACAGATTCTTCATGGAACTTGACATCAATCACACCATCACATATGAAACAGGTGTGAGGCCATCAGCCTTCCCTGGCATGTCACCACAGGGTCAGTCACGACTGGGGACACACCCACCTTGGGGACCCGCTGCAGTCCTGTAACACAGCAAGGCTCTTTTCTGGTAGATCAGCACTGGGACCTGGAGGAAGCCACTGTCACCTGGAGGTGCCAGGGTGGCACTGCTTGGCCAGGGCTGCACACATGAGCACCCTGTCCCTCTGTCCCCCATGGGGTCATCCCCTGGCCTGGAGCAGAGTACAGCTACTACCAAAGCACAAACCCAGTCAGAGAGGTTTTCAGGTTCCCTGCAATCCAGTTACCAGCTTTGTCCTCTGCTTGCAAAGCCAAGGTTTAACCCATGGAAAGTTGGGGGTGTCTCAGGTCGGCTCTCCTGGGTGTGGGGGACACAGGAGCCCACCCACCCCCATGACTTGCCCAACCCACTCTGCCACCTGGTGCCAGGCAGGCCCTGCTTCAGCAGCTGATGAGAAGGATTTGTGCCAAGCCACGTCTTCCTCTGCCACTAATAGATAAATCTGCTCTCACTGAGGAAATGTGGCCAGGCAAAGCAGGGGAATAGGAGGAGCAGGAGCATCCAGCTGGGTGCCCGAGGGCAGGTGGGAGACAGGCAGGAGAAAGAAACTGGGAGGAGTTGTTCATCCTTCCTGGTGCTGGCTGCCAGCAGGATTGACAGGTTCACTGGAGGAAGAGACTTCCGACAGCAAAGTCCCTGCCACAGAGGGCAGATGGGTCACCAGCCTTCACCCAGCACCAGAGCTGGTCCTGCTTCCCCTGCTCAAACCCAGCACCCCTCACCTCTGCATGGGCAGAGAGGAGATGATGCCCAGCAAGGGCAGCGCTACCACTTGCACAGCCAGACCCAAAAGAGGACGGGAGTAGCTGGGAGCTGCCCGTGATGGGAACACATCGTTCCTGCTTCCAACACTGCCTCCATCCCTCACTCCTGTCCCTGTGGAAGAGGGAGGCAGGAGCAGGGCATGAGTGATGGGGCTGTCAGAGTGTAGAGATGGTATCTCGAGCAGAGGCCTTGCTGTTATTGCTGTGAGGGATGCTGGCAAATTGCTCTTTCAAGAAGCATCTCCATGAAGAATGAAATCAGTGCTTCCTGTAAGAACTCTGCCCCACAGGGGCTCAGGGGCTGGGTTTCCTCTGGCCTTTGAGGGCCTCCAGAAATTCCATGGCATGCACTGGGTGAAAACTAAACACAAGTTCCCATCTGCCCCATCCCAGCTGCCCTCTGCACGGGGACACAAGTTGCTACAGAAACACTCATCCCAGACAAAAGAGTGGGGCAGGGAAGTGCCTGAGGAGCTCCTGACCACAGACAGAGGTGAAGGCAGCTGTTTGGTTTGTGGTTCTACTCTTCCCACCTGCAGAGCTGCCTTTAACCTCTCATTCTTGGGCTGGCCATCCCCTGGGGACAGCCTTTCTCCCCTCGTCACCCCATACCCCAGGCTGCCCAACGCACTGCTTGCCTCCTGAGGCCTGCAAACACCACAACCCCTGGAGGCATGACCAGAGGGAGATCCGTGGTCCCATATCTGCTCAGTCATCACAAGCGCTGACATCCACTCGAGCCTCTGATCTCCGTATCGATCCGGCAGGCCCGCGCTGAGGCTCGCGCCGCCCCGCTCCCTCTTACCAGAACAGCACTCCCGCTCACTGAAAATGATGAGCTGACATTTTCCTAGCCCCCCTCCCGTCCGGGAGGATCTGCAGATCTGCCGACAGCAGGACCACTTTGCACACCTCTGACAGGCAGCCAGCCCCGGGCGGGCAGAGCTGCTCCGGCAGCGGTGCCGGGCAGAGAGCAGGGTGTAAGCTCTGACGGGAGAGGCGGGGAAAAGGGGTTTATATGCTCTGCCTTGGGAATTTAGCTGCAGGTTCATGCGCCCCTTGGCAGAGAGACCCCAAAAGCTACACGTTGGAGAGGGTCCAGCTTGCAGAGTAAATGCCCAGGTGCTAGTGCCATCTTTCAGGGAGGGACATCAGGGTTGGTTTGAGCGCCCAGCATCCACCATGGCATCACTGAGATGGGCTGCAGGAGGAAAATATCAGCCCCTGCAGAGCCAGGAGGAGTTTGCCTCTCACCTGAGCCATGCAGGCACACCAGCATCAAAAGTGTTGCTCCCTGAAGCAGAGCTCCTTGTTCCCACCACCCTGGGAAGTGCTTGGAAGCATCTTTTGATCTGTTGTCTGTATTTCTTTGCAGGAGGACCCCTGTGGAACAGGGAAGGTTGTATCCCGCACTTGGGTCAGCATGGCCCTGGAACCTGCAGGAAGAGGAGCAGGAAGGGGGTCAAGGAGAGGTGTGTGGGACAATAATTTTTGGGCAGTGACTGCTGTGTGATGAAAGGTGAAGGTCTCAGCTCACTGGACGTCACTGGAGAGCAGCCTGTGGTAGTAGGCTTCAAGCTTGTGTTGACCTTGTCCATGCTGTGGACATGTGGAGACAAGGGTAGGATGAAGCCATTCCTGTCCATAAACTCCACAAGGCTGATAACAAACTGTAGGGACAAGCATATGACTGAGAACTGTTTGCTCAAATCATCAGGGATAAAAAATTCAGGTGAAAACATGTTCAAGTGAGGTCTAAAGAAACAGCCCTGTCACGAAGATAGCAAACATTGCTGTGCTTGCATTCAGTGCTGGGATCTGAACCAGTCTCCCACCTAGGCAGCTCCTGAATTAATGTACCTAGCCAGGGAAAAGGTCTGGTCATGGCTACAATGTCCAAGAGATGGTCCGGGGAAGATATCTGCAATTAAAAATTAAAAAAAAAAAAAAAAATACTGAAACAAAGGTCTTGGAAAGCCCAAGGAATAAGAAAAAGGATAACGTGGAGCAGATTATAGCTGCCATGAAGGAATCAAGGCAGCACTTTGATCTGGCTGTGATGCTCAGCAGGGCTGGTCCCTCACCAGCCGGAGGAAAGAGGAGTGTTCTGAGACCCGGGTGGGAAGCAGGGACCAGGCTGCAAAGCCTGAGGGCAGCTGCTGGGAGAGGAGCTGGGAGAGGAGCTGGGAAGGAGTCCCAGGAGGCACTCGAGATGGCCATGCTGCAGGCAGATAACGGGAATTACAGTCCCAGCATTGTTGCTCTGATGTCCTGCCATCTGCACCTCTCTCGGGGCATTTTACACGCTCAGAGCCACTCGATTGCGGGCACCAGTCAGGAAATTCCTGATATGAGCAGCCAGGACACGCAGTCAAAGACACAACCCTTGCCAGGACAAAGGAGCAGAGGCATCTGTCATGTTCTCCCCTGATTTTCCCCCAATCAAGCCTGTTCGTTCAAAAATCCCACATACCTGATTCAGTCTCTTAGAGGACGAGTGGAGTGTGTGGCACTGCAGTGAGGTCACAGAGTGCCTGGAATATCCCACACTGCAGGACCTTGGTGTAAGAAAAATTGCTCTTGATTTTAAAATCGATAAAAATCAATTGATTAATTAGGCCACAAGCCTTCAGCTTTTTTTCAAGCATGTTTTTAAAAACAACAGGCAGAGCTACGTCCATGCCAAGTCCCGTTCCCTTGCACTGTGAGGTTCCATCCGAGTACCCCAATCCTCCAGCCAGGCACCTGTACCCCTGGGAGCTTCCCTCAAGAACCACTGCCTGGTTCATGGAAACAGGCTGGTGCTGAGATGTTGGGGAGGAAACTGTACAAAAGGAGTCGTGTCCATGGCAAACACTTCATCAGAGAGGTAACAATGCTCATCTCGGGCCCCTACCAAGCCTCCAGGTTGAACCATGGCTCACTGGAGATTCGATTCCTCCTCGCCCTGAGCTCGTCCCTGCACATGGGCAGAGGAACACGCTCCATATCCCCATCCACCCTTGTGAGGAAGCTAAATTGCTTTAGAAAAAGCTCCCCAACCTGTTTATGCCTCCAAGTCTGTTACTGAACTTTCTTCTGGGGGGGGGTGGGGGGGGGGTTGTTGGGTGCCAAAGCAAGGTTAAGCAGAGAAGAAACTAATATAATACAAATTTTCATAAAATGATTTACCAAAATCTCTTTGTAGGGTGCTGCTCTCCCAAATAAATCTGGTGACGTTACTGTTATCTACAGCAGTGTAGGGAAGGCAGCTTTTACCTAGTATGTTCCCCAAGCATCAGGGGGATGAGGGACTTGCAGCTCCCACAGCAGACTGGGGAGACAGCTGTGGCCCCAAAGGGGCACCATTTTAAAATACTCTGCTACCTCTCTCATCCCAAGGATGAGCTGGGGCAACAGCTGCTTGAAATGGTCATTGGGTCCATCAGAGGATTCAGGAAATTCTGAATCACTTAAAATGGGTCCTCATCCCGTGACGGGTGTAAGTGAGACATCTGGTCCCACTCCCAACCCACCGTGCAGGGAGAAGTGACCACGCCAAACCCAAAGGAACCAGGACCCACAAATCCTGGCTTAGCCAGAAGCCCTGGGCTGAGCAAGCAGGATTCTGTCCCAGCTACCTCCCCTCACTCTGGAGAAAAGCAAGCAAATGTGGGCTGCTCTCCCTCGGCAGCTGGTGGCATCTGTGTTTTCCTACTTTGATGCCTCTCCAGCATCACCTGAAAGCTGGAGCTCCTGGAGCAGAAGGTGACAGGCTGGCAGCAGCCCCAGCAGCAGGACTGTGCCTCTGAGCCCTCCTCTCTGGGCGCTGCCACGCTTGTTTCTCGACATGGGCTTTGCAGAGTCGTTAACAATCCTGCTAATGCAGCATCTCATCTCTCCCTGCCCGGGGATGACAGCAGCTGGGGCTCAATGGCATAATTGTGTTTTGATCCCCTGTGCCAGCCTTCCTGGGCACACACTGGGAGCTGACACCACCTTATAGGAGAAGGCCTTGCTGTGGGAAAGACCTCTCATGAACTCTGCTCTCCTGCAGGGAAAGAGGGGCTTGAATGGGGGATCTACAGGAAAGCCCTTTATTGTTCCCACGGGACTGGGCTAAAGGGGTTAACCTGAGAGACCCCGGGGCACACAGGTGTTGGTGGGGACAGAGGGATGTTGTCCTCAAGATGGGGCATAAGGTCCCCACGTCACCACCCTAACACTGCTCTCCGCCCCCGTGAGCCACAAGGGGAACCGAGGGCAGGAGCCTGGTGTGTGAGCTGTGGCCATGTCCTGCCAAAGTGTCTGCAATAAACAGATCAATAATTAAGGGAGGATGTACATTAGCCTTTGAACACACTCCAGGTAGAGCTTATTTTAACCTTCCAAGGCAAGTGTGTGGGGTGAGCAACAGTGGGTGGCCTGCAGTGAGGCTGCAGGAGGATGAGGTGTGGATTACAGAGGAAAATGGAGGATCAAGAGGAGGAGGGCAGGCAAGTTGCAGGATTAGGGACATGTGTAGGAAGCAGCCAGCTGGGGGAACCATAGGGGGGCCAAGGAGAAGAGGGCTGCAGGCATTTGCAGCAGCACGCCAAATAATTACAATGATCTCTCGTGTCATTTTGGTTGGTGACAGGCACCAGCAAGGTCAAAGCAAGCAAATGCTGAAGGTCTCTGTGCTCATCTGGGACACAGTGCAGGCTGGGAAAGCAGAGGAGGACACCAGCAAGCCCTGAAGATGTCTGGGCACCTGTGTCATACTGTTCTCCACACTGGCACCTGAATCACCCCTGCTCTGACATTTCTAATGCCAGCAGGGAAAAGCCAAAGCCCAAGATCTCACAGTACAAATAAATCTTGGTTCTACTGGAAGGGGTAAGCGCCCACACCTTTCAGCCCAAGGCTGAGCAATTCTCAGCATTGAGCAATTCCCCCATCACCCCACCAGTCTGAAAAGAGGCCCTCCCCATCCTTACAGAGAAAGGTTGACATGATTTATGCCTACTGCACATCCAAGCTTGCTTGCCACAAGCTTGTGCATTTGGGCTAGTGCTGGAAACCACACAGGAGCATCAGCTAATGTGAAACACAACCCACCTTCTCAGCGGAATGGGGTGTCCAGAGCCCATCTTCCCATTCCCCCCTCCCCTGGCTCAGCACCCACTCCCCCTGCCAGGCAAGGCTGTGGTTTGTGATAGCCAAGCACATCAACAGTGGACCCAGAGCAGCCTTAACCAGAGCCCTGCCAGCCCTGCTCCTCCCAGGGAGGTGGGGAGGCTCTGGGAAAGCTC
This sequence comes from Corvus moneduloides, assembly GCF_009650955.1. Classification (NCBI taxonomy): domain Eukaryota; kingdom Metazoa; phylum Chordata; class Aves; order Passeriformes; family Corvidae; genus Corvus; species Corvus moneduloides. The sequence goes on along the minus strand of NC_045488.1, from coordinate 5,614,318 downwards.
TGCAGAGGGGTCTAGACAGATCTCTGCCAGACAGAGCTGATTTGGTCCCATTTCTCCAACAACGGAGAGTTTCCCCCCCAGCAAAGAGCTTCAACAATGAATAACTCTCAGTGAAAACACTTGTGATGCAGTTCAGATGAGTAAAATAAATAAAAGTGGCTAATGACTGGTTAAATATTAAGGGATGGCTTTATTTTTGCAAATATACAGAACGTTGCACACAGCTGAAATCTGGAGATGGCCTCTACAGGTGAGATGACCAAGGAGACCTGAAATGATCCCAGGTTCTTCCCGGTGTTCTAATGAGGGGCATCTTCATGGAGACCTCTGCTTGCCACCAAGACAGAGGTGGGTCCAGCAGCCATGTCATGTGCAGATTATTCAAATGGAATTCCTATAATCAAACAGATAAGCTGAGCCTGCAGACCAGGCTGTGCTGGTCTGACCTGTCTGTGTACAGACCTGGCCGTGCTGAGCAGGCAGATTCAGCAGCAGTTGTTTCATCGTGCTACAGGGCTCCCCTCGCTCCCTCACCTCCTGCAGGGGTGTGTCAGAGCATCTCACCGAGTTAAGGTAAATATTTCCACCTATTGCTTATTAACACTGGCAAGAAGAGAGCTCCTTCTCTCACCGGTCCTGCCACAAGAGACACCACCACATCCCAATCAAAACAGCAGGAAAACAAGGTTTTGCATGGTCCAGTGTCCAAGTCCCATGGCTCAGACACTGGAGCCCCAGGCTGAGCAACCAGCAAACCTCCATGCAGGGAAAACACATGAAGAGTGCATGGTCACTTCACAGGCAGTTTGCATTGGGATGAAAAGACACATTTTGTTATGGAAAAATCCCTTCAGCACCATCAGCTTCTTTGCTTCATCCCCAAAATCCTGCCAGAGAGGGCTGATCCTAAACACAGCTCCCTTCAGAGTTACTGCAACTCTGAGGAAGCATTGTTCATGGTGCTAACTTTATTTTTTTGGTAAGAAGGGGTCCAAGGGGCAATGCAGCATCACACATGCATTAGCCTCATCTCTGGAGAAAACTACTGTCCTGCTCCCTTCCCTTCGCCTGCCATCTCTGGCTGGCCACTGCCACTGCCCAAGCAAGCAGAGGGATGCTGCTCAGCTAAAATCCCGGTTATTAGGAACTCGAAGGGAAAGGAATGAATGAGTGCCAAATGGCGAAGGATAAAATCAATATGGGGAGAGCTGTTATTTAAGCTTCTGAGCTCCGGGGTATTACAAACATTGGAGAGCAATGAAATAAAAATGATACATAAAGTGACAACATCATCATGTCTGTATAACTGACGCCCTTAGCAGCTGTTTGGTCTGAACAACAGAAGTAAATCCAAATCTGTGCCTGCTGCCCAGGGCTGTCTGGCATTCCTAAGGGGGCACTTCATGATCAGAGAGAGGGAGGAAATTACAGGGTATTTTTGCCAACCGGATCGTTTTTAACCTGCTTTGGCCACCATGCCCTGGAAGGCTGGAGGATCACACAGCCAACAACCAGTCCACTGCACACCAAAACTTCTGCAAGAGGCTGGGTCTTTCCTACAGGTGGAGGAGACCCCAAGGGACATCCCAGCAGCTTCAGGGCTACAGGGTGGCACTGAGGCCCTGGGTGAAGGAGCCAGCCTGCTGCCATGGCCAGGGTCTGCCCTTGCAGGACACATTCCCTTGGTCAGCCCTGAGTCAAACTGCACTGCACAGGCAATGCTGAGGACAGATCTTGCAAACCAGGAGCGAAAACACCGGGCTGGCATGCAAAGTGTCCTTTCTTTGCCTCCAAGGCTTCCTGACACCCTCTTATCACCCGTTAAATCTTCTCCACACCAACACAAAGCAGTAACGTTTGTTTCTCTCTACTGGTGGAAAAGCGAGATAAGTTTTATTCCAGCTTTCTATGCCTCTCCAGCATCTCCCCTCCTGTTGACCAGACCCTGGAAGCTTGTCAACCCTCCCAACGCTATCTTCAAGCTGTTCCTCACTGCCAGCCCCGCAGTGCATCCTCCTCCCTGGGGCTGCGTGGGTATCAGCGGTGCCACCGGTAGTGGGTCGATGTCACCAGTGTCGCGGTGCCCCGGGTCCCCCAGCAGCCGCTTGGGGCGAGGCGGGGCTGCGGGATGTCGCGGATGGAGCCTGAGCCACGAAACACAGCGCTGAGCGCTTTGGGAGGCAGGGGACAGCTCGGAGCTGAACGCGAGGGTTGCGGGAGGATGCGGCAGTGCCGGGATTCGCACTGCCACCTTAGGGAGCGCCGAAGAAATGCTTCACCTGAGAGCGGGAAGCCTTGGCACTCTCGCCTTGGCTTGAAGACCGAGCAGCTCCTGCGAGGCCAAGGCAGGGTTTAACCTCCCGGCAGCCTGGGGAGCTGCGGGGGGAGCGCTGTGTTAACCCCGCTCAGGGCTGCGCCTCCGGAGCTGCCGCTGCATTAACCCGGCTCTGGGAAAGCGCCGGCCCCGCTCCAGCGCGGGCAGGAAAAGGCTTTTAGCACAGCCCAGCCATTACTGCACCATCGTTATGGGTATGCTGGAGGGAGAGGAGCAGCCTCCAGCTCCCAGAGCACCATTTATCCTCCCGGAGCTGCTCAGGGATGCACTAACGGGACGTGCTGGTGCAAAGCGAGAGGGTACCAGAGCCAAACAAGGCATCAGAGCCGTGCCCGCTGGCCCCAGGGCAGGCGGGTGATCCCAGTGTCTGTCTGGGGCTGGGGTGGCCAAGCTGGATGGGGACAGGGAGGGGACAGAAATTCTTTCCTCCTTGCTCATCTCAGCACGCTGCTCCTAAACCTGGGAAAACCAAGTATTGGCCTCCAGCCCTTCTCTGCCCAAATTGCCTTTGGGTAAAATCCCCTGGGCTTGTTCCTTGGGCTTTGCCCATCTTCTCCCACCCCTGAAGCCCCTCCTGCAGCCCCGGGACGAGCTCACAGCTGCTCTGATCCATCCCACAGGGCTATGGTGTTCTCCTACCCTCCTGCTGCACCCAGCTGCCAAGCGGGAGAGATGGGGAAGGAAAAGGGGAATTTTTGGATGGTGAGCTTTCTGAAGGAGAACTGGGATCAGTGCTGCTTTGAGAGAGGAAAAGGGACAGCAGGAACAAAGCAGGAGGGGCAGGGATGCAGGGTGTGGAATGTTGACAGCGTCACACGGGATGGGATGGAATGGGATGGGATGGGATGGGATGGGTTCCAGTGCTGCAGAGACCTGCCCTCTGGAGCATCAGGGCTGCAGCAATGTCTTGGCAGGACAAGGAGCTGCTGACAACCACATCTGTGTGTTGGAGAGCAAACACAGGCCAGTGGAAGAGAAAGGTTCCAGCCAAACCTGAGAGCATTGCCAGCCTTCTGCTGCACCTGCTGCTTGCAAGCTTACCTGCTTTGGGACAGAGGTGGAAGGTCCCAGATACAGCCACAGACACTTCCAATGTCACAGGTTTCTCCCAGCCTCTCCAGAGTTCCTGGATTTTGATTCTTCCCACCTCCTCTCAAGTTCTCATGCACATCTCTCGCAGTGCTGCTCAGCTCCCACACCTGACCCCAGTTGAAGATGCAGCACAGAGCATCGCTGTGGTGGGTGGTTACACTGCACTTCGCCCACTGGAAGTGTTGGGAGTAGGGAAGAAGAAGAAGAAAGGAAAACTACATAGAAACAGAAAAACAGCCTCCAGGCTCTGCCTCCGTTTTTGTGAAACTGCAACTAAGTGGCAAAAAACTGAGGAAAGCAGGGGTTTTCCCATTCTGTTCTACTCAGGCTCAATTTCCAAAGTGGGGAGCACAACAGGTTGGGAGGGAAAGAAAAAGGCAGATCTCACCTCATAGACCTCCCAAAACCTTAACCCGGGAGCACTGGGAGCCGAGAGAAACTTGCCCAACTGAAGCCTCCCCGTAAGCAGCAGGTTAAGGCAGGTTTCCTTGGATACAGGGAGCACTCCAGCTGTTTAGCAAATGGCCAAGAGAAAACTCCAGCCTTGCTTTACAAAACAGGCAGAGATTGATGCCACCCTCTTCTGGCTGCTGGGAAGCTGGGAAGAGGATGCTCCAGGGCTGGAGGCAGAGCTGGGTGCTGATTGCAGTGGGAGGGGACAGCAGTGTGGAGAGGGTGCTGATGCCTGCTGGGCTGGGATGTAGGAAATATGGGACTGGGCTCTTGTCCTGCTCTGATTTTCACACTGGTCCCTTGCAAAGTGCCCACCTCTAGTGAGTGGATGAGGAAGGTCCAGCTTTAGCCCAGTGGATAATCCATCAGGACGATGAGCGAGGCTCCTTACGGATAATTCAGTGCCAAGGAGGGTGCAGCTGGAGATGCTGAGGGATGTTCCCATACCTGCACTCACATCCCAAGCTGTGTCCCATGAGCTGGCATGCAGCACCTGGCAGTCTGGTGAGCTGCCTGGCCAGGAGCTGTGTGCAAAGGAGACTCACCAGCAGTGTCCGCACCAGGGAGCTAGAAGGGGTTTTCCAAGTAACTAAGCAAGTAACTGGGGCTGGGAGAAACCTTGTGAAGAGACACAACATGCAGCTCTGTTCAACACTGAAAACGTGGATTGCAAGCAGCTCCCATGGGAAACACAAGATGGAAGAAAGAAACCCATGTATAAGGTAAGGGAGCAAACATTCTGTCCTTCAAAATCCCCCTATAAACCTGGCCTCCAAGTTCAGAAGATGTCAAGAGACACAGATCCAATGGGGAGTTGCTGAGACAGTGGTGAATCCTGGGAAAGGTCCTTCATGTCCCTGTGTATCTGTGGCAGCACAGCAGATCAAAAGGGGCTGGCTGGAAAAAGGAAAATGAAATTCAAGGAGTGTTCTCTTTATCTGATATGGCACTTTCTTCTGCTTTAAGCTGATTATTTTTTGGAGATGGCTAAACTGAGACAAGGACAATTCTTCATGAGAGATGAGACTGCCACTAGGACAACCATCCTAGAAATCGCTGAAGTGAAATTTGGCCGGCCTTCAAAACAAAGCCAATGTGGCTGCTTTAATTGCAGGGAGAGCATCTACTACTGTGCACGTCCCTGATAGATGCTCAATTAACACAGTCCAGCAATTCTTGGGATGGTGACAGAGAGCGCTGGTTGGGCTCCCTCAGTCATCTTTCAGTTCTGCTGCATCTTTGCCTTCGCTCCATCGAGTCATCGTTAGGAAAACGCTCGGAGATGACACCAGCAGCAACACAGGGGAGAGCAAAGCTTCCGTGTCAATGCACATGACTTGACAATGCAAATAGCTCGGGATGCACGGTGCATGGGTATATATTATTAAGCAGCAATAAATGAACAGATTTCCCGCACTTGCCTGGTGGGTATGGGAGGGAGGATTCAGAAAAGGCCTGGGGAACTGACAGCCTGGATCGCTCCCTTCTCAGCTTGTCTCTATCAAGTGGCTCATTTGCTCTAGGTATTTGAAATCGATTCAACTAATGTTCTTTATGCATTCACATATAATAAAATAGGGACAATTAAACCTAATAAAACTCACGTAGTTGTGTCCTACTTTCATTAGGCCTTCTTGTTCCTCTTACAGCCTCCCAAGATAGGCCAGGGCATACCTGATCGATTCAAATGGGGCAGGGTCAGCCAGCACAGCCCTGCTCTGTAAAGTTCCAGATGTCCAAAACCCCACAGAGGAGAAGGGACACACATCAAGCTCCTGTTCCCACATTGGCCTGGGATGGATAGCTTGGGCCAGCTGGGACAAGTTTTAAGAACATGTCTTCTCCATTACAGATGGGCCCAAGCTGAACCAATGTAGCTAAAAGGAAAGTAAATACTTGGCTGTACTGAAGTAATCTTGCAGCTCACCATGCCTCTGAGAACTGGATGGCACAGGGAAACCCCATAATCTCCTTTAGAAGTCTGGCCCTGATGCGAGCTGGCAATAAGATGCTCCCAGTACTGTCACTAAAGAAGCGAGAGAGGCCAAGTGTAGTCAACAGGCAAGGCCATGGAGAGACCCCATGAAGCTCTGGGTCATTCCACAGGTGCAAGTCCAAGGTGTTAGCAGCTGCAGTGGTGGGATGAAGGAACAGAGCCTTGGATGATCTCCTCTCAGGGTCCAGCCACCAGGCTGGAGCATCTCTCACCAACAGGGTCTGTTGTACACACAACGAAAGGACCACGGCCACATCAAGTTGAAAGCAGGTTTAAGGACCCGAGAAGTTAAAAAGAGAGCACTGCATTTCTCCCCCAGAACTGGATGAAGAGCGTGTGGTTATGAGCATGGCCATCAATGAACCACAAAGCCTTTTAGCATCCATTATTTGCAACTGCTGCTGAGCAAACAAATGTGACCACATCAGTCACCGGGCCCATCCCCAGATGAAAGCTGTTCACATCAGCCAATGCCTTTCCCCAGGAAAGAAGAGCTGACCCTGAGGGAGTGTGGTACAAACCCATCCCCCTTTCCCTTCTGTAGACTTGTCAGGAAGAGACAAAATGGGGTATCTCACCCCACCTTCCTCTATCATGCCCCCTTCAAAGGGGTCACCATGGTCCTTGAATGATCACCGTGGGCCACGACTTCCTCCCCATGCCAGCGGAGTAAGTCCCACAAATGGGCAGGTTTGGGGGATGTGCACATTCCCACCAGATTCCTGTTTGCAGCCAGCAGCATGGAACAACTGGGGACCCCAACGTGGGCACCAGTTCTTAGAGGTCTGTGTGAGGACCTTCTTTGCAGCCCAACATCACCTCTCTGATGTAGAGGAAGTCCAAGGCTGGGTGTCAGCCCAGCGGGGGTCAAAAAGGAGGCTCTCCTTGGCAGCCAGGGGAACTTGGCTGGCAGGAAGGACTGGTCTAACTGAGCAGATGCTGGGCTCTCTTGGCAGAGCAGACAGTGAAGAACCCTGCAGATGCCTCTTCCCAACCGCAGACCTGCCCTGGCTTCAGAGAGAAGGCTCATGCTTTGACAGACAGTGGAACTCCTGCACCCCTCCACTTGCTTGCCTGTTTATCCTCAGCCTGCCAGCTTAACAGGATGGTTTGTTTATTTATTTTCTTGGTCTTTCTTTCTTTTCTCCCCCTTCTCCTCCTGTCTCTTTTCCCTTTTGTCTTCTCTTTGTTTTGGTTTTTTTTTTCTATGAGTTGTGCCGCACTTCTTGGTAAAGCACTTTAATCCATTTTAATGCCCCAGTTCTGCTCCTCAGCGACAGCCTGGTGGTTACTCTAATGCGTCCCGCTCACCTCGGGGTTACTAATGAGGTCATGGCAAAGGCAATCTCCAAACTGAATAATTCACTAATCAGATGCTGCAGACTCCAGTGGTAAAATTTATTTCTGACACCTAAGCAGCAAATGGGTTTGTGGACACAGATGCGCGTGCCCGGGCCCCACGCATGCTGCTCTCTCTCTTCAGAGTTATTTTTGGTGAACTGGTGCTGTGCCATACATTTAATGATGGTTCTCACCACAAGGAAGACCATCTCAGCCCAAGCTCAAGGCAAGGCGGAACCGGTGTGATGGACAGGTGTGTTGGGCATCTCCATGGGTTGTCTGACTGAGTGTGACGAGACAAAGATCTGGGGACAAAGGCACTCTTGTGCCATTGCAGAGACCATCGGCTGCCAGTTTTCTCTTGGCCTTAGCCTTGCCCATCTGAAAACCTGGAGAGACTCACCATTGATTCAGCCACAAAGAGCTAAGGACTCTTGAGACTAAGGATTAGTTTTAGTCTTTTATGTCTTTATAGTTGGAAAATAGCAAAACCATGCATTGAATCGTGCCACCCAGCCTTTGGAGGGTTTGGTGCTGGCATTGCCAATCCCTGCTCCCTCTAGAACCAGTCTCCCAGATCTCCTGTCACCTCTGCCACTTTATATTATCCAAACAACATCACCTGAATTCCCTCTTTTCCCTTTTCTGTATTGAAAGCAATGTCCATCACCCCAAGCACCTTCAAGAGAGGAAATAGTAATAATTCAATTAATTAGAATTGCTAATAATAAAAGTCACAGGGTGTCATTAATAATAATTAACATTCCCTATCCCTAGAGGATGCAGTGGTCCGAGAAATTTTGTTTCTCCATTGCTAAGGCAGACAAGAGGTGGCTGGTGTTGTTACACAACTGATGGATCCCCGTCATGGGGTGTTTGTTGACAGAACCTCCCCTTTTCCTTGGACCAACACTGCCTCAGCAGACAGCCAGAGCTGGAAAACCCTGGGAGGCTCCATCAATGCCACAGAGGGGCTGTGTTCCCCTTGGAATTGCCACTTCTCTTCCTGATGGTTCTTCTGCAAGAGAGGGCGGGAAGGTCTGGAGCTGTTTGGGTGGCAAATGGATCTGTGGATGGGAATTGCAAGGGCTGGAGTGGGATCAGCTCAGGCTGAGGAGGATCTCACCAGGAATGGAAGGGCTCCACCTGTTCCAGCTGGACTTGGGCTGTGCTGGCGGGAAGAAAGGGCACAGAGCTCTTTCAGAGAAGAGCAGCTCCCTGTCAAAAGTACAAGCCGAGGCTGCTCTGAAATGGGGTGGTGAGGACACGGCGATGAAGATGGACGCATGGAGGGGCCCAACCAGGAGTCCAGCTGAAAGAGGAAAAACTGCTGGACCTGGCTGCAACAGTGCTGAAAGCTTTGTCCCAGCCAAAATGTTTCTTGGAAACAAGCTGTTTTCTACAACCAGGAAAGGTGAGAGGACACAAGGGAGAGGTTCTGCAGATGGAGCATCAGGGATATGGGATGCTGAAGTGTCCAGAAGGGAAAATATTTCAAGCAGAGAAAGGATTTGAAGCTCTGTTCCTCGGCCCTGAGCCATGCCCTGCACACCAGCCCAGCCCTCATCCCTCAGTGCCTGAAGATTTGCTTTTCCTCAGAAAAGAAACAAACAACAAAATCCAAGAGTGGTGCTGAAATCAGCTTTCTCGTTCTGTGGTAATTACCCAGCTAAGTGCTCGGCTGTGAGGGGCTGTACAAATGAGCTGTATGGTTTGGCACATCATCACTGTCCCAGAGATCCAGAAGACGATGTTAATGGCAAAGCCCATGAACATTGGCTGCAGAGGAGAGGCAGCTCAGTGGGAATCCCGGTCGCACAGCCAGGTGCTGAAATTTCATGTGCAAACTTTTTGGATAACCCATCCCCAGTGTGAAATGCTGCCTTGCTGGACTGAACGGTGATGAGTGCCATGCTGGCAGCACAGGGCATTCATGGGTCTAAAGGGAAGTGTAGGTCCTCCTCTGACTTGCAGGCTTAAGGGGAGGAAGAGCAGGTCCTGACAGAGCCGGAGCAGCTGCAGCTGGTGGGGTTCTGTCCCAGACACTCAGAGTCCTGGCCAGGGAAGAGCTGCTGGGTGGTCATGGAGCTCCCACCCCCCTGCTTGCAGGAGGGGTCGAGCAGAGGCAAATGAGCTCATCCTCACCAGAAGTCACCATTTGATGTCCGGCCGCTCCCCTGGGGTGCGGATCACATATGGCCCAAACGCAGAGCAAACCCTACGATGCAACATGAGCAGGGAGGGAAATTCCCTTGCTGCTTCCTTTTGGAAACACTCTCGTGCTGGCCTCTTCTTGCAGTGGTGTTTCAGCAATGCCTCATTTTATGGGCAGGGATGAGGAAGCAGTAAATCCAGGTTCCAGGCGAGTGGCTAACACAGCATGGAGCCAAAATGGCCCGGTGATGAAATGTCTCAGCACAAGCAATGACCCGACAAGGTGTCATCTTTTCTGAAAAAGGGTCCACAGCGAAGCAGTATGAGCCCCAATCTGGCTCTGGGAAGGAGGGAAGTGTGTGGGGGACAACAGCAAGAGCAAAATGAGGCAGGTAGGTACCACAAGCACAACAAGGTGGTGAAAGGGTAACCTCAAGCCTTGGAGAATCCAGGGGAAACAACCCTCACCAACTGGAGCAGGGTACCAGGGGCTGAGAGAGCCTCCTCTGTGTGCCAGGCACTGCCAAGCTCCCCGCCCAACTGCTGAGCAAGATTATGTGATAAATGATTGCATTAGTCCGGACAGCTTCTCATTTTCCTCCAATCTGGCCCGTCTGCCCTCTTCGCACGGGGCTCCTGATAGCATTTCTCCCTTCACTGACTTCATTTTTCCTCTTAGGTTGTCAAGCTGTCACAAGAGAGAAAGGAGAAGCATGGACAAGGCTGTTACTGTCTGTGCTCTGAGAAGGTCCTGTGCCTCTGCTGTCCCCGCCCTCCATGGCCCATCCTGGGCAGGTGCCTTCCCACCCTCTGCTCATCTTCCTTGGAGACATGCCTGGCACTGCAGATATCCCCATTTCAGCTCAGGAGACAGTGGTTCCATCTGTCCCTGACCATGCCGAGGATGTCATGGAGTTTTGTAGAAATTAAGGCTAGAAGTGGTTTTGCAGGCACTCTCTGGCTAAAGACTTATGCACTGATAACAGTTTTGGGGGAAAAGGCTCATGGCTTCTGTGTTGGGGTGCACAGATGATGCTTAAGAGCCCTTCTGAACAAAGCAGATGCTCCTGTCTTGGTTGATTGTTGATGGAGGGAACAAAACTTGCAGTGGGAACCAAGCCAAGCTTGTTCTGGTACATCTCTCTTTTTTTTCTGTACAGCCTGCCTCACGTTTCTGCTGTGAAGACGAAATGGGAAGGTTGGGGGAAAATTAGTTTTCATCAGAGTCTGCTGTGTAATGTTCAGCTTGGCATCCAGGCAGCCGCCCCTCCTGGCACTGGGCAGCCCTGTGGAGATGGTGTCCCCAACAAAACTACAGCTCCAGGGTCCTCGGATCAAGACCAGGGATACTGGTGGGGTGAAACATCCCCATCACCTGTCATATCTCCAATTCCTCCTAAGGCTCAGGGAGATGCTGGAGGAGGAGATGGGTTAGCTTGAGGCTTGACTTGATTTTGAGCAGAGACACGGCCAGAGCTGAGCACTTGGGTCTCTCCTGGGCCCTTCAGATTAAATAGCTAATGATCCAGACAATATTTTAACCCTGACCCCACACATGTAGGTTTTTGAAAAAGCCATGTTTTGAACTTTGCTTCCAAAGAGAACCTTGTGCCCCTGCAGCAGCACTGTCGGTCAGTACATGCTAAACACCAGTGTCTTCAAGTCCAAGTATCTCCCAGGTGGAGATCACAACAGCATGTGGAATAGGACTCTTCCTTCCTAACCCCAACTCTCTGAGAGATGTTCAGCAGCTCCCCTGTGCACTGCATCCCTGTTTCTCCATTTGCCAAAATGCCATGATAACAATATTTGCACCCTGTGCATCTGCTCGATAGTATGCTGTGAAATCCTTGTGTGGAAGATGTCCCATAGCTCCAATCCTCTCACCTGAGCAAAACAGCAATGGTGCTGGTACCTGCAGCATTTATAGCATGTTTCTCTTCTTCAAAACACTTTGCAAATATGAAATAACTATCCTAACCCCCTGTGAGGGAGCTGGGGAAGCCTAATTATTGGTAACAATCACCCCTCATTTTCATTTAGCACAGAGAGAGGAGAGACTTTCATGTCTTGTTCTCCCCCACCACCCCTAGACAGCATTCCTTCCCACTGATATGAGGGTTAACAGCCATTTGTAATCATGTTAGAGAGGTTTAATTCCAAGGAGGCTCATTCCCTGGACTCACTCCCCTCCCCTGCATCGCAATGAGCAGATCAAACAGCACCAGTTCCGATTTGGAGATAGATCTGGGACAAGGGGAGCACATCCATGGGCTGGGAGCACGGTGGAAACTGCGACCAGCATCCTGCTCCAGTGGAAATCTTTGCAAATGTCATTAAGGAAGGGCTGAATTAAGCTATCGGGTACCAGTGAGCAAAGGCACGGCTGCAGGCAGGGCTGCACTGCCAAGTGATGGGGCAGTTGGGGGACCTGGGATGTTATCACTTTGATACTGCTCCATGGAAAGTGCTGAGCTCAGTAAACACAGGGGATTTTGGCTTTCCAACTCCAAAGGGAAAGCTACTTCTCCCACGTGGGCTGGGAAGGGCTGTTGGGAAGGGCTGAGGAAGGGTAACAATTCCCTGTGCACATATTTCAGGTTTATTTAGGGTTTAGCACGTAAAAATTGGTAAAAAATGCTGATTTTTTCTTCAAGTACCTTCCCTGCACCCCTTCATTAGACAGCCTGTTTAGCTGTTTACCTGCTAGATGGGTCTTTTTATTGAACTTGTCAATATCTGCATTTGCACCCTTTGAAGCGGGTGAAGCTTGGATAAAGAGGCAGAAATCAGGCAGATCTGCAAAATTTCCACACGGCTCATCTCTCCAGATTCGACAGATGAAATATAATTCAGGAGGAGAAAAATCTTAGCTGGAGCAAGGGGTCAGCTCAGAAGGAAGATACAGAGACACAGAAGATGTCTGGGAGATAAATTGCCAGACGTGGGCTTCCCGAGGAGCCGCTGCTTCAGCGAGGCTCTGCCAGGAGATGGAGACCTGGTTGTGGGATGCCCTGCTCCTGCCACAAAGAGGTGGGAACCCCAGGATGCAGCTTGTAAGCGCTGATGCAATCACAAAAATGTGCAACTGCAAAGCCCCCCTGCTCCTCCAAACCAAATTTCTGCTCCTGAGCTGTCACCAGTGCCTTGCCCCGGCCACGCTGCTCCCTGTGCTGTCTTTTTGGGAGCTGCTCTTGGGATTTGGCTGGGTTTGGTGGCAGCAGAAAGCACCAGGCTGGGCAGGTTGGGGCACCACAAAGGAATCCCCCAATTGCTCCCTGCTCCAGCCTGCTGCTGGAAGGGGAGAGGACTCCTCTGCAGAGACAGGATCTCGTAGTTGATCGTGCACAGTTATTTTCAGAAAATTATCTCTCAGAATAAGGAGATATCAGTCACTGCAGGTGAAGAGGTGTCAGGCTGATGTTCAGTGGCAGCAATTGCTTTACCTCTCCCCCTCTCTGGAGGGAAACTGAGGACCCCCCAATACTGCCACTCCCTCCCTCAGTCTCTCCTGTCTCCCTGGGACTGGTGTGGGAAGGGCCAGGACTGGGCTGGGAGCAGCAGATGCTCCCCAGGCTCCTTTGCTACCTCCTGGCAAAACTGCACTGCTTTTCCATGGGACACTTTCCCTCTCCTTGCTGCAGTCCTGGGATATGGCCTGCCCCAGGCCCTGTGGAGACGTAGGCTTACTTGGGGCCTTGTGGGTCACAAAGACCAGTTCTGCTACTAATGAACTACATCAGCCCCGAATTCTTATCAGCCTCCTCTCTTAATTCTTTCAGGCACTGCTTTCCTCAGTTTTGTCTTCTTCCTGGTTGAAGAGAGGCAGGGACAAAGTGGAGGAGGGACCCCAGGATCAGAGCCCGTGGTCTGCACGAGCCATGCTAGGTCAGAGGACACAGTAGACTTAGTAAGGACACAACTAGTTCTCTGCAGCAATAATTTCCTCTCCTGAGCTTGACAGCTCAAGGGTCAGTCATTTCCCTTCTCCATCCATGCTGTCTCCATCCTTCTTTCAATGCTTCCTCCACTCTGGAGACCCACAGGACTCAGCACCACTGAGACCTGAAGTCCCCTGGGCACACCTGAGCTCCTCAGTGGCTTTTGTGTACACTCCAAATTCTTTCAAACAGGGATGCATCCCAGCCAGATACCCAAGAACCTCACTTTATCTCTCATCACATGCCCCCGGAGTCTCTGTGGGACCCCGTGGAGTCTGAGTTTAAGGAGACAGAAGTTATCATTAATGAAAAAAAATGTTCCCATCCGTTTTCATTTAGTGCTCTGTCCCACAGGGAATGGCTGATCTGCATTTTGACAGGGACACAGGCCCAGTGGACCATGTAAGCATCAATTTTCCAGAGTGGGCAGATCATGTGTAATTACAGCCCATGCCAGGGTTTATGGCCGTGGAGAATCTCTCTGGCTAACACTAAAATGCTTATGAAGTTGTTTTGAACTTTATCCAGGAGAAAGAGACCAGGGGTGGGTCATTCAACCCTCCTAGCCCCTCTTTCTGCCCCTCCAAATACCAGGTCACCCCATGTTCAGGGCTAAGCCTTGGGGAAAGAGTAGCCCAAGCATTAAAGGACAATAAATGCCAGAAAAACAGTGCAGGACTTTGCCTTCCTTCTCCCAAACAATATGTGAAGAGCAAGAGACTGAGCTGAGACTCTCCACACCTCCAAGACAAAACTGCAGCTGCAAGGATGCTTTGGGCTGAGCCATATCTATCAAGCCCTGAATATAAGCAGATTATAAAACATCTCCAGGATCCTGGATTGGAGGGAGATGGATCCTAGGATCTCCTGTTATTTTTGCTGTACTTTCATCACTAATATTTTGCCAGGAGCAAACCAGCAACCAGGCAAGTGGAGGTTTGCTCCAAGAGATGCAGATCCTCACACTGATTGCTATGGGGAGACTTGACCTCAGGTGTAACCTGAGCCTGGTTGCACTTGAGCCTGGTGCAAGCAGTGTGGAGAAGGGCAGAGCCATCTCTAGGAACTCAAAACCAGTCCAATGCTTTGGCAAAGTGGTTGCCCCTTTGGGTGCAGCTCCCTGCTCACAGAAGTCCTCATCTTTCATTAAAAGAACTTCTCAGTGAGTTGTGGGGAACGAGCCACGTGAGACACCCAGCAGTCTCCTGAGAAACGTTCAGACTAAATCTAGGCTCTCCAGTGAGTCAGTAGCAAAGTAGGTGAGAAAAAAAAGAATGCTTTTAGAAAAAAAAATGAGATGATCTGAGAGAAGAAAAAAAGCCCTCAGAGCAGACATTTAATAGCGTGGTCATAAAACAGTGGAGTAAAAGAAGGGCTAAATGAAATAACAGGATTGGTGTAATCCTTTTTTATTTCTGAATCACTGCCTCTTCTGGGGCCTATAAGCACAAACAGGGGGAGTCCACCCAAGCCCACCTGACCTGGGTGACCAGCCAGATACACCCACACTGTTCCCTGCTTCCTCAGCCCTCCTCCAAACGCCCCCCAAACATCTCACCCACAAATGGTGAGACCTTGCCAAGCCCAGAACATCTCAATGAGGGAACGCCAGTCAGTGGAGCTGCCGTGGTTTCAGATGGCCCACTTGTGTCATTCCCAAACAGTTACCTCCATGTAGACACTCTTCGTGGGAGAAGAGAGATTTCCCTTCCAGAATAATTACTCCGCTTGGAAGCACACTAATTAGCCTGGAACAAAGTGGCTTGAGTGTCCGCATGGGGAGCTATTGTGGAATAGCTTATTCTGTCAGAGCTATTCTGGGCAATTTCCTTTCACAAACAGGCCATGAGATTTAATTTTCCTTCTTTCTATAAACAGATGAAAGGTCTGTGCTTACCAACCCCAAATCATCCCAAACTTCCTTGCCAGGGGCAAGAGATGGGTGTGAATTGTCCTGAATTCTCCTGTCTTTGGGACTCCTTAAATTCCCTTTTTTTTTTTCTTGAGAGGGGGAGACATAAATCAGGAAGATTTACATCACCAGGACCCTGGACCCTTTCCAAAGGGTGAGTCTAACCCAGCATAAATTAACCCGAACAATGGCAAGTCAGGACAATGTTCTGAGCATCCCATGAACATGCCAAGGATTTATGCAATACATGTTTACCAGGCAAAAGAGAGAGGAACAAAAAAAAACACCAATGCCAAGAGGATCTGTAAACAGACATACCCTCTCTTAAATCAGATTGCTCAGGAAATGCATTGTGAGTTTCATTAGCCTGTAATTAAATTCACCTTTCCCCAGCTTACAATGGCAATGAACGAGGCAAGGAAGATACTGGTGGAGAAGAAAAGCCCGTGGTGCTCATAGGGGTGGAAGGTGGAAGGACACTGGGGGCTGTTCTGTGGAGTCTTCAACACCCAGGTGCCCCAGTGATGGGCAAACTGGTGAACATCAAGATAGACCCACCTCTAGTACAGGTGTAGCCTCCTCACCTGGCTCTTCTGGTGTCTGGCCCGATTTGTTTTCTTCATCTCCCTTCACACACAGCAAGTCTCACAGATATGGAGAGAGAGAGCAGACTGGAAACACAAGAGCAGCTTCACAGCAAGGCAGAGACATGTGGGAAGGACCCACCTGCTGTGGGAGATGAAGCAGAGAATTGCTTCGGTGGGTTCAAAAAGGCTCACAGAGAGCACTGGCAGCCTGGGGTGGCTGGGGACACCTGGGTCACCATGTGTCAGGGCACTGCAGGGACATTAAGGGAACCAAAGGGGGAGAAGAGCATTAAACCATCCCCTTTCCACTTGGTTAAAACACCACCACTGTGGTTTCACTTCTTCTCAACATCTGTCCCACTTTGTGACAGCTCCCTTACTTAAAAATAAATCCTTGGAGAAAAAAAAAAGAAAAAAAAAGAAGAAAAAAAAAAAAAAACCAACTCTGCGATTTGTTCCTCCAAGCTGGACTGCCTTTCTGGCCCTGATTTTATCAGAGTAGAGACAGGCTGTCCTTGCAGAATGATTTTACCATCTTGAAAATGATTACAGAGCTGCACAATGCCTTCAGCTCACCATGTAACGATATTTTTATATGCTGTCTCATTAGATCGCCACCCGGGTTGAGGATGTTTTCAAACATTGTCTCTTCATGGTCGGTGTAGCTCAGAACCAGGAATAGAGTGACGAATTGAAGGGAGTTCAGAGGGCAGCAGCAATAATCAGAAATCTGATTTACAAGGAGATGTCAAAAAAGCTAACTCCATTTTATTTGGCTAGAGTGAAGAACTGAGCATCCACGCACAAAGATGGGAAGGGCAAAAGGCAGGTGCTGGGGAAGGTGGTATTTGGTGTAGTAAAGGTAAAAAAGTAATAAATTGAAAAGCACAGGTGCACTCCCCAAAATGTTTGTTTTCAGCAGATCTGGGACAGATTCATGGAAAGATCCCTGCTGGATGGACAGGAAAACCCAGCTGGAAACATTAGGAAAAAAATCACCCCCTGGGGAACAGTTCTGCTTAAGCAGAGGTGGAGATTACAAGACTTCCCAATCTGCTTCTCCTCCAACCTCGCTGCTTCCCAAAGCACTGCTGACCAGCAGTGACAACCAGCCATTAGCGACTCGAGTGGCCACTGAACCTGTGCTCAGAAGGTGACAGGCTCCAGAGCTCACTGTCACCCCTCGGAGTCACCTGAGCCCCTGCTCCCCACCCCAGACAGATCACACCAAGTGCCTGAGTGAACTGACACTATTCCTGCAAAGAGAGCTCGTGGCATGTCTCACACTGGTTTTTGTTCCCCTTTATAAATACATGTGCTGTAGCAGGGCTGCACTCCGTGAACTGAGGGTGTGATTAGAGGAGAATGAAATGCTGATTATGGGTTAATTAGTGAAGCTAATAAACTGCCTGTAGCCTCATCTAGGAGAGAAACTGTACTTCTGTATAGAAATGTACAGAAAACAATGAAGAACATGGAGGAAGAGTGTCTTTCTTTGAGAGGTTGAAACTCATCCCCTGGGAAGGAGGGAGAGAAAAGGATGTGCTGTACGGATGCAGAGGGATGCTGCATGCTGTGACAACAGCTGGTGAAGGGTCTGAGTTCATCCCTGCTCATGCCCTACAACCAGGCTGGAGGAGCAAACTCCAAAAAAGTCAAAGTGAGAGGAAAGCCAAAATCACTCTGATGAGAAATATTATCTCCAGACATGGTCCCTAGCCACAACCAAAGGTGGGACCTGGCAGGGAGAGCATCTCAAAGAAACAGGGATGGAGAAAAACCCCAGCAGGATCTGAGGGCAGAGCCCTTCTGATGCTGGGGAAAGGAAAGCAGCTTGGCCAGACGAAGCCAGGGCAGCAGACTGTGTGTGAGACAACAGGCAGGGGACAATCCTGCCCAGGGGGAAGGATTAAATTGTCTACAGGACTTGCACAAAGTAGTTCTTTCCATTGCTCATTTCTCTCTGAATCAGATGTTTAGAGTTCTATCTGAAGGGGCTTTTCTTTCCTTCCTTCTTTGTTTCTTTCTTTTTTTTTTCAGTGGACAAGACAGACATCCCAGAACCAGCCTTCATCTTCCTGGTGGTGGTTTTGTTCTCAGACTTCCCCACAACCAGGTGCCTGGGAAAAAGCCAAGCAGGCTTCACCAAGCTCTTCCCACGGATCTGGCACCACATCAGCCCCATGGATCTGGTACCTGTAGCTCAGCACCTCAGTTCACAGCTCAAGCTCTGGATATCTCCCTTTTCCCTTTGCTCCCCGTCATGATGGGAGCATACGTGCAAGGCTCTGGCATAAAAATAAATCCCCTCCCATTGCATTCCATTGTATTAATAATGACATTTAATAAGTTCTGCCTAATAGTCTCCATATTTGTGTGGGAATCTGTGACACATGGAGGACTGGACATGCTTTCTCAGCACACGCAGCGTGGTTGCCCCATATGTCGTGCAGCTTTCAAAGAAAGGAGGAAGACAAACAAACAGCATTCTGGAAAAAAAAATAATGTGAATTTAAATTAAATTTCATGTTGCTGATAAAATTAGGGCTGACAGCTCTGAAGATCAGGGTCTTCTCATTCTGCAGAGGATATAAGCACCAGATGCTCATGGTTATGGCCAAATCCTGTCCTGGAGGGTCAGAGAGGACTTTTCTGTGTTCATTGCATCCTCATCCCTCAGCCACTGCAGTAACCAGGAGCAGGCTGGGGTTACCCGAGGATGCTCAGCTCTAGAGGGCTGTGAAGCGACATGTGCGGTCTGCTCCTTGTACAGACAATAAACATAATCAGGAGCCAATGTGCATCCCAGGGGGGACAGCCAAAAGGCACCCTGTGAGCCTGCTGAGCCCATCAACAAGCTGGATGGCCACCAAACAATGTCCTGTGCTTAGGAAAACACAGAGAGAAGCCTGGGGACAGCCCCAGAGGGGCTTCCCTCCTCAAGGATGGAAGTCTTAATGTCTCCCAAGGCGAGAACTCATGGGCTGCTGGGAGGAGGTTTCTCTGCCAGGTGACAAGGCTGGATGGGGAAGGCATCTCCTGAGTGGATGTCAGGTGGAGACAGTGGAGGGGAAAAGCTGCTGGAAAGGTCCCTCCACATCAGAGGTGTGGTTTTCACCTCCTTGAGCTCTTCCGCAGTTGCAGCCTTGCTCCTCTGAACTGGATTTCCAGCATGGCTTATACTTCTGGCACTGCTCACCAAGTAATTAAAAACACTCGCTCAAAAAACAGCAGAAACAAGCAAACTAGAAATCATTCAAACCTCATCACTCAAGACTGCTCTGAAGCAACCAGCAACGACAGCCACAGAGAGGCTTTGATTCACAGCCCACCACCTTGGGTTTGGCATGAGGGAAAATCATCTTCCCCATGTAGGAGGCTGCTATTGCAATTTTTTTTAAGCCAAAAATCTCTTCTGGGTGGAGCTGCAAAAATCCCAGAGCACCTTTCCGTGTTGACAGGAAGGAGACACAACCCAAAGTGACTCATGGACTCCCAGGATCTGGAGGAAATCACCCCTCCAAACCATGCTGCCCACCCAACCCCAATGATCCTGGGGACAATTTTGTCACATAAACTCCGCACATGGTGTTTCAACTACTGAAAACTCCTTTCTGTATCATAAGTAGGTGAGGTTTGAAATAATAGTGAGGGAAATGGTGATGGTGCAGAGAGAGGTTCAGCTCTGATGATTCAGAGGTCTTCCTACAAAATCTTTCTAATTGGACATCTACCTAAGCTCCATTCCCTGCCACACAAAGCTGCTGCTTAGAACAGACATACAGTGAGGCAATTGCCTTTTTATTTTGCTGGTTGTTATTCCTCACTGCAAAAGGGGGGGGAAAGCTATTGCTCTGTGGTTTTTATCAGGTTTCATCCACTCTGCCTGATGTTCAATAAAAGAAAACCCAGCTCTGTTAGAGATGAGTAGCCCTTTACAGAACAGTCATTGCCTGCAAAGTAACCTTTAAGCACCTGGCTGCCTCTTAAGTTAATGCAGGCAGAGGATGGAGAGGAAGTTACAGTCACTCCTGTATGTTTGAAAATGCAGCTATTTCTCTTAAAATTCAGCAGCCAGCCACACATACTTGGATTGGTTTCGTTGATGTTGTTGTTTGCAGTTTTCCTGAAATCACTACCTGTCACCTTTCCCCTACCCAGCTCAGCCACGTGGGTCCCCACGCAGGCAGGAGGAGAGGAGGAGTCAGCCCACACCTGGGGATGAGCATCGTGTCCCCTTCCCACCACTGATGCTCAGAGTGCGAAACCCCTAAACCTTCCCTTTTATCCGGAGAGTGCAGAGGGAGCCAGCAGTGAGGGGCTGGGCAGAAACAGGGGGCTGTTAGAAGGGCTGGTGTTGCACCCCAAGCCGGTCGTGTGCTGGTGCTCACCACCACAGCAGCTCGTGCTGAGTCATTTGTGCCTCTGCACATCTCTGTGTGTGACTGTGGCAGTCAGGAGCAGCCTCGGGCTGACAAAACACCCCCTAGTGCAACACACAGCACCTGGCTGGCAATGCCATCCCACCAGGAGGCTGGGATCTCTGAGTGCTTGCACGTCCAGACAAGTCACACACTTCTCCTGGGGCTTGCCATGACCATCAGCTCTTTCAGTGAGAGAAGTTCACAGTCAGGCTGCCAACATGGGCAGGGTTTGACTGTCTTTATGGCAGGGCCATGTTAGAGTCTTTGGAGGTCTTTGGCATGGAGGTCTAGTGGAAGGTGTTTGGAACTAGATGATCTTTAAGGTCCCTTCCAACCCAAACTATTCTATGATTCTGTGATAACTCTTTGGTGACAGAGATGGTTCCTGCTGTCCCACCCTCCTTCAGGGACCACCTCCAAGCCCAGGAAGGAGAGCATTCAGGATAAGGGGCTGCAGAATGGCCAAGAAAGAAAGACACATGGGGGTCACCCATTGCCTGTCTCCAGGCACATCCATCCCCTCATGCTCTGAGCCACATCAGCAGGAAGAAACCCCCACATCTCTATGGAGAGGGGTGGCAGGGCCCAGCTAGCGAATGCACACGTGCCAGAGGAAACCTGAGACCTCCCCACAGGACTTGTGGCACTGCTACATCCTGTGTTAGGAGATTTAGGATTTAGGGTACCCCTGGCACCCACTGCATAAGTGACAAGCAGCTGTCAGCAGCTTACGGGGGTCTCCAGCTGCCTGCAAATTTCTGCATTAAAGCTGTAAGCTCTCATGCCTCACTTGGGAGCAATAAAACGGGATAGGGTAGAGGCTGTCGTGATAAATGGGGCATAAATCACACCTCCCCCTGCTTTTCCCCTTCCTTGGGGGGAGGTGGTGCTGCCAGAGCCGTTACCAGCCCTGCTTCAACATGCTCAGACCAGTCCTCTTCTGCCTGCGCAGTCAATTAGAACTTCATCAGAAATCAATTTGTGAGGCCCAGCTGAGATGTACCTATAGATCAGGCGATGCCAAGTGATTATTACACTAATGGAATATTCCATTGATTAATTGAATATTTAAGTCCTGAAATGTAAGCCCCACTGTCTTATCCGTGGCTTGTTACAGAACTGAGCAGCAGAGATGTTGCACCAGCGTGAGAAGCCAACCTTGAGTCTCACTCTTCTGGGGCAAAAGGCGGAGGGTTTGGTCCTGGTCACACAGGAAATATTTCTACCTGTTTGGTAGACTCCTCAGCCACACAGAGACATTCCTCTTTCTTGTGGCAGCAAAAATAATGTCCTACCTTTTCTAATACTGTGGGCTTGGACAATTCTCTGATTTGGATGTCGTGCAAAACTGTGTGCATTGGAAGATGGGTGAGAACTTCCATGGGGAATAACAAACACACCTACAAAAAGCACATGGAGTAGCTAAGGAGGTTGAGAAGTGTGGGGACCACTACCTGGGCTCCTTCCCAGGCTTCTCCAGCTGCCCACCATGGCCAGGCAGCACTCACCACTCCCACCTCTTCCTCCCACGCAGAGCTCCAAAAAGCTCAGCCTTTCTCCAACAGCACCAGCTTGGATGGCCCAGCCCTGTCCCAGGGTCAGCACTGCTCCCATTCCCCAAGCCCAGAGAGGAAATCCTCAGTGATTTATTTCATTTTTTGCACACAAGCAGATGTCAGGACTGCAGATCACAGCCAGCAGGTCAGGAAGGCCACCCAAGGGTTTTCCAAGCTCCTCTACCCACAGCCCAAAGAGCTTTCCCATGCCACAAAAGCCCCAGGTGTCCAGAGGGCAAAGGTGGCCAGATGCCTCCTGCGTCAGGCTTCCGGATCCGCTGCATGGAGAGGGCCAGGTTACTCGTTCCGTGAAACACCTGGTTAAGTGCTTTGTTGGACGAAGGCCATAATGACCAAGAGAGAGAAACAAGGCAGAGATGGGGGAGAAGGGAGGGGTGGGAGTGCCAAGTGGAAGAGAGGTGGCCTGCAGCTGGAGTAATCATCACCAAAGGGCCCAGAGGTGGGTTAAGGAATATTATTCCCAAATGGCATTGTGTGAATAACTCAGCAGAGAGCCATTAACTACATGAGCAAGAGAGGGCTCCAGTCCTCTGCACAGAGCTCCTGCTCCCACACCAGACACTGAGGTCTCCTTTCCCACATCAAAGAGCACTGGTTGCCCATGGCCAAACCATGTTGGGTGGCTATAGGAAGAAGGAGCCATTCAAACCAGAGCAGTGACAGTGACCTCCATGGCAGATGTCCAAAGGCTTGGAGAGCCATTTGCTTTTCTCCCAATGGGGTTACAAGCATCTTCTTGAAGGTTACAGCAGTGGTCACTACTTTCAGAGAAATCATTGCAACAGTGAAACTGAATCCTTGTTCCCACCTGCTGCCTCTCTGCGAGGCCTAAAGCAATGGCTGTCATAAAACCATGGAAGGCCAGATGCACATAGGCTTCCTATTGTTCCCACCTTCCCTACTCCCTGTGCACAGCATCCTCCTGCCCCAGGATTCATAAAGAACCCTGGAGCCAGCCAGGCTGAAGGGAGCACACAGAGGACAAGGACCATGCCTCACTTCTGGCTGGAAAAGATCAGATGTCCCCACTGCAGCTCAGCTTCACATCAGCCTTTGCACAGGCCCTGGTCAGCACTGGTCTCCACTATTGTCCACAAGGTGTACTGAGGTCTTTGTTCTGGCCTCTGGTAGCAGAAGCTGCTTAGCTGCTGACATGGGAAGCAGCATTCTTTCCCCTCTTTGTGTACGTTTTTCTGAAGGGGAAGGTAAAAGTAAATGGAGAGGAAAAACAAGTATTGATAGAAAAGCTAGAAGGAAGAAGAGAGCTTTTCATCTCACTGAGAGATCTGACCTTTCAGTGGTAGCTTCAAGAAACCTCAAGCGAATGTGCTTTGCTGGCATTTGCTGCAGGTGAATCATAGGGAGTTTTCATCCCCTCTCTCAGGGGATAATGTCTAGACATTTATTAACTTGCAGGTTCTGGGTGTCTCAGAGACCTGAGGAGTCTAGAAACCTGAAGTCATGGTCTTCAGTGTTTTCTCAAGCAGTGGATCCCTATGGAACCAGCATTTTCCCTGCTCAGCAGCCCCTCTCACCCTCAGCAGGGGCTTGCAGAGGGACGTGGTTCTGCAGCAGCCTTGTGCACTACTCAAGGTCTTCACGCTTCAGCTGCAAAACACAGCAGACTCATAAAAACAGCACGGAAAGATGGGCCAGAAATGAAACACATTCCGCTGAGTACGGGTTTGTGTTTGCAAAAGAGAAGAGGAAAGTTCATCTGTGCTGGTGCAAAACCGTACAGCCGCTTCCCTCCTATGGCCATGAGGAGCAAAGTGTCCAGGCTGCCTTCCTCATCAGAGAAATCCCTGCTGATGCCAGGGGCCAAGGGGACACTGCAGATCAGGCAGCAAGTGGGGCTGTGCCGTTCTCAGGGAGAAATGAGGTGCAGAGTGATGGAGAGCCCATTTTATCCCTTCGGCCTTGAGTTCCCCTGGCCTCTCCTTGGCCAGAGGGGCGGCCATGGCAAAGGCATTGCAGCAGGAGTGTCCAAACACACACGAAGGGATTCATTCAGTTTGTCCAGATATATTCTCCATCTCCTGCTGTGCAAGGAGCAGGAATCTCTTTGGCAAACCCTGGAACACAGCCCCTGGAGCGGAGGGCAGCAGGGGCAGCCCAGGAGCCAGCAGCACAGGATGGCTTGTGCAGGGTACCACAGCTGGTTCAAACAGCAGCCACTGCTGGCATGGGAAGAACAGATAACATCACCAGAGTGAGGTTTGCTGCCCCACAGCAGAGACCCTCCTTCTGTCCAGGGAACCTCAGCTACAAACCTCAGCTAGAAAACGGGAAGAAAAAATGGAAGTATGAAACTATGGCATGAATCGCAGGGAGATTTCAGACTGATAAATATTTCAGGCTGACAACTATTCCTGTCCTTGAAAGTTCATCCATCAAACTCTCAGCAAGGCCTTCACATCCCAGGACCATAAATACTAAGACCTATTTTAACAGCTGCTTTCATCGTGGCCAATACCAAAGGATGGAAACCAGTTACAGATCAACCTTCATCCTCATGTACTGTGGTGTAATTTACTGCACCTATAAAGACTATATTCAAATATGATTCTGTTTTAATTATAGTCCCTGGCTGTGCAGGATCCATTTCTGAGCTGATTTTACCTTGTTTAGGTCTGATTCCACACAATGTCAAAAATTCAGAAACAATGGCAGCATTAGTGATGTAAACAGCCTTGGTCTTATGGGCAGGAAGAGTTTTACTGTCTGTCTGTGGAAGGAAAATTCGATCAAAACCCAGGAAAACCTGTTTGCTGTCAGGAGAATAGAAATGCTGGCAATTTGGAGCTGCAATACTCCCCTTCTTGGCTCTGACGTAGTTATGAAGTGATGCTACAGCAGCATCTGCCCCCTGAAATGGGTGTCACAAACTCCAGTAGGCAGGCATAGGTCCTGCTCTGGTTTTTCTACAAGTTCCAGACCCACAAAGGACTAGAGGGACTGCTTTTGTGGGGGATATTTGGTAGTCTTCTCCTCAAAATCTCTGAATTTTAGGGTTGCCCAGATGGTCCCCGCAGGATGGAGCAGAACCAGGAGCCTCTTGCTCACAGTAGGAGGGAAGCACAGAGCCCTTCACTGTACCACATCCCTGTTAGCAATGGCCTACAATGATAAAGGGGGAAACTGGCTCTGCTCCTTTCAGTCCCAAAAAGGAATTTCATCCCCAGATCCTTACACCAGCTCCAGACTTCAACATCCCAGTGCTGAGTAGCTGCTGGGCTTCTCAGTTCCCAGCTCCAAGCACCATCTTAACGAGGAGCTCTTTAAGCAGAGCCGTTGCCTACCGGGCGCTCTTAAGCCCATTTCATTCATGAATTAAGTCCCTGACAGCCCATATCTCTATGATCAATATGTTTGTTTATTAGCAGCAGCTGCTGTGTTTTAGCAAAACTGGAGGACTCCAGCAGGAGCAGCGTGCTCTAACCGCAGAGCAGGGCTTGGGATGGGGAGGAGAAGGACCTCCTGCTGGCAAATGGGAGCCGGGCTGGATAAGATTTCACGCTAATGACCCTTTAATTGAAATCACTGCTCAGGACAGATTGCTCAGCTCGGGGATATCTGCACTGATGGCTCCTGGTTTGGCCACTCCCGAGATGAGTCCATTAACTCGGCAGCGGTGAACAAAAGCACGCGAAAGGGACAGCGAGGGGTCACCCATCCCCAGCAGAGCTGATCTGCACATCCAAGGAAGCCCAAATCAGTAGCTGCTGTAAATGGAGACCTGCACAAAGGGAGGAGAGAGCATGCAGCTTGTTAGACCTTGTGTTTCTGCTTCCCTGTATAGATGTGGCCTCTACTGTCTCCTTTGCTGGGCAGGATTTTTATATATTTTATATGCTTGTTTGGTGCCTAGGAAGGGAAATCAGAACATTAGGGTGTCATCTCCAGCTCATGGTGTGACCTCAGTCTCACTGTGTGGATGTTGCAAGGCAGTAATACCTGCCTACCCCAACACATGGTAGGCAGGAAGATGGACACAGCAGAGCAGAACAGGAGCTGGAGAAAAGGGAACATCCTGATCTCCTGTCTCCTTGTGCAAGTGGCGAAGCACCCTGAGATCCCTTTTCATTTAGCCTTCCCCTGCCATAGCCTCAAGGCCAGCACCGCCCAGGAACACAGGCACAGGTGGGGCTGGTCCTGGCTGGGCTGGCACCACAAGCAGAGCTGTCCCCACGTTCACCCCACATATCTGAGCGTGGATCTATCCCCTGTAAAGCTGGAGACCCTTCCCCACCAGGCAGGCTCCCAGGGAAGGGCAGAACACGGCTTTCCTCCCCACAGATCCTGGGGAGCTGTGATATAGAACTCAGGCTTGGCAAAAAGTCCTCAACAGACACAGAGATGTTACAAGGGTACGGTTCCTGCTCTGTGCACCCACCTCATTCCCAGTCAAGAGGGAACATCCCTGTCCATGGGGAACCTTTGTATCATGAGGTTTATCACGGGACAGAGAGTGCTGATGAAACCCAGGCTTGTTAGACGTAGGCAGATCTTTTGGGCCTGTTTTGTAAGTGGAAATGTTGATGTGTGTCTCTTGCAATGTGAAGAGATGTCTGAGTGCACAGAAAGGAGGGTTATGAACCTGCTTTGAATGCATTTATTATTCCCATTAATTACTATGCCTGCTAAAGGGGACCAGCTGTTCTAGGAGGCTGTGGTACCAATTTATCAGGAGAAGATTCCAACAGAAGTCGTAGAGAGTTTTCCTCTGAACTTGGGAGGATGGAAGATGGAGGGTTTTTAATTAGAACTTGTTATTAATGGGAACGTAGCAAATTAAAAATAGTCTCCCTCCCCCCACTCCTATTATACGGAGCTCTGATCTCAATTAGAAAGATCAGGGACTAACCATTGAATGGGAATTACTGAGATGAAAACTGATTGAAAGACAAAAAGTCACAGACAGACACATCACAGGGAGAGAATGGAGATGGGGAGCAGCAGGACCAGGGAACAATGAGCAGAGGCTGGCGGAGGCTGCCTGCAGCTGCCGGGCGTCAGGCCGAGAGCTGCCGGCTGTCTGCCTTCCTCTGCAGGGAGGACACCCTCCCAGGGCTGCTGCCAGCAGGGGCTGTCCCTGCCAGAGCCATGGCAGCTCACCTCTGAGTTGAGGCTTGAGTCGTGCAGCTGGGCACCAATGGTACCCCAGGTTTGTGGACTCGGCAGAGTGGGACCACAGGCTCTCTCCTCTGTGAGCACCACTATAGGGAGGCAGGACACTTGGGGCCATCTGGGGTGTTTCTGGTGGGTGCAGACTCCTGTCTGCTTGTCATTGCACCTGCAAAAGTTTCCCATCTCATCTTGCCTCGTTTCCTTACCCCTCATCCTATCTCACCCCACCATCACCGTAAGGCCCCAGCACACACTTCTCTGCCACAGGTTCTGCCCTCATACACACTGTGAGCAAAGCAACATCTCAGCCCCAGATCTCTGGTCTTATCCTGCTGGTTCCCCAAATCCAGCAGTGTTGAGGATGCCCTGAAGCTGCTGAGTTCTCAGCAAGGAATGATCTAATTGGTCCCCAGGCTTCCCACCCTGGGAGCTGTAGCCCCACCACACAGGCATTGAGTGCAGGGTCAGTCCCTGCCATCCCTGGGTGGGCAAGAACAGGTGGGTTGGAAAGAGGCTTTGTACTCCATTTTGGTTTTACCAATCAAATTGGGGAACAGGAGATCAGGAGTCAAACCTGGTGTGATGCAAAGGGACATCTGGGTCTGACCAAACCCATCTCCTGCATCCCAGTGTTGTTAAAACTTGGTTAATGACACTTAATGAGAATCTCATCTGCTCCCTTCTCTGGTCACCTGTGGATCAGAGCCCCTGTCTTCCTTCCAGCAGATAATCCATGCCATATTCCAGGGCAGACAGGGACCTTGGGCTGAAATTACAGCCTTGCTTACTAATTGCTGCATGTTCTCTCTCCGTAGGTATATCATTGCCAGCAATTAGCACAAAATCCTTTCCCACTCTTGTTAAGTTCCTGTGCTGCAGTTAAATACTCCCAGATCCCATTTAAATGATTTCAAATGCAATTCATTCTGGCTCGTTAAATAATTCCACAGCAGTGTTTGTCGTTTTCTCTCTCTGTTTTCCAACAGACACTTTCTCCCAAGAAGAATACAGCGACTGAAGAACGGAGAAGGAGGGGGAAGGGGAAGTGATATGAAAGCTGAGAAATTGGGGATCTATTGTCTGTGCCCATATTTTCTCTTCTTTTTTTCCCTTCTTCTTAGGTTGAGATTTCTCCTGGTAGCTGGATTTTGAGATCTAATGGCCCGGGGAGAACAGGACTCTGCCCTTGGCATCCTGCACCACGTAACCAACCATAGGAAGCTGCCTTGTGTTTCCTGCTGCATTTCCCCAAGTCCAGGACTGTGGATCAGCAGGAATGAGGGTCAGTGAGACAACAAGCAGCTGCTCAGGTCCAACTCAGGTTGCTTTGGGGACAACCTGCCCGTTCCACATGTGTTTCTCCCACTTCCAAACCTTATCCCTTCTTCTCTCATCTTCTTTTCCTTCCTGCACCATCCTACATCTCCTTGCTGGTGGTCCAGCACCCTACAGCACTACCTACCTCTCTTAGAAGACATGATCTCTATCTTGCCTCCCATGGTAGGAGCAGGGGTAGTGGAGGGGAGAGGCCAGCATGGGCTGAGCCTACACCCCAAACACAACCCTCATGTTGTCCTTCCCACCATGGCTGGATGACATCATCTTTGGGTTTTGTCTCCCGGTGGCGTTGCCAAGTCTCACGCATACAATGCACATTTCCCAATACTGGATACTTCCCTTAAAGCCCCAGTTCATGCAGACAAGTGATTCAGCAAGACTCTCAGCTTTTGGCTTATACTGAGGAAAAAAAAAAAAAAAGGAAAAGTTCTAGTTCTTGTGGTTGGGGAAAAATAAATAAAAGCTGTGAGTGCTATTTGAGTGCAACCTACTGATTCCAGAGCCAGAAGGCAAGTGAAAAGAAAACAGCACTTAATATCTTTGTTTGAATTCAGAGACCAGACTGGCAAACTCTGCGTGTCTGGGGTCAGCAGTGCAGCATCTGCTGTGCCTCTGTGCTGGGGAGCAGGTGAAGGACTCAGGCTCATCTCCTCAGGCAGATCTTCGTGTCTCCCAGCCAGGACTCTGCTCACGACAAGGATGGACACTGTGGCAGGGCAGAGTCCATCAGGAATATCCAAAATCCCATTGCAATTTTAGTAGCTTTTTTATTCCCTCCTGTATCTGCATGAAATGCTGCTGCCTGCCAAAATTGATGGCTAGCCCATTCCCACCCAGAGACATTACCTGATGTGAACTCCATGTGCTGCCTGGTAAGCCAGTGGCTTTCAATCCATGGTCCTTGAGACCCAGAGGTCCAGTGACTGCAGGGAGTTGTGAAAAGGTTGCAAAGAAAAGTAATTTCCTCCCTGACATTCAACAGTCCACGTCTGTGTTGCTGCCAGAAAACTTGTAGTGGCCCTTAAGCTAATGAAGCTGAAAGCCACTGTGCTAAATGCATTAGGGATCCTGTGGGATGGAAGGTGGAAGAACAAGAGAGAGTGCTGTCAGCAGGATGGGAGCTGCCAGACTGCCTGTCAGGGAAGGAGGAGAGGGATACGTGAAGCACGGATCCACACGGTTCAAAACTCGACTTTGTGTTTATTCCTGCAGGCTTTTGTTTGTTTATGCCAGAATCAGTTTCAAGTGAGGTGCGTGGATGATCTCCTCGAGCCTTTCCAGGGTGGGAGCAGGAAACAAGGAGTGCTCACAGCTAGCAGTCCTCCTGAAAGGCTTGGATGGGAAATGTGAGTTTGGTCAGAAGGGAATTACACTGAAAGGGGTGAAAGCAAACCAAAAATGTCACAGCAGTGTTCATGAAGTAAAGTTTCCTCCTGAAAATCAATTTGGCTAGCCACAAGCCTTGGACTGAGATGCCAGCTTATTCCCAGGCAGACATGGCATTGCAAGGATGGTACTGAAAAACATCCTCTAAAATAAATGGCGCAGTGTAAGGGAAATCTCTGCTTGAAAAATGTGTGTCCCCATCTGTTAAACAATATTCAGGTGCTCCTGCATTTACACTCCCTCCAGATTTAGGCAGCGATGGCTTTAAAGGCAGATTGTCAATGAGAAGAACAGATGGAGGGAACAATCCTCCCATCCGAGCTTTGCACCAGAACTGAAGAAGTTTGTAATCTGGTTCTTGTTTACAGAGCCAAGGCTTCAAATTAAGCCCCCTCTGGTCTGACTGAGTAGCTCAGGGAGCTGTGGTGGAGCTGAGATACTCCTGGTTTTACTTAGTCTTTTCTGCTGGTTTCCCATTAAGAAATATTCTGTAAAAGCAACAATGGTGTCAGGGATTTTTTCTTCGTGGGCACACACTGAACATGGGCCAAAGATTACAGGGCAGCAGACACAAAATTTCCTTCTTTCCCATAGATATGGCAGGAAATTTTCCAGATGTCTGAGTCAGCTTCCCAAGCTTCAAGGCCAACTGGTGAGCAAAGTCTCTCTGCTATCCTGAATCTTTCATCAGCACAAAATTTTCTGTAAAATGACAAAAGTTATTTCATGGAAGCAAAATAATACACAGTCATATCAGCACCTCAGCTCCCAATCTCTGTTTTCTGTATCTCCATCGATATTCAAAGGAAAACAATGTGATTGTTAATTACAAACTGTTTTGAATGCATGAAAGAAACTGTTTCAGAGCCAGAGCCAGCCAGAGGCAGGAAAGCCGACAATACGATGTGCACCAAACTGCTTTAAAGGGCAGAAAGTCCCTTTGTAATTAAAGCCGATGCAATCATTGTAACAGACTCAAGGTGGAAACGTTACCTTGCTTAGCTTCCCACTTGTCTCCTCTCTGCCTGTTGGGTTTTGCTTTGGACTAGGTGGGAAATGCTGAAATATCAAGGGAGTGCTTTGCATTTCAAAGAAGTTAATGCATAAGTGATGTTGTGATTCATTAGCCATCTATGGATGTATTGGTGTTCCAGGGTCCACAGCCCTTACTGGAAGCCGGTGCTCCCCTGTGTTCATCCGCTGGCAAGTTGCAGGTGCTCAGGAAGGAAAAGGCCAGCTGGAACCTGGCAACCCAACCCTGGTGGGAAATAAAAGAGAGCTGGAGTTTGGTGCAACAGTTAATCCTCAAAACACAGTTTCTTTCCCCCACTCTAGATGATCTTTTTAATCCCATCATGATCCAGCCCACCGTGGGGAAAGTAATCCCAACAACCCGATGATGTATAGGATGAAAGCAAAGCTCACAGCTGTAAACAGAGAAGGAGTCCAGATGCAGTAGATGGCTAAGGTAAAACGTAAATAAGCATGGACTGAGGTGTGCAGAGGGTCCCAGTGAACACTGGGCAAGGCAGGAACAGGCTCTGATGCAGACACACACACATATGGTTCTCAGACCCCCACAACTGCCGTGCTTTGCCCCTGCCCTGCTTTCTCACCCACATCACTAAGCCAAACCCCTCTGGGGTGCTCTGCTTTTCCCTTTCCCGTCCATCTTCTCCAGTTTTATCCATCTGCCCTCACGATCACTCAAACCTAGCTCCTCCTCCCCAGAAAGGAATGCTGAGAAATGTGTCGGTGCCATTGCAGGGAAACACTTCTGTGAATCTGTCCCTCTCTCGACCTAATCCCAGACACACACCAGCAGCTCCAAGCATGACCTGGCCCTTCCCTCCTGGGCACCTGCAATGCTCCCAGGGTGCTTTTTCTACTCCATAGGAGCCGTGTCAGCATTGGTGCCCTGCAACAGCCTACCCAGAGCCCCCAGCCAGGCAGCTCCCTGTCCCCTGTAGCTCCTGACACAAGGAGCAGGACAGTCAGCGGTGACGCTGAGCCCAGCCAGTGGCTGTCTCTAGGACTGTGGTCCTGCCCCACATTGTGGCTCTGCTCCTCCTCCTCCTCCCTCTGCTCCCAACCTTCCTCCTACGGGAGCGGTGACTAATGCTGATGGCAGTGCTGCTCTCCGCACGCATCATCCCGGCGCACGTGGGAGTGCGAGGGTGAGGGAGAGCGCACGGAGCGGGGGGAGAGCGATTGCCAGAGTGTGAGACGGGCTGGAGGAACCTGCCTGTGACAGTGGGAGGCGGGGACAGCCCGGGGACCTTGAGGGCATCCAGGTTGCCTCTCCGGGCGCAGCAAGAGCTGGGGATGCGAAGGGGTGTCCAGGTGACACTTCGAGGGGGACGTTGCTCCTCACCCAGAGCCAGTGAGGGCACAGACCTGGAGGAGCTGGAAGCACTAGGCACACTCCGAAGGCTCTTCCCAGTGTTTCTCTTACATGAGAAACAGCAGGAGGCCAGGCAGAACAGCTGCGACACTTCTGGGATCTGCTCTCCCCTCGGGCTGGTACCTCGTATCGTTTCTGGCAGCCATGAACTGGTACTGGGGGCTCGTGCCACGTCTGCCCTCTTTTGCCCATCCTGCCGTGCTCCTGCCGCCCACACACGGCCAGGACAGTCCTTGTCCCCTCTTGTCACTCCCATGCACCTCCTTGCCACCCAGCCGGCTGCAGGGAGGCCGGGCAGTCTCTTAACCAGCACGGTTGAGCATCCCTCTGTTTTCCAGGCACGTGGCTGGTTTTTACAAGCCCACTTAAGAGCGGAGGAAGGGGCGAGCTGCCGGCGGCCGTGCCGGCGTCCCCGCGGGCTCCGGCGCCCCCGCTGCCAACCGCATCCCGGCGAGCCTGCAGTAATGGGCTAAAGAGCGGCGGAGAGAGCCAGAGCAGCCCGGTAATGCGAGCCGAGAAGGCTGCGAGCGCTGCCCTCCTCCCCTCGCCACAGCCAAGCCCAGAGGGGGAGCTCGGAGGGTCTGGTTTTCTCTCTCCCTCAAGGGGACCACGCTCCCTGAGACCCCGATGGGGATGGATGGGTAGATAGGACCAGGATCAGGCCAGGGGAAGTCTATCCTCCCCTGCATCCCACCGGTGTTAGCTCCAACAAAGCTGATCACTTCCCTCCCCTTGCCCTGCTGGCTGCATCCAAGCCACTCTCAGGGATACAAGGTCCCGCAGTAGTGAGGAAGGCAGCAGAATCAGGCCTCCTCAGCCAGCTTGGGAGCCACTTAATTGACTGAGGATTTTAATTACCTGTGCACTGGATAGGGCCCATGCGGAAAAGAGTGACAGGCAGGCGGCTGGACCGGAAGGCACAGAACAGGGAAGGTCATTGCTGAAGGTTTTGGGAGCAATATTATAGAGCAAATGTTACTGAAATACACCTAACACGGGCCATTCTGCACGCTGTGCATCCCCAGGCAGGTATGAGCTATCAAATGGGACCCTCTTGCACTTTTCCTTCTGCAAACGTCACCAGGCAGACCCTACATGGGACTGGAAGCACCACCTCATCCTGGCAGATTTCCTGAGCCTTTGTAGGCTGAATGAGGATGCTGGAAGGCACAGCTCACTGACAGGAAACTTGGGCTGGAGAGGAGGAACCACTTCTGGTTGTTTGGAAGGAAATGGGAGTGGCAGCTGCTCCATCTGAGGGCAGGAACATGAGTAGATGTAGTGCTTAGGGACATGGTTTAGTGGCGGACTTGGCAGTGGTGGGTTAACCATTGGACTTGAAGGTCTTGGAGGTCTTTTCCAACCTAAACAACTCTATAGTGCAAGTCCGTGTTATCAGGCAGGAGGCAGGTTCAGTGGTAGCAGCCTTGGCCCTCCCATTTATTAGAGGAGCCTCGTCTTCACAGGGAATGGGGATGGGGGGGATCCAGAGCACAGAGGGCACAGACAGAGATCCCTCACCCAAGTCCTGCCCAGATCTCACCAGAAATGTGCTATGGGACAACAGGGACAAATTTAGGGATGCTGAAGGTGTTCAAGCCTTTGTTTGCAAAGATTCAACAGCAAATGTCAAGGCTGCAGAGCAGCATTTGTGTTGACTCAGAGGATTTCTTGAGGCTTAAAGAATCCCCTTAGAAGCCCCTAGACCTCAAACCCCATCACTGACACCATGACCAGCAGTGGCAGGTTTCACTACCTAGCAGCAGTGGTGATTTGCTACATAAACCTCATCCATTAGCAGTGGGATGAAGTCCCAAACAAGAGTTTTTACGGAGGGTTCTAAGCAGGTTTTGGCGCCAACTATTTGGATCAGAAACACAGTCCTCACAGGCAGCTCCAACCATAAAAAGGGATGGGAGAAGCAATTAGTGTTCCTCAGTCTTTGGCATAAAAGCACTGACAGAGGAAGAAGAGCCCCTCAGCCCAGCTGGCAAGGACAGAGCAGCTACTGAATCCACGCTCACCACAACCTGTCCCCTCATCCTCATCCCCCACCACACACATCCACCCATCGCAAAGGGGACATGTTTTCCAGGCAGCCCTCATCTGGAAGGACCTCAAGGGTTTTGGCAGCTGCTGCACCACAGAGCATTTTCCCTCTACGTGAAGGTCTCCACTCCAGGAGAGCCCATAAACAGCCGGCAGTGGTTTCGGCACCGGGGCAGCCGCGCGCTGGAAGGCGCTGCCTGCCAATTCAGCAGTGCGAGTGCCTCGGAGGGGGCTGCTGCGAGCAGAGAGCTGGCCAAATCCTGCTTATCTGATGGGATCTACCAACATCCCTGCTCAAAGCAGTACGACTTCAGGGTTTTTTTGTCAGCTGATGATATGAGGCTGAAATGAAGATAAATGAGAGCAAAAGAAGATGAGAAATCCCTCCTCAAAATACATTTGAACTCAGGATAAAAAGCAACTCAGCAGCAAGGCCTTCTTTTTCCTTCTCCCCAAACTTTGGGAACTCGGATGTGGGTGTGAATATCACTTTAAGGATTTATAAAATGACACATGGCCTCACCTGTCAGTATGCCAAAATCTGAATGTCGGTTTTAATTACACCGAATATTTTACTTTCTTATGCAGAGGCATAATCAATTATCTTATTTAAAGGCATTACGATAATGTGTGTGTAAAATGGAGCCATTCCCTGTATTGCATTAGATTCTCTAATTATAGGAGAATGTTTGGAGCTAAAATGTCAGCCTGTCATCTGGCGGGTGTGTAATTCATGATCTGCATTTGCCGGCACGGATGGAGCTGACAAAAATTGCATTCATTCTCTTCCACTGCTTTGGCCTCAACTTTGCCTGGCCTGGAGGTGACAAATCCCACCCTGTCTCCCTTTTGGAGCACAGTGAATCCATCCTGCCCTGTGCCAGGGGATGATGCTGTGAGGAGCTGAGCTTGACAAAGTGTTTTCTGTCGGTGGGTGTTTCTTAGTTAGACTTGATGAGCCTGGAGAGTGAGTGTGGGGTTACATACCAAGCTCTTGGGCACTGGGGAGCTGTTTGGATGTGATCATGAGCTCAGCAAATGCTTCCTCATGTCCCACATGGCGGGAGGAGACCAAGGCGTGAGCGGAGCTGGAGGCAGAAGACAGAACCCACCAGGGACTTTTCAAAACAGCCTCATCTGAATTACGAATAATGAAAGCCCTCCAACTCTCAGTTATTAAAGCAGAGGGATTAGATAAAAATAGTGCACTTGTTTCTTGGGATCTTAGTCCTTTCTCTAAGCATTACCCAAGTGAAAGCAGCCTGGATGGCTTCAGTGTCTGTTTTGCAGGACAGTTCCTGATCGCATCCATGACATCACTTCTAGGTGAGCAACCACATGGAGGGAAGAGAGAAACCCCCTTGTCTTGGGGCAGGGGCAAGGGGAAGATTGGTATTTGGGAAATTATGAAACTTTCTCAATAAATGAGAAACACTGCAGTGAGATTGCTGTGAGAGCACTGAGACAGAGACCATGATCCCCGCGGGTGAGGGGCAGCAAGAAGCATCGCCTGGACGTGACACAGCAGCAGCATCCCAAAAGGAAGGTCCCGATGAAGGAAATGTGGCTGGTGGCTGTGCCATTAGCCAAAGGGACAAATCACACAGGGCAGTGCCACTGCTGTGTCCAGCTCCAGGACAGAACCTCCCCAGTCAGCCAAAAGCAGATGCTGTAGGACCAGACACGCCACCCTGGGCTGTGGGCAGTGCAATCTCCTGGCCTGTCCTTACACCCCAGATTTCAGACCAGGCCACCCTCTGGATTTTCTGCAGTGACCTGGATTGATGCAGCAGAGCAGGACATGGGTCGTCCCATTGCTTCCCACATCCCCCCTGCTTCCCCAGCCCTCAGCTCACAGCACTGCCTTCCCTGCATGCAGGTATCCTAAGGCAGCCTCATCCCAAGGCTGCCAAGGATCCGCACGATGCCATTAAGAGGCTTATTAAAAAGTGATGCACCAATTTAACACCTATTAGCCAGCACGGTGCCCTTTTACAGCACGGGGGAACCTGCAAATGGAAGCCCCAGCTCCCAGCAGAACCCTAAGAGGCTGAGTTTAACTTTATGGCTCCAATTAGAGCAACACTAAAGCAGTACCGATGCTGTGGATTTATTAATGCTGAGCCCATCCCAGACGGCTGCTGGCCAATGCCAACAGCAGGCACGAGCAGGTGCTTTGCCAGCTGTGTCCAGGCCACCACAAAGCCCCATCCCTGCCAAGGGGAGGTTTTAGGGAGCTTCTAGGGAAGGGATGGTGTCAGACAAAGGGGGACCAGGGGGAGAACAGGCTGAACCCATCCCTGGTCATTGCTGCAATTTGGGCTTCCTATTTTAGGGGATGTCACCAGCTGGTAGGACGCCAAGGCCAAGCAGGGGAATGTCTCCCTGGGTCTCAGATCTTCCTTTGGTCTGGATGAGCAGGGCCAGAGTGGGAGGGAGAGCAGCTGCCTGCACACGCGGGCTGGAGATGTTTGAAGTGCTTGGTTGTTCCGGGAGGTTTACAGGCCGCCTTTGCCTAATAAAGTAATTTTTTAGCATCTTGCGTCACCCTAATTACTTGTCACAATAACGAGACACAGCCCTCGTGTGCTGTGCTCCCTGGCCCAGGCAGGGGCAGGCACAGCCAGCAGGAGAGGCAGCAGGATGCACGAGCCTGCAGGGAGGATGGAGATTTGGTGTCATGCATCCCCACCCCTCAGCATTTGAGGTCATTTCCCCATGCACCTGCTGGTTCCCATTTCCTCATCACTGCTCCCCAGAGCAATGCACAAACACCTCGGGAGGGCCCCTCTTGCCTGGGTTGTGTTGCTGGTGGGAGCCTTTGCCAGCTGCAGGGATGGGAGCGCTGTTTCAGCAGTGCTTCAGGACCATAAATATCCTCTCCATGGGACAGAGGGATGTCCCCAACCCTGAGCCACTAGTGCCTGCTAAGGACAGCTGGGCAAAGGCAGGACAGCAGGAGCAAGCAGGTCCTGTTTTGGATCCTCCAGTAGCACATTCTTCTCCATGCAAACCACCCGTGGGGCTGCAGTCACGCCACAGCAGCTGCTACATGCCCCAGGAGCAGCCACTGCCCACATCCCTGCCTGCACTGGCAGAGGAGGCAGCACAGCTCCCTCTGAAACTCTCTCCCACCCTTCTCAGGCTGCTGTGAAAGCCCAGGAAGGATCTCATCGCTGCAATTTTCTCCCATGCCCATCACTGGCTCAGCACCCAGCATGCCCCCAACAGCACAGGCGGTCATTTCCTCACCATGAAACTCTAACAGCTCTTTTTCAGTCTTCATTCAGACAAACAGAAAAACAAACAAATCATTCCAGGCCTTTGTAATGAGAGGAACATTAGCAGCAGGTGAAAGCAGATTTTAATGAGACAAAACTGTTCCTAATATAGCCTAGGAACAGCAATTCCTTCCCCTCCCTTTTGCTCTTCTGTGGTTTGAGTGAGTAAAAAGCAAATTAGCATGGGGAATGCACAAGGTTTTCCTGAGCAAAGTACAGATCTAACAGAGAGCTTGTCCCAGGTATCTGTCCCCACTTGCTCCCTGCATGGATTTCCCCATCATCCATCCCCTGTCTGTCCTCCACAGTGTGAAACCAGCCCTTATTCATGTGCAATGCTCACAACATGTGAACTTTTCAGGCTCAAAACCAAACAAACTCATTCTAGTTCACCATGAAATGTTTGATTCCATTCTCACATTACTTAACTTGGTTTTTATGCTAAAAAAACCAAAAATATAAAACAAACCCAAACAAATAAACAAACAAACAAAAACCAATGGCAAGCACCAAAACCCAAGCATTTGGGAACAAAAAGTCTCAAGTTTGGGTTCTGGAGAGGCTAATGAACCGCCTGGATGTGGCCACAGGCTGCCCAAGAAACGCCTCATCTTTGAGCCAAACCAGGGTGTTTGACTTGAATTCATTAGTTCCTTTTGTTCCTCTTGCCACTATTTTCTCTGCATTTGTTTACATGAAGAAAATCCCCCCCCCTTCCCATTCCCCGGCTCTCCTCACATATTAGAGGAACATTATAGGATATTTATAGCTCAGCTGAGCTTGCTAAATGCCTTCTTCTAGGAAAATAGTTAATCAAACTGTCTATTTTGACTCTTTGTTTATTCTCTCTCTCCCATCTGCTCCTGCTTCCGTTGCTGGAGGCCGGGCACCACCTGAGTGAGAAGGGACAGGGGTGCACAGCTCAGTCTGGGGAGGTCACCTGGCTTAGGAAGGAGCAGCACGAGTGAACACCAGCTCTGCCCCTGGCTTTGTGGACACCCCTTCAGTGCCGCCTCACACCTGGGTACAGCAGGGGGATAAACCAGGCTCCAGCCAAGCCAGGACTAGCTGAGATGAACACCCCACCGACGGGGCAGCTCAGATGGGAATAAAGGGACTTGCAAAGGGGCTTGCCTCACTCCAAGGGAAATCCCAGCCACGTGGAGCAGTCCTGGCTGGAGGACAGGCAATGCGCTCTGCCTGCAAGAGGGACAGCGATGTTTTAGCTGACTGCACCCATTCATCACTCACTGGGCAGCGCAGAGAGGAGAGCCCCTGAGCACGGAGGGCGACGTGCTGCTGCCACCCTGCCTGGGAAAGAGCATCCCCCGGCACGGAGCACTTCACTGCACGGCTCTGCTTTCATTGAAAGCCTGGCAAACTTGACAAACTTTGAAGAAAAACCCTCGTGCCCTCAGGCTGCAGAGACAGCTGTAGTGTTTGCAAAGCAGGAAGGGGGATGCCTCTGGGAATCCCACAGCGACACAGTAGGAACAACACGATGTGGGAAACCTCCACTTTTTTTCCACCAGAGATTATTCATACAATCTCAGAAAGGTGACAGGAGTGCCAGCCTGCTTCCAGCCCCTCGCTGTCCCCGGGGTAGCTCTGGAGCCACATCTGTACCAGCACATCTGGCAGGTGCCCCTCAGAGCAAAAGCTGTGCTCCCCACCTGAGGACAGAGCTCTGAGGCATCCCACCAATGCCTCTCTGCACCCCCACCTATGGCCACGTGGCCAAAATCTCCTCTGCTCCCCTTTCTCTTAATACATAGAAGAAAAGCATCTGAGATCACTGCGGTTTTATTGTCAGATTTGGCAGCCTTTTCATATTTGCTTGGATTGAGATATAAATTGAATTTGGTTTTCTCCCGCTGACTCAGTTATTTGTTATAGGAATAAGCATGTGGTAATGGATTAGACAGGGGAAAGAGATTTCTCTTTCAGGCGTGTGCACAAGGTGGGATTTGCCATGCCCTGTCCCACGTTTTCCTGGTGTGGCTTTGCATCATCAATGACTTTGCAAGCACCTTCCCCTCATCATCTGGTCACAGCTGGACATGGGATTCTTTTCATGGCAGACTTGTGCTTCTTTGCCCAAATTCTGCAATGCTTTAGTGCCGAAGAAATTTAACCAACAGTGAAATCATTTGCTAAGTCTGCTCCCCATCCTTATCTTTCCCTCTCCCTTAGTCCCCATCAGCCACTTTGCTGGAAACAGTGCTAAACATTTCTGGGGCTCCTCAGCTGTGCCTGCAGCAATCTCCCTGCCCAAGGAGCTGTCAAGCTCCCTTCGCCCTTCCATCTTCCATTTGTGCAGACCAGGAGTGGCACAGGATGCTCTCTGCACCCCAGCCACATCCTTCCCACCTCCCCACTTGCAGCAGGGCCATGCTGCACCACCACCAGCAGCCCTGCAGAGACAATGGCAGAGAGAAGGGCAGCATATGTAGCATTAATCCCTGGATTTTCCCACCAGCTTTGGCATTTCTACACTTCCCATCCCAGCATTGCTGCTTCATCCATGGTGTGGCACCCCCGGTCTTCTTCCAGTGCCCCCTGCCCACCGGGGGGCAAACAGAGCCCTCCAAATCCCAGGCATGCTGCAGGCAGCAGAGCCCAGCTCCGGCTCCCCAGCATCCCTCCTCCATGGCACATGGGGGAAGTTTTCATGGAAGAACCCATAGAATCCTGCTGTCCCTGGCACTCGACAGGGATGCGGGTCGTTGCAGCATCCCTGAAGCCACAGCACACTCTGCAGGCACTCACGCCACAGCACCGACCCCAAACCGTCCCCAGGTCCCTCCCCACAAGTGTCACGGCCTCGAGCCCAGGCACTCCACATGTCCCTGAGGATGGTGGCACTGGGCTGCAGAGGAGTCTGTGCCCACAGCCCAGCAGGTGCTGGGAACTGGGGCCACGCAGAGCCCATGTCCACAGCCACCAGCAGGCAAAGACACCAAACAGAGCCCATCCCATCATCCTCCCACCTTCCCCAAAATCTCTACCAGCCAAATGCACCCCCCTCTTTACAAATCACCAGGCATTCACTGCCTGCAGCCCCCCCCCCCCCCCACAGTGGGATTTGGCAGCTGAGGGCAGCTGCTGCAGGGCTTTGCCCCTTCTGATGCTCATTCCAGCTGCAGGGCTCCAGCACGGCTCCGCTAATTCTATCAGCATAAACATGGTTTATAGGGCTGCCACTGCTGCCTGTCAGCTTTTCTAAATCACCCCGTGCAATGGCCTCCATCCCTCCCCAGAACACCAGCCCCTCTCCTGAGGTCAGAGACGCTCGGAGATCCCCCTCAGCAGCAAAGGAAAGTTTGCATCTGGCAGGGATGTGACAGGCTGGAGGCACCAAGAGCAGCCTCCAGCAAGGAAACCTCCACACCAGCCAGGGAGCAGGTCAGCCTCTCCACACCCCTGGAGCACACCCTGCAGGGAGGCATTAAGGAGAAAATAAAACCAAACAAGCAAGCAAGCAAACAAACAAAGCCCTCAGAGGAGAGAACATAGAAGTTATGTAGCTCTATGAAGTAAAAAAGCAGAATGGCCATAGACCAAACTCTCCATCAACCCAATTGCTGCCACTAGCCCCCACCCCTGAGCATTGTGGTGGTGGTTTTGATTTTTTTTTTTTTTAATACTCTAACCAGCTCCCCCAGGACATGCCCAGTACCTACTCCCAGCCTCAGGGCAAACATTTTTTGAGTTTGGGCCCACATCAAGACAGCTATGAAGCACCTATGGTTCCTGACCCCCTCACCAGGCCCAAAAAACCCTCACATCAGTGGTTTCACCTGGCCCCAGCTCTTAGGCATCTCCCTGCCCCAGTGCCACACATCCCGGTGCAGGGAAGGAGGCCAGAGCTTGCCAGCAAGCAGCAGCATTTCTGAG
The DNA here is from genome assembly GCF_009650955.1 of Corvus moneduloides. NCBI lineage: Eukaryota > Metazoa > Chordata > Aves > Passeriformes > Corvidae > Corvus > Corvus moneduloides. The sequence goes on along the minus strand of NC_045488.1, from coordinate 5,573,021 downwards.
CAGAGCTCTTACAAAATTCCCATCCCTTCCCACATGATGGGCAGCAGAAGCAGCCAGAGCATCCCCACCGCGGAGGAAAGGAGCCATGAGGCAGACAGAGCCTCTGGGTGATGCAGCACTGCAGTGCAGGCTGCCAGGAGCCAGCCAGGATGCTCCTGAAGAGCATCCAGCAAGCCTCAGTAACGTGAAACCCGGCGTTGGCTGTGATTCCTGTTGGGAAGGCTAATGGTCAGAAGAGACACTGGGATGTCCCAGGGCTGGACCAGTCCCATCAATGGCTGCTGTGGGGTGACTCTTGATCTCTAAGGAGGCCCGCCCCCCCAAAAAAAAGTGTGTGAGTGGTCCCAGGAGACAGTGAGGATGATGGGGGCTCTGGGGAGCTGGGCGCTGGGGAAATGTGGCTCAAACGAATCCACATGGGGGAGCGTGGGATGCCAGCTCTCTGCCCCAGGCTCTGAGCCTCCAGAGACACGTGCGTGGGGGTTAAAACCCACTGCTCAGCTGGCAGAGGCAGGGGGGTCCCCCGGGCTCCTGCATCCTCCCTGCTGGAGTCGCACACTGATGGAGCTCAGCATCCTCCTGGGGTCCCCTGTGCTGCGCCCATCTGTAGCCCAGAAGCTGCTACTTTCAGGGCACCACTCCCAAAAACTGTCCCTGATGTGGTCAACTAAACAGCTAAGCCAGCAAAGGGACTTTGTTGCTGCAGCAGGGCCTCTCAGCTGGCCCTGTCCACCCCTCCTGTCTTACCTGGGCTGAGCCTCCGCTCAAGCACAAGTGCCTCCCATAGATATTTAAAAATAGAAATAATAACAACCTCCTCTCTTTCCTGCCTGGCTAGAGAAATAGCTTAATTAGTTAATAAGGGGCTTAGTTTGTTGTGTAGCTGTGTGAAGAACTTGCAGAGGGCAAGCTAAGTCAGTAAGTCCAAGCAACAAGCCTTAGGGATAGGCTGGGGAGGGGAAAATGCTCCCAGCTGTCCCACGGGGAGACCCAGCTCTGCCTCCAGCATCACAGGAATTTCCAGGCCAGGCTTGAGGACCTTCTCTTGGTGGTGAAATAGCTGTGTCCAGGTGGAAAAGTTGTGGCAAATCAATGCTTTGTGTTTTGCCAAACAATTTCTGCCCATGTTAGCAGAGTAGGTGGATCTTAAGCAAGAGGCTGCTGTCCCCAGACACAGGGGTCTTCCCTTCTCTGCATTGAGGTGTGGGATTCCCAGTATCCCCCCAGCTCTGAGGAAAGGCAGGAAAGTGACCAGAGGATGGTTCTTTATTCCCACACACTCAAATCCAACAGCAGTGAAGATGCTGGCTCCTGACTATGGATCCCAAACTCTCTCCAAGTGCACTGGGCTTGCATTCTTGGGGACACTGCCCTTACCTCCTGTGCCCCTGTCCCAGCTGCAGCAGCAGGACCTGGCCTCCCAGCACCCAGTTCCTTTGGCCAGCAACTGTCTCAGCAAACTCCTGCCTGATCCAAAACAACCTGGCAATTGTTTATCCATAGCAACATTTACAAAGGCATAAAATGGATCTTTCTGTGGAGTCACTGCCGTGCTGCAGAGGAGGCTTCAGCGCTCCTCACTCCCAAGCCTGGGGCAGGGGATGAGGGCCCTGTGGTGGCAGCCAGGATGCTGCAGCAGTTATAGCTCTCAGGAATGTCCTCACAGCCCTGGTTTCTGCTGGATCTTGTTGAGGGTGAGCTCTTACACTCCCTTGACCCCTCTGAGCACCAGCTGATATCCTACCAAGGGCAAGGGCCAGTGCTGAGCTGCTGATGGAGTCAGAGACGGAGAAGGCTATAAAAAGAGCCACACTAGGAGACACTGGAGGAGCCTAAGGGTTTTCCCCTGCTGTCCAAGGCAAAGCCACAGAAAACTTGTCTTTCTTCCCCCATGGCAGGTCTCTGCATCCTGTTTGGGTGTCATTATAGGTAATTCCCTGCTTGACATCTCGTCAAGATGTCATGGGGGAGGGAGGCACCATTTCAAGAAAAGACAAAAGGGCTCTTTCTTCATCAGCATTAACCTCAGGCAGCTCTCGAGAAAAATTCTGGGCAATTAGTGGAGCATAAGAAGATTTATAATTGAAATCTAGTTTGTAGCACTACAGGCGGCTCCCTCGAAAGACATTTCTCAGAGACCAAAAAAAAGGGGGGAAGAAAATAATAGAGAGAGACAGAGGGAGAGGGGGAACTAGTTAAAGAGTTTTAAAATCTCGTTGAAAACTCCATTTAGTTTAACATTGCATGATAGCTTTCATAATTCAGAACAAAGTGCAAAGCTCTTTAATGAGGCCATTAATGACCCTTTAATTTACTCCACCAGGGCAGAATTCATAAAATATTTATGTTCCATTTACACAGGATTTTCCTGAGACTCTTCGGGGCAAGTCACCATCACAGAGCAGGTGGGATGAAACAGAGGATTCTTCTTTTCTGTTCCCACTCTTCTTCACCCCGGTGCTGAAGCTCCACATGTGCCTTTTAATTCTGCCAGAGAAGCTGCAGGGACCCAGGAGGGAGGAGAGCCATTTTTGACTCTTCTGCATGGTAAACAGATGCAGAGTGCTCTCTTGGATTTCTTGCTGTAGGAACAGTGAAATCCTTTTTAAGATTGAGCTGTGGCATCGACAGCCAGCCTTGGAAAACATTTTTAAAAATCATTACAACCCAGCTCCAATTCATTACTGACTCGTGAGATCAGATTTGCTCTTGGGGTAGTACTGTTGAGAGCATCTAGGGAGATATGACCCCCCAGCTTTCCAGGCTGCTTTCCATGCTTTGGGTGGTGATGGGGGAAGGCTCAAAGAATGCAGGTATGGAGATGAGTGCTGAGAATGCTGCTGCTGACTGCTCTGCTTGCTGGTGAGGGTGGGCTGGACTGGGAGCTGCTGCCAGGCTGATGGTAGGGGTGGTCACTGAGATTGCCTCTTGCCATCTCAGCATCTCCTGCCCCTGCAGCTGTGGGAAGCTCAGAGAGCTGTCAAGGGCACATAGGGCAGTACCCTGAGGTGAGGATGGGCTGGTTCATCACCCCCATTCAGCACTTCCTGAAAGCCACACGTGAGCTGCAGGTGATGCTCCAGTCTGGTTGTCCCATGATCCAAACCAAGCTATTTGTCTCTCCATGTTTTTTCTTCCATTACAGATTGCAAGCAGGGAGAAACACCTAGGAGTGCTTAATTGCTTGTATGGGCTGAAATATCTCTTTATATTAAAAAAAAACCTAAACAACCCTTCCTAGTTTATTCCAAAGACCTCATTCTCATTTCTTCAGTAAATGTCAGTTTCTGAACGTCTTCATATAAAAAGAGCCATTAATCATTGCAATGAGGTTCACAGCATCTTAATCTCACTTTGACCAGCCTTCTCAGCTGCTTGCTCAGCTTCAGGACTGTTAAGCACTTCTCATCTGCTTCCCGCTGCAGTTTTGACCTAAGGAGGGTGCGTTGCACCAGCAAACAAAATATTCATGGCAAAACCAGGAGGACAGAGGTGCCAACCCACAAGAATCAGCCCCTCAAAAGCCTCTGCAGAGAGAGGTGAGGAAGATGCTCCAAGGCTCTCGGCACAATTAGAAAGCTGGAGCCCACTGGAGAACATGTCCAGAGTGTTTCCAGCACCTATAAATAACAGCAGCAGCTCACACCTCACAGGCTGTAAGGCTGGGTCTCCCTGTAGCTTGTGTCTGCTAAGGTGTGGGGACACAGGCTCAGAGGGAGATGCATTTTCCATCTCACTTGCTCCCTGCCCCTCAGATTCAGGTTCGGTTGTCATTCTCATTTCCTTTCTTCGCCCCTTATTTTGCTGACGCAGGTTACAAGCCCGATGGCCCATCGAGGTACTGACACCGCCGGCTTCGGTGCGGTTCATGAGTCACCCTCCTCGTTTCACAGCTAGCAGGGCTGCTGACGCTGATGCCCTCAGAAAGGACACATCAGCAGGAGCATCAGTACCTTTGAAACCGTGTCAGCGCTCATCAACAGCAGGCTGTGTGCACGCTGGTTTGTTATTGTAGGGTCTCTGGTGTGCACTGGGTTCCATGCACAGGGTTTGTGGTTGTAGGGTCATTTTTTACTTCAGGGGAAGGAAGCAGAGAGGAAGATTGCTTGACCTACTTGGATCATTCATGCAGAACTGCTTTGCAGCATAGGGTCAAGTTTGTCAGAACACTTACATCACAAGAAGAAATTATGGCCAAAAGAAACTTTAGACATGTTCAAGGAAAAAATAACAAAACCCCCACAGACATACACTCCAGTGGAGAGAAAAAAATGGATGCTGTGTTTCAAATATTTCAAAATATTTTGGAATCTCACACTCAGAAGTGATCTGAGCTCTAAAGGCACCAGAACCCTGACAGGACAAATGGGAAGCTGGTCCCAGTTCAAGCCCAAAGTGTCAGTGAAGTGGTGTTGCAGGAGATCAGTGAATGGGAGAGGAGGGAACCTGCAGCAAGAAGAAGAGGCAAAATGGAAGTGGCTGCCCAAGGGACCAGCACGTCTGGCAACAGCAGGTTACCCACTCTGAAGGGATGCTCTCCATCCCAGCCCAGAGATGGGATGCCCCTAGGTGGATGCATGCTGTGCACCACAGAGGTAGGAAAAGTCAAATTTTCTTGCTGAAATCACCCTCAAAGGGAGAGGCAGGAGGTATGAGAGCAGCAGTGCTAAGGGGAGCCCACGGATGGAGCTGGCTGCCCCTGGCACTGGGATCATTCCTGGGATGCTGTCTGGTACACTGACAGCTGACTGACAGAGAGCAGGGAAAGGACCAGGTCTGAGCAGCACGGGGAACTCCTGCTGTCCCACAGAGCTTTGTGCAGACCCGGATGCTCCAGGGGCTCTTCACTCCCTCTGGCCCAATAAACAAACAGCTCTGGGCAGCTCCAGGAACAAGCTGTCTTAGTTCAATTGTTATTTGATTTCCAGAAACATCAATGCAGGGATCCCATCCAAACTGGACCCTGTGTTGTTTACTAAGCACAGGCTGCCACTTAGTTAGAAACACATGGGGTCTTATTACGTTTCCCTGGAAAAAAAAAAACAACAATGGTTTAAATTAAAGAGGAAAATATTTAGTAAAAATCAAAACTTGTACTCACACACATAGAGGCTCTGACATTTCATAACCACTCAATTCCCTGCTCCTCCATCCAAGTTTCCTGCTCAGCACAACTCTGCTTACAAAGACCACCACTAGGGAAGCTTACAGCCAAGAGCTTGGGTTTGCTAAGGTTTCCCACATTGACAGTCATGTGGGGCCAACACTTGCAGGCTGTAAAATACAGGCAGGCTCTTGAAGCTTTCTACATTTGAGTCAAATTCTTTACATCTCCAGGTAGCTCACACACCTCCAGGGCTCCCAGAGCTAAGACCTGGCAGCTACTGCCCTGAGGACACGCAGTACTTGAAGCCAGCAACACACCACCTTTATGAGGATCTTTTTGTATTTCAGCCAAAACCAGAAATGCAGTTTCAGCCACACTGAAAGACCCCTGCACATATACCATGAGTGACCCAAGCTCTTCTGAGCAGTTCAAGATCTCTCTCCACCCTATAACTGACTGCACAGACACCTGAGGATCCTCATGCATCCCCTTTCCTGCTGCTACTCTAAAACCCACAGGACAGGACAGCTGAAACACTAAAAGCCTCAATGTGGTCACTTTGACAGGCCCAAGATGCAGGCCAACGCTCACAAGGTGTCTGTCATGCAGGTGGTGTTGATGCTGTCTGAAAATCAATGTGTTTTTGAGACAAGCCATGAGGTACAAACAGGAGAGGATCAGCAGGCTTGTGGGAATGCCCTGTTTTCCTTTGTACAGCTGCTGGATCTTCTGATCAAGACTATCTGATACACTGATGTCATGCTGATAATGGTATAACTCTATATCAGCCTAATGGCACAATGGGTTTACAAAAGGAGCAGTATATGCAGAAATATGCATTCATGCTTGCTAATCCTTCATAAGCCTGTAATCCTGATTTTCTTTCCCAAATAATAAGTGCAGATCTATTAAGACCCTATCACTAGCTGCATGCTAAATTCCCCTCTCTCTGCCTGGAGTCTGCAGTGTCCCTTGCACGTGGTGGGGCAGGGGGTGACATGCCATCGCCACCAGCTCACAGCCCCCTGGGGTTCCTCCCTCATCTGTACCAGGGGGAGCACATGGAAGCAGCCACAGCTTCACTGCCACTTCACCTCCTTTCTGGAGGGTCTGAGGATGCCTTCTAGAGGGCATTTCTGCATCAAAATGAAAAATATTTATTCACAGGCATGCAAATAAGCAAGAGGATAACCAGCAGTGCTTGACAGCTTCCTCCATCCAGTCCTAGCATCCTCTGCTCTTGCCATTTGTGTCCCAGCACTGCCAAATCCCCACCTCCACCAGCATTCCCAGTCACAGATAGCTGCTTCCTGGGAGCCTTGGTATCAACCAACCATTCTGCAGCCACTTCATACAAACAACCTGGAAATAACCCTTCTAGGAGTGACAAATTAATAGTCACTAATTACACAATTAATTTATTCTTTGGTACTATTAAAAAAAAGTCTTTGTGTTACGAAGGAGGAGAAAAAAAGAAGAATCTAAGGATTTGTTTAATTACAGCTACAATGTATTGAAAAACCAAGTAATTCTAATGATACAGACAACGCTGTGATTGTGTAATTAGTAATTAATTACCTACAGAAATGACACTTTCTTTTCTTTAAAGCTATTAATTTTTCTTCTTGTTGTTTTGGATTTTTTGGTTTTTTTTTTTATTTGCATGCAACTGTCTTCAGGGCACACAAATCATAGGAGCAAATTGCTGCATGGCACAGCAGCTACTAGCCTGGTTCTGTGTGCATTCTTACCTGTGGGCAGAGCTGCTGTATCCTCACCTCTCCCATCCTGCTCCCCACCGAGCAGCAGCCACAGAACTCCCTCCCCAGTTTCCCTCTGCCTGTAACAACTACTCTCCACACCAAGAGCCCTGCAAAAAATGGCCAGCAGGGCAAATTGTGTCTCCAGCCATGAAGAACCACGGGGCCAAAGCTGACAGACAGAACAGCTACAGCCTTCTGTGGAGGGAGTCAAGGCACAGACTGTTAGCCCAGTGCTATATTTATATATTATGCTTATAAGTCCTGGTGTTAACCAACGTTATATATATATTTTAAGTATTCATGTATTCATAGCTATAAAGGCCTTTTCTCTACTTGAGCTAAATTGTATAACCGTGACCTATTGTCCCAGAAGGCTTTTTATTCATGTTAAATGGGTACTGAGATCAGAGCGCTCCTTGGTAGTAGGTACAGAAGTGTTCTGGAGGAGACAGGAGAAGATGGATGGTTGTACTGAGGCTCAGCATAGAAACCAAAAACAGGAGAAGCAAGCAGCTCTACAGCCCAGCTGGCTTGGCATCTGAAAAACCAGATGTGGGGTTGGAGTGGGGGCAACAGTGCCCAGCACACACCACTCACTCACACCCACTTCGGGTAGCTCCAACTTCCCACAGGGATCCCTCACCACCCTCCAGTCCCATCTGTTCTGTGACCTGTGAGCCAGGGAGAGGGAGCCAGGCTGGGCTCTGTGGTGCTGTCCACGGCAATGCCTGCATCCTGCACCTCTGACGAGCTGTCCCACCCTGCCCTGCCCCTCGGGGACAGCATTCCTGCTTGTACTGCCCCTGGCAAACAGCACAACTGCTCACTGGCTCTCTGGTACCCACAGAGCCTCCAGCCCCACCCCTGAGCACAGATGCACCCTGGCAGCTCCCAGTTAATATTCACAGGGAAACACAACCTCCCTGCAAAAAACTCTGCATCAGCATCCTGCACCCTCATCCCTCCCTGCCCAGCCAGGAGATCACTGTAAATCACGTCAGTGAGACTGGCAGTCCCCCTGCTCTGATCTTAACCTTTATCCAAGGCCAGGGAACCCCTCTGGCTTTGAGCCTCATGGTCACACAGGCACAAGCAGTGAAATGTTCCTCATCCATCTGTTCATTCCCAGTGCATGCCAAGGACAGCCTCCAGCTCCTCAGAGACACGTTACCTCCACGCTGTCTTGGGAAGAAATCAGGACAAGGCGGGCACCTGGGTGCTGGTGCCAGGATGCACGGTGACAGCCAGGGATGCTGGTGTCCCCTCACTGCCTGTGATACTTCAGTCACTCCGACACAGTCAGGGTGGAAGTGGCAGCGAGCTGGCTGCTGGCTGTTACGCTGGTGCCAGATGGTGGATGAGATTAAAAGAATTTGATTTTCAAATAATCCATAAACCTGGCTGAGCTAATGTCGTTTCATATGCATTATCTTGTAATCCCAGGGAAGAGAACGTTTCAGAGCAAAGAGCCTTATTCTCCCTCCCTGCAAGGACTCTAACAAGCTAAAGATAATCCCCTTTTTGTTGGAAGGTGCTTACAGAGGACCTACAACACCCAAAGTGTGGCACAGGGGCTGTGGCTCTGTGCTGGTGCCTGGGAACAGGACAGCCAGGCACCCAGCACCCTGGGGGATGTCTTGTCCTGAGCTTTGCACAGGTGGGAGCAGCACGCAGCAGGGTCCAGGGACATGCTGAACTCAGACCCCTGGCCAATAAAGAAGGGATTTTGCCACTCCTGCTTCCTAACAGTGCATGGGAGCACATGCTGCATCACTGGGGTAGAGTAGGGCATACATGTATTCTTCTAGGTGAGTCCACTTTTATGTGCACTTTTGGGGATAAACCCCCAAAGCCCAATGCAAGTAAATCAAAGGCATGCTGTGCCAATCTGGAGAGGATCAGGCCCTCCCTAGTGACTGAGCCCCACAGACAGAGTCTGGTGACCACCCTCCCTCTCACACAGCATGTGGCTGAAACCTCAACACTGCCCTCTCCAAAGCAACTGCTGCACAATCAAGCTTATAGGAAATTCATCCTTAGGGATTTCTTGACTTCTCCTTGTTTGTGTCAAATACACACAGTCATTTTTTTGCCTCTATCCCTATTCCATATGGATGCACCCCTATCCCTCCCTAACCCCTGCACAGTGCCCTGGGCTCTGCCCTCCATCCACCCTCTATCCTCGGATGCTGCCTGCCTGCTCCCTGCCTCTTTTCCCTGCACTAGAAGCTCCTTCAACTCTCCTGCTACTTGTAAAGCCCCAGTGGAGCAAAGACAACCATCTGCCAATCACTGGGATCCTTCAACATGTGAGCTACAAGCTTGAACACAGCAGTTAAAAATTGTTGATCTTTATTCCATGCTCCAGGTTCCCACGCTGGAGCATGGGAGAGCTAGAGCAGGAAGTTATTTTAAGGGGAAAGGGAAATAAAACACCACTGATAGGATTTCCCAGTCACTGCCTGCCATCTAGTGCCTAGCACTGAGCTGTTTCACGGGCAGCAAGCAGCATCCACCTCCATCCTCGGGGGAATTTAGCTCTTAGATTAGAGCCAGCAACATTTGAGTATCAAGCTCCCAGCACTGATAATTCCCCGCCATGCTCCTCACTCTGGGCCAGAGCCAGGGAATGGGTTTGGAGTCAAATAGCCCAAATCTTGGTGGGACCTATCAGGGAAAACAGCATGGGAGTGAGGAGAGGTGATGCTGTGTGCCTGCCTGGGTTGTGACACGATGCCCAGCTACAAGAAGCTAACTGAATACAACACAGCTTGACTTGCTGCAAGCTGCTGCCTTCAAGGTCATGTCATTGTCATCAGCAGCTCTGATCAAAGCAGTGCACACAGGCACTGTGTGAAGAGTGCCACAGACAGGCTAAAAATAGGGAGACAAATGGAAGCATGAGGGAAAGGGGTAAAGGTGAAGCTCATCAGCTGATTTTTTAGAGAAAATCGGGAAACAAACAAAAGTAATAAAGTAATAAAGAAACACTGACTTTGTGACTTGGAATATTCTGACTCTGGGACACACCTCTGAAGTTTCCCACCCAGCTCAATCCATGGGCAACCACTCCAGCAGAACACAGTCCCTACCAGCCCCTCGTAGCTGGTGATTTTTAGTGTTTTATATGTCTTCAGGCAATCTCAGGAGCTGATGCTCTCCCTCCCCTTCCTTCAGCAGGGATGTACCTGGTGTCATCTTAGGGAGTGTCTGGCAGCTTCTTGTCCCTCTGAAAGGGCTCAGATAACTACCTACCCACAAAGGGAGGAGAGAGCAGGCAAGACAGCTACAGCTCACCTCAGTCCTGTATTCAGGCAGAGAAAATTAAGGGATATGAAATGCAGAAGGCTCTGGGACAGCTAATGTCCATCTTGTTCACCACCTCCTGCCCCTGAAAAGTGGGTCCCCATGGGTCCCACCCCCTGAAGCAGGGGACTCACTGCCCCATCCAGAGAGGGCACTGGTAGGATCAGACACCCTGAACGCCGTGTTTCCCTCCTCTCCAAACCCCTTACGGCTTGGCTGCCCACTCCCCATCAGATCCCGCTGCTTTCCTCAAGCTCATCCAACACTTGCAGCCTGTGCCACTTGGTAGTAGCACAGCTTGGGAGGCAATTGCTGTTCTGCAGAGGGGGGCTGTGGGTCTGACACAAATGGGCCTCGCCGGGCATTTGGAAAGGGCAGGCGGGGCAGGGCAGCGGCTTCTGAACACACAGAACTAGATTTCCTGATTAGCACATGGCTCTGATTTCCTCCAATGCTTCCAGAAAGCAATAGGCGACATTAACTAAAGGATTACTTAGAATTCAAAAGCAAATGGGATTTGTGACCCATTATATTAACTGGGGGCTGGGGAAAGCTCTACAGAGAGAGAACACTGCCGGCAGGTCACCAAACCAATTATTAAGAGCTCACAGATCACGAAACTAGATATATACACACATCAAGATAAATTTCTATTTGCCTATAGAAGCAAAATGCTGGCTGAGCCACCCTCCAAACCCAGCATGCTTTTTTCCTATGTGCCCATTAAGCCTGGTTTTTATCTAGTTTTTTTTTCCCAATAATTCACTCACCCCACAGGTTTAATGCTGTGGAATAACTTTTGGGAGGGTAAAACCTGAAAGGAGAAATCTAATGGGCATAATTACTTTGATAGATGAGAGAGAGCAGAAAGCAGGCAGGCAGCAGCAGTGCTGGCCCATGCCTCATGTCCTGACGTTCCCAGTCTCCCTCTGCCCACATGCCTAAGAGAGAGAGCAGCCCCTCAGAAGATGATCTGCCTTCAACATCAGCTCTCACCTTAAGCTCCAACAGAGTTCAGCTTAAACTTCAAACTGTTAACTGAAAAAATCTTTTCCTCAAGTTTTGCCTCAGTTAATTATGAGATTGGATGTTCACGGTAGCCAGATTAAGGGCCAGCTGCTGGCAGCACACAGTCTTGCTCCCAGAGTGGGCTGTGATGGTGAGTCCTAAAGCCTCACATTCGCTCCATAAAGGCTTTGTTGCCCTTGCTCAGCTTCAAAGCTTCATTTTAATATTGCTGAAAGACCCTTCATAATTCAATTGAGAAATGCCCCTGGGTCTCCAAGCATTGCCTATGAAGTCCTGACAAAGGATTTTATACCCCACAAGATCTGTTAGGGAAAAATAGCCTTGAGAGCAAAGCTGTAGCTGGAACTACCTGAAGGGAGGTCCTGCTGTCAGCATTTCATACTCACCTCACAAATTCCTGGCTTTCCTTTTTGAGGGCTTGGTGTCAAGGATTGGGTAGTATCAACAAAACTTCTGGGGAAATTTGACCCTGAGTACAAGTTTCCCAGCAGCACCCCTTCTTTTATATCCATTCTTACCTTTGCAGAGATTCACTCAAGCCATGCCTCCTGACTGCCCCACTCTGTGTCTTTCCAACATGCTGATTAAACCAACCCACAGGGGTTTCACAAGAAAAGGGAGGAAAAAGGTATCCTGAAAAACAAAGGGATCTAGTCCATTCGTGTCACTGGTGACCTCAAGCAGATTTACCACACAATTTTCTGCTGAGTCTCTGGGCTGCCATGAGAAGAGCAGCCCATGCTGCATCCCCTGCAGGCAGCAGAGCACATCAGGAAAGGGCAGCACCAGCAGAAAAATTCCTTCCAAAGAGACAGATCCCTTCCAACACGAGAATGGGGGCTTGAACAGGACAAAAGCAAAGGGACTGCTGCTCCTGGAGATGCTTCATCCTCCAGGACAGGGAGTGAGCCCAAAGGCTGCACCAGCAGAGACAGCACAATTCCCATCTTCCCTGAGCCAGCCCACCCCTTGCCCCTGCAGTCAGGGATGCCTCAGGATGCTACCTGCATCCCAGCAGCTCTCCCTGCCCATGGCTGTATTTGGGAGAATAGCATCTCTCCTCGTACAGGTTTTCAGAGAGCAGGAAGAGTGTAGCCTGTGTCTCCAAAGGCTTCTCCTGGCTCCGCAGGTATTTATCTTTCAATTTTGAAGCCTTTGATTGCTTGGGGCCAGCCAGAAGGATCAACAAACAGCAGCTTCCCATTATGTGAGAAAGAGTAAGGTTCTGAACAGTTCACGCTGTATCACAAAACATATGAGCAGGGCTCTGCTTAGAGAGCACCAACCCCCAAAACTCACACAGCTAGGGAACGTATTTGTAAAAGGAAAGGAAATCTATCTGTGAAGCTGAAAAGTGTTTTTATTAGGACTTGTTATCTCTCCTCCACTGGACAGGAATGAAGGTATCAACTTGCCACAAAGAAAACCTTCAGGTGTCTTTTCTAACATGGTGGCTCAAGCAATGGCTTAGATGCCAGTGCTTTAGAATGCAACTGCTCCTTCAATTTGTGTCTGCTACTGCAGACTTTTAGCAACAGCTGCTGGACTGCATCACACCAGGGTCAGGACATCTTGAGATGCTTCCTTCCCTCTTGGCGAGGGAAAGGATGAGGCTTTTTGTGTATGACTCTCAAGAATAGAAGCATCCTGTGCCAAAAATGGCTTTGAGGAGCAGAAAGCCTGCACAGCCTGACCCTCTCCAGCTTCCTCTCTGGTGTGTGCAGTCAGGAGTGGGTACCAGCAGCACTGATCTTACCTTGGACTTCTTAGATAAGTCCCACATTGCTGCTCTCAAAGCAAGGAGTTACAGGCCCTTTCCAAAACTCCTCTCTCCAGTGCACACTTCACAGGAGAGCTCTTCCTGATCTCACAGTGCCTTGCACTTAAGAGCCACAGCAAACTCAGTTTCTTTCCCAGGCACTTGCTGTGGTTTCAGGTTCTGCCAGAGAACTCATGTGAAGGGGCCTTTGTCAAGGTGAGAAAAACCCTCTAGGGTTTGGATGCAAACAAGCTCCAGCCTCCCTCAACACCCAGACAAACACTCTGGAGGTTCTTCATCACGTTTCCAAGGGGAGGTTTGTGTTTCATGTTCAGCAAAAGTAAAATACTCCCCCTGCTCTTTGTGCTGGACTGCAGGAGGCACACCTGGCAGCAGCAGGTCTCACGCAGCCACGACTCCACAGGTTTCTGCTGCTCTTTCAGAAAAGGCTCTCAGGCTTTGTGCTGCCCTTTCAGCAGTTACCAGCAAAACATATCCCACCAGCCTGCCTGCTCAGACTTCAGCAGCTCTGAATATGGGAACAGGTTCACGCTGAGTGGAAAGACAGCCTGCAGCCACCAAGCTCCCAAAGGAAAAGAACAGCCTCAGCGACTTACTGCAGGAGTCTGGGAGGAAATGGGAAGACTCAAACCATCCTCTAGGATCCTCCTGCCTTCCCTCTCACCGAGGCTGGGGAAGAAAACAGTCCACACAGGAGAACTGAGCAAAAGCACCCAAGTTGCAGGATCTGCAATTGTTTGCAGCAACTGGCAGATTTAAATTAAATCAACTACAGGGAAAATAAAAAATAATAAAAAAAAAGGTGGTGTTCCCACGCATGCTGCAAGCAGGAATTTGTGTTCCAGGTGATGAGAAAACAATTTCAGCTTCCATAAAAGACCAAGCCTCTCACAGACCTGCTACCCATAAGAAGGTCTGAGGACAAGGAAAAAATACTTAAAAATGAAGGATGCTGTTGATTCTGACCTTTCCACTGCTGAAGGAGCTACATGTCTCTCAGCACAGACAACACCCAAAGACTTGCAGTTTGAGTAATCCAGAAATAAGAACTGCCTGTGTTTGAAGACCAGCAAGGTTTCAGTACAGCCTTTTCTTTCATTTGTGCTCTTGCAATTGGGAACAAGCACAGATTAAACAGCACTTTCTATGCTTTGAAAGCTTTGCCCCAGCAATACAAAGCCTGCCTTGGTGTGGGAAACAGGGCAGATTCTTTGGATGAGGGCATGCCTTAAGCTTGTGGCCACAGGGCTCTGCTGCATCTTCTGGAGCCAGTGACAGCCTGAAACAAGAGTGGCAGAGAAAAGCCTAAACCTGTGCTGACTGCACCCATGCTCCCTGAAGATGGGGCACAGCCTGAAGGGAAGGACTCACCTCCCCCTGCTGCAGGAGCTTCCAGTCCTGAAGAAGGCAACAGGCCCCCCTTCAGCAGTGCTGACCTCAGAGGGCAGCCAAAAACCTGCAGTCTTTCAGGCACATATTCTGCTCCACATTTATTTCCTCTCAGAGAGCCACAGCCCTCTGCTGCAGACTCAGCCTCCTTGCCAGGCCTGTGAGGATGCTTCCAGGAACCCAGTGTTGTTGGTAATTTATGGCAAACCTGCAGCTCCCAAACCATCCAGCATTAGAAAATAGAAGGTTGCTGTGCTACCCTCCACCCCAATGGCTTGCATAGTGATTAAGGATAACTTTAATTTGAGGCCTGCAGCTCAACAGCTCCCAAAGGATTGATAAAATACATAGAGCAATCTCCAATTCCACCTCTGGAGGCCGAACTCTCTCCGGATGATTAACGACAGTTATTTCCTCCTCTCTCCCTGCTGCTGGAGCAAGCTGATTCCCTGCAAAGTCCAGCAGCACTCTTGACTACTGAACAGCAACATTTACAACCAGAAAAAAACCTCCAACAACAGAACCAGCCCCAGAGGGCCAAGGCAGCACCACATAAGCCCAGGATAGATCTTCTAATAAAGAAATTGGGGTAACAGGGTCAGGCTACCTGAGGCAGACCCAGCTGTGCTGGGTTAGCAGTGCTGGCCTAATGCAGGGGGAATGGGAGCCAAGAACTCCCTAGAGACACCTTTGAGGCTGCTCCCTGAAGGCAGCAATGCTAAAGCACCTTCCCCTCCCAGCCCAGACAGAGAGCTGCTGCTGCTACCCTCCTTCAGTGTCTGTGGCTGTAACCTGAGGCTCAAGGGGAGGCAGCGTGGGTGGGAGAGCAGCTGCTTCTTCCTCATGGACACGTGTCCTCCACAGCCACTGTGCATCACAGACTCGAGTCCAGAGGCAGCTAACACTAAAAGTTAGTAAGCTGTGAATATCCCTGCTTACATCTCCTCAGAAATCCACCTTGTCCTGGCTGGTGTTCAAGAGGGTCTGTTCCCACCAGGACACACAGATAACCCCCCAGTGCTGCTCTTATCAGAGAGCACGTACCAGAGATAAGCATCAGCCATTGCAAGGAGATACCCTTTGAGACTGAGCCTGTGACAGGAGCCTGGAGAGCAAAGCAAACCTTCTGGGTACCACAGCCCCAGGGAACCACACTCTTGGGAGAGAAAAGGATCACAGCATGCATTTCCAGAAGAGGTGGAGGAGGAGAATTCAACAAGAGCAAAGAACTCCCTCAGGAAAGCTTCACTTCCGAGTATAAATTTTAATGTTTATTCATTACAGGACCAGTGAAGAGAACTGGGAAATAAGGCAAAGGCAAATTATCCTCCAGAGCCCAAGTGAACATCTCATACACACAGACCATGCAAAGCAGCAGCCGTGCTCCTCTCTGGAGCCACGTCCCACATCCTCCCCATCTGCTGGAGCACAGCCCATTGCTTACAAGTCCAGGAGGAATCGATTGACTTTTTTCAGGTATTCTGACTTCAGGTAATCTCCCAGCTCCTTCTTCGTGACCCACAGGTAATCTGCCTTCAGCTCTGCCTGGGACAAATCACTGCTTTGGAGGAAAGCTTTGAAGAAGAAGACTTTGGCTCCCAAGTTATCCTCAGTTCTGATGGCCCTGGGGAATTTATACTTGTAAATCCCGTAAGGTGCATTCCCCAGGACTTTGGCTTGAATGTGCTCTCCTGCAAGATGCCAGCAATGCAAGAGAAAGACAGTAAGACATAAGAACACAGAGCAACAATAAGTGCTCCCCTGTATAACAAAAAGGCAGCATAAGCCATTCCTTGTATGTGGTTCAGACTGACTGTTTCCTCTTTGGCAAAAATACTGACAACTGTGAAAAAACTGGTTTTTCTCATGAAAAAACAGCTCGTCTGAAGACCAGCAAGTCCTCTCAGAGTGGGAGAGGGAGGAAGGGAAGGACAGGGTATCCAGCTTTGCCAATCTTGAGTGAAAAGCAAGGACACACGTTTGCCATCATCACCCATCTGCCACAAAAGCTAATACAGAGCAATAAGAGGGAAAGAGAAGCCCAGAGCAAGCCCAGACATTCAGGGGGCGTCTGGTGATGCCCCAACATCAGACTACGATGGCCAGACACGGCGCTGCTGCTGCTGGCAGCCAGAGAACCAACTCCCAGCCTGCCAGCCCCCTGCCATGAAATGCCTTTTTACTACAGCAGATGGCAAATATCCCTCAGAGAGGGCATCGGAAGAAAACCACTGGGACAAACGAGAGGGAGGGTCAAGCTACACACCTAAAAACGTAGCCATGGCTCGCTCAGCTGTGCTTCGTAGCGTCTCTCCAGGCTGCCACTCCACTTGAGGCAGGAGCCACAGCTCCTGGTTACCAATTTTCTGCTTCACCAGAAGCATCAGGTTACTGTCCAGCTTCCTGTTCAACGACGTCCGATCGTTGCTTTTATCAGCATCTGCCAAAAACCAACACATGCTGCAAACAAAGGCTCCTGGCAGCACACTCTGACCCCCTTGATTCATCAACCCTCTGTGCCTCATGCCCAGCAACAATACATGAATGTGGATACATAGAATAAGAGAAGAACCCAGACAGGAATGCTGTCAGTCACTCTGGAAGTCATTGCAGGATTCAGCTGCTGTTTTCAGTTCCAGAAGGAATCTATAATAAGCAGCCTGGATCTCTACCTTGACAAAAATCAACAGGAGCACTAAGCAGAACTTGGGAACCAAATGACCAAACATTTCTCTTGTCTGGAAACCACATCTAGTTTCATCATTTTGCCCTAGTGAACACACACATTTTTGCTGCATAGGAACACTGATTTCCCTGTCAGACAATTAACTGCACAAGTGCTGCCACAGAATCAAGACTCTCTTTAAAACAAGCAAAAAAAAAGACCCAAAAATGCCTTCATTCTACTGAACTGCACTCTGGCAAACAATCTGGGTGTTCTCACCCCCCACAGACTCCAGGCTGTACCTGTTATCCGTGGGGCAGCTTTGAACCGCAGAAACTTCTGTTCCCACTTCTCCTCCAGGTCTTGAACCATGATGACGGTCTTGCCTTGTGCTTCATCCTCATCATACAAGCTTTCCTTTTTCCTTTTGAGCTGCTCCTCCTCCTCCAGCTTACGGATTTCATGATCTGAATAGTGGCTCTTCTCCAGCTCTATCTAGAAGGGCAACATAAAGAATTCTTAAGCCACAAGCACTATAGGCATTAGCAAGCAGAATTAAATTATTTCCAGCTCAGCAAACATAAGGTAGTGGGAACTTCCTGAGGCTGAGCATGATTTCCCTGTTTGCAGCAAGAGTGTGTGACAAGGACACCAACACCATAGAGGAAGACCATGGAAACATCACCAACACCCAAGAAATGTGGTGCAAACCACACACACAGCACTCGGGCAGCAACATCACAGACGGTGTGTGCAAGGCCAGCAGCCCCTGACGTCCCTCTCCCCTCATGCCTGAGGGCGCCATTTCCCCATCAACACCCCCACGCACCCACACACACCCCCACATCCCCCTCCACCTGCTCCATGAGAGCCGCCATCTCTTCCTCCTCCTTTTCCAGAGGCTGCGTGATTCGGGGAAGCCTCAACAAGCACATCGCCCCAAAAAGCCTCCACGGGCGCCGCGGGGCAGCGCTACAAACCCAGCGAGCGAGGCGCGCCGGCCGCTGCCCCCGGGGCGCCGCCATGGCCCGCGCCCCACAATGCCCCGCCATGTCCCCTCCTCGCTCCCGTCGTGCTCCGCGGCGGCCGCTCCCCGGCGCGGGTCGGAGCCGCCGCCATGAGCGCGGCCGTGGCGGTCGCCGGGCAACGGGTGCTGGGCTGGGGGTGAGCGGAGCGGGCGGGACGGGCTGTGGGCAGCGGGGGGACAGCGGGGAGGGTCCCCTCGCTGCGGGGTGGCCGCTGGGGGCTTCCCGCTATCGCTAGATCGTATCCCCCACCTCCCCAGCGCTCACCGGCGGTTCTCTCCCTCAGGGGCCGCGCCGCCGCCCTGTGCCGCGGGCTCCGCACCGGCCCCCCGAGGCTGCAGGACAGCGCGGGGGCGGCTGCCAAGGAGACGGAGAAGCAGAGCGCGACCGAGCAGAGGTGAGAGCCGAGGCCAGGCCGCGCCGGGAGGGCGCTGCCATCTGCCGCTTGCTGCGAGGTTTTATCGCCTTCGGTGGGTTTTCAGCCGAGGAAGGGGAGGGAGCGACTTGAGTTGATCAGAAACGCAGCTTGTGTTTTTCGGAGGCTTGATCCCTTCTTTCTTTATTTCCCGGTATGAAATAAAACTTTGTAATATTTAAAGAGCGAGGCCTGGTAACTCTTGTTTTCTTCATCAGCTCTTCAATCCTGCAGAGGAACTCCATGAGGTGGGATGGCAAGGTTTATGAAGAGGTCCCGATAGCTCACATTAAAGCAACATACAACAAGTAAGTAAATGAGCTGCTCTATTCCTGCTCTCATGTGAAATAAAGGCCTAGAACCCGGGGTTTGGCCTGCCGTCCTTTTGATCTAAAGGCTCAAAATAAAACTGCAAGGGAAGTGGTGTTCATGACTGGGAAGATGATCATGCTTCAAACCTTAGTGCTGTTCAGGGAGCATAACTGTTCTTGCAGTGTTTTTAAAGCAGTAAGATTGTTTTTATACATTTTGATTACATTCTGATTTGAATAATCTGATGCTGACATTTTTAACAGCAGTTTACTTCCAGCCCTCTGCTCTAGCACTATTTCTAGTACTATTTCTGTTGAAAAAATTATCATATTCTCCATGAGAGACAGTTGTGTTTCATCAGTGATTCCTCCTGTGATACGTTACTGTTCAAAGCTCTTTCAAGTTCTAGAAGTGTTTTGTGGTTGGTTTTTTTTTTTTTTTTTAGTAGAAGAGGTAAAATGCAGTGAGAGGTGGGTCTGAAAGGGCTGAGTGGGGTCTGAGGTATACTTAGCTAAAGCACATCTTGTCCAGAAACGTCCTGCCTGGGTCTGTAAGGTGACCAGAAGGTCACTGCTGGGTGCTCTGTGCAGCAGATTTGAGTAAGTGGGATACTTTGAAAGGGAGACAGAAGTCCTGCAGTCAGCCATGCCAGTAAGGTGAGCGAAAAACTGGAGAACAAAGCTTTGTTCCAGCTTGCTTCTTCCCTCTGCCCCTGTGTTTCCGCAGCACCCACATCCAGGTGGTCAGCTTTGACAACCAGCCGTTTGCCCGCACATCCTGCGGCACCGAGGGCTTCCAGAACGCCAAGAAGGGAACTGCCATCGCGGCACAGACCGCGGCCATGGCAGCGGCAGTGGTGAGTCCGCACCCGTGATTCCCTCCTCCAGACGGGAGCACTGACTGCCTGGCCCAGACCTGGGCACTGGCCTGGCTCACAGGCAGCACTCCAGAGCTCTTCCACAGCATCCCAAGTTTCATTTGCACACAAAGCGTTTGAAAGAGCTGTTAGAAATGCCCCGAGAGTGAGCTGAGCTGTGCAGGTTGTGATTGGAAACGTAACTTGGAGCCTGTCCTTTCCTAGCACCGGTCTGCACAGCCTCCTTTTTTCCTAAGTGAACATTTCTCAGCCATTTTGGGAATGTAGCCCCTGAATCAGCAGCAGTTCAAGTTTTGCACCATAGGGGACTGAGAAATAGCTGTAGTTACTGTCTGGATGTTTCATATTTGCTCTCTGCCACAGGAGAACTGAGCTCCAGCCAGCAGTTCCAGTCAGAGAAGGTGATGTTCCTTGCACCTGTAGTTTCCAGCTGCATATGGTTTATTGTAAATCTTTCTAAAAACCACGTGGGCGTCCAGGTGGAGGAGATGGGGCTGGCTGTGTCACGGTCCTCATTACAGCAGAATGAGGCAAGGTTAAACTGAAAATCCTTATCCTAAATTAAGTGGAACTCGCTCCAGCCTTTCATGCCAGAGGAGTTTGGTGCCACTGCTGGCCAACAGCTTATTGTGGTTGACTCAGAGGGATATAAGAACATCTTCATTATTAATCTGTGCTCGTTGGAGCCTCATAATAGCTGCGTAGCTGTGCTTGGACTGATTTATTCTGTCACTGTTGTTAGTACGTTAATTGCACCAGAACACAATGAGAAAGAGAGCCAGAGGTGCTCCTTCCACGTGGTGGCAGCAGGGCTGTGCTCTACAGCAGTTCTTCATTTCCAATTTGCAAGCTCCTAGAATTTTTGCACTGAAGGTGTGGACTCCTGCACAGCAAATGTAAAGCTTGCCTGCTCTTCTCATTTACCCTCCAGAAAGAATGCACTGCTCACAGGGGAGAAGTCACCACATTAGAGAAGGGAAAACAGCTTAGAGTTAGTCCTTGTTAGTCCCTTGCCACTTCAGTCACGTATCTATGGATATGTCCTTTTCTGCCCTGGCTTTAGGTCACAGATAGTTTTATTTGAGAGCTTTCTCTGTGTGCAGAGATGACAGTCTAGCACAGAAGTTTTCTTGAACTGCCATGGTCATACCCCAGCCTCCTTTGCTCCTAATGTCTCTGCAACAATCCCCATATATGTGTTCTGTATCCCTTACTACCTAATCTTTATTTTTACTTAAATACTATTATGATAATGAAAGACAGCAGGGGAGCCCGAGTTTATGTCAAAGAGAACACTAACCAGTTGTTCTTTTCACAGAAAGCACGTGGGAAGGGTGTACTGCACGTGCGAGTCTTGGTGAAAGGACTGGGACCAGGACGCAAAGTAGGTGTTGGAGTTGCTTTTCCATACTTTTATTTTCTCAGGCATCATGCATGTTTTCTAAACTCAGGCTGGTCTCAATTAACTTGGTTTTTCTGAAGCTGATATAAAGGATTCCTCACCCAAGTGCCCAGTAATGAATTTTTAGAGTCATTTGAATTTTTAGAGTTATTAGAATTTTAGAGTAATACTATTTTGGAGGTAGAATAAAAGCTGTATTTGGGACTTCTTATGGATAAAGTAGGAAAATTGATGGGAAAGCTCAAGAAAAGACTAGAGCAGATATGTTTAAACTGGGTTTTCCAATATGAGTTACTTATTTTTAAGAAATACAAAGTGAGAACCATTGGAACGAGTTGATTTTCAGATGGGGGATTAAACTATTTTGCCCTGAGCTTTTTCCCTTCTCTGCTGTTCCGTGTGTTGGTAACTCATCTGCTGTCTCGTTGCAGGCTGCCATCAAGGGGTTGACCATGGGAGGTTTGGAGGTCATCTCCATCACCGACAACAGCCCGGTCCCCCACAACGGCTGCCGCCCACGGAAGGCCAGGAGACTGTGAGGGGCAGTGCAAGGGACACACAGCTTTCAACATCAGTTCATCAGGGACTGAGTTGAGTGTTACTCCTGTGACAGAGTCTGGAAAGCCACCCTCCCTGGAAATACTTGTTGAGGGAAGCTTGGAGAGACCATCCTGAGCCTTAAAAATGCAGGAGGTAAAAGCTGCTGGTGAAAGCAGGAATCTGTGTATTCCCTTAGTGGGAAGCCTCTTGGCTACAAAGTTTGTTGATTAAAATGTTGGTCTTTTGACAGCCATTCCTGCTGTGTTCCCAGAAGTATTTTGGCTTATTATTGCCTCTCGACTGCTCTCTTCCTCTTACCACCATATGTGGCTCTTGTCTAGCCCTCCATGCCATTAGTGCCCTTGTGAGGCAGAAGGAGAGCCTGAGATCTCCATCTCCTTTTAGTCATCTGTAGTAAACAACTGCACGGGTCAGGTCATCTTCCCTCTTTCTCTCACTGCTCACATTGGGAAACAAGGCATGGGGTAACTCTTTCCTTCCCCCTGGCTCACAGAGCTACGTGTGCCCTACAAGAGGCAGCTCCCCCTGTTCACAGAGCACAGAGCACCGGCCTAGATCCATTCCTGGCAAAGATCTGTTGTAGTGCTTTGTTTCACCCAAGCTGTACTGACCTGCCACTGCTCTTGGCAAAGGAAAGCACCATTCTTTCTAAAGGGGCTGCTGGGATCTTGCCAGGTTTGATGCTTGCAGTCTCTTTGGCCCTGCCTTGTGCACCACAAACTGGATTTTCCAGGGTCCTGGGCAAAGCAAGCTGGGTTTAGTAGACCCAAGGAGCAATGAAATTCTGCCAAGGAGATACAAAGCACTTAAGTCTTGAACTGTATCTCTGTGTATCCACAAGCAGCAGGAGCTTGTTGTGGGTCTGTGATGTATTATCGCTGTCCCAGCTCCATCCAGAATTTCTGCCAAGGAAATATGTCTGGAGCATTAAGCAGGGAAGGTAATAGCAGTAACTGACTACAGGATTGATTTCCTGGATGGCAGAGGCACAGTGCCTAGCAAAGGGCATCTCATTGAAGTCCCTGCTGCCAGAGAAGCCCTGGCCCTACACAACGTGCACTGGGCAAGTATTTCCCCTGTAAACATGGTGTATTTTAGAGCAGCCAGCAGTTCTATTGCAAACGCAGAATCTTCCTTTCTATTATTTCTCATTCTGTCATTCTTCTGTAGTTTCTTAAATTGCATAATTAACTATTTTCTTCCTCTTTAGAGAAAGGGTACCATAGCAACAAGGCAGTGAACCTCCTTCATGGGGCTGAATGGCATACGGCAGGTTTTGAAAGAAATCACTTTGCTTAGAAAAGCCTGTTGAGTTGCATTTGACAGGAGAAAACAAGATTCACACAAATCCCCTACTTTAGTCCAACTCTGAATTTGAAGTGAGGGTAGGTGATCTTAAAGGGAAGTTCCTTGAGCTGTCACAGATTTGACAGCAAGTAAGAGAGGCTCTTCTATAGGTGTTTGACACACTAGAAGAGCTTCCCCCTCACTCCAGAAATATGGCTGCACTAGTGACTTCATATTCTGCCTTTTAAGAAGAAGATAGCAGGTCAGCTATAAACTGCCAAGATGAACTCTCTGAGTACGCAGGCAGCTGGCTGGGGAACGGGTGTGTGATGTGCTTACAGCAGGGCTGGGCTGGTGTGTGTGCCGAGCACAGCAACCAGCCTGACAAAGAAGGGGCACCAGCCTGTGCTGGCAGGCTTGTCTAACACACAGAGAACCAAACACTGCTGTTCTCTACTACAGCCTGTTCATTGCATCAAGGCAGAAGTGCCCACATCACATCAAGTTGATAGAACAAATTGAAAAATAAGATTGTGAAGAGATCTGTAGTCCTTCTGAAATTCAGGGAAGAGTGTGTGGGTGAATGGAGAGTCAGAAAGCAGCAAGAATAAACCTTTGTCTTACCCAGACTTGGAATCAAGGCTGTGTCCTCTGTAAAGGCCACTCCTTAACACTCTTGGTTCCTGGCTGTTTGTGAAGGTTTTAGGAAGTCTGCCACTGCATCAGCACTGCTTATACAGTGGGAAGCTTTATGTCCCTCCTTGCTCTGCCTACTTCTGGTAGCTACCCCTACTTCTTCCTCCGACTGGCATTCCTGTAACACCCTCTGTGCTGGACAGAAGAGGCTGACACTGTTCTCCGTGGCTCAGTGGCTGGCCTCTGTACAGTATGATGCAAATCTTCCAGACCCCCAGCTCCCTGTGAGCTCCCCGACATAGTACTTCAGTTGTACAGCTTTTTATTGAAGTCACATTTTCCATCCACCTCTCCTGCCCTGATGGAGCACTACCAAAGCCATGTCCTAACTTAGTGCACAGTCTGAGCTCTTTATCCTGCAGCACATCCTGGGGCTCTGGGGCAGTCAGTGAGGTGAGAGAGCACAGCTGCACACAGCAAGGGCTCGGGTGCTCCTTCCTGCACACACTGTACAGTGAAAGAAGGCTTAAAACTCTATTGTGGTTCATGTTGCAGGGAATTAATAGACACCAACAGAGCTTAACAATTTCCTCACCCTTCAAATGAAACTATTAATTAAGGGCCCAGTTTTAGTCAGCCACTGGTGTTTACGAGTTCTAATTGCTTTTCTTGGCATCTTGGTGGAAAGCTGTTTTCTACTGGCTCACATTCCTCCTGAGCAGCAATTACTTTACTTGTCAGTAGCATGGCCACAGCATTAGCACCCTCATTAGGGTCATATCCTCTCCCTCTGGGCTTCCCTATTGCTTTTGCACATCTTTCTCTTTGTTCCCTCCTCACTTTTGATTCCCTACACTCAAAGATGACTTTTTCGGTGAAACAATCTCAGAAATTGCTGCTGGCTGCAACGCTTCATCCTGGCTCAACCCTGGCCTTTTCTGGGATTTTGCCTTCCATTCTAAATAAATGATCACATGGACCTCTCTCCATTATATCCCTGTAAATCCCTGTGTAAAACACAGAACAGTCTCCTGACTTACAGATAAAATGCTGCCTCAGGTCTGTTTACCCCTTATAGAGTGCCACACCACCTTGGGGAGTTAGTCTAACTCAGTTACCCTTCCCTTGGACAGCGATGGCACCTGTCAGCCTGGAAAAACAGCTCTCAGCCATCTCTCTAATAGTGTATTATTCTGCAAAGAGGAATTACTTCCCTATCCCCCACAACAAGGACTTTCTACCCAGATCTGCAGTTGTACCTGCTGAATTGGTGATTTACTATTTCTTCCATGAGCATCTCAGTGACAAGTCAGGCAGCCAATTTCGATCCCTTTGTGAGATTCAATTAAACCATTAAGTGATGTCAGTGTCCTTTAACAGCTGACTGTACACACAAGCAGGCAAGGAGAAGGAGGAGAAGGGGACAGACCCTGCAGTGCTAATAAACTGTAGCAGCAGGGGTGGCTTATGGCAGCCCAGCTGCAGCTGTTAGAGACATCTGTGCAGGTTTTGCTGGCTTTCCCTCTGGTGTGGGAATACCTGGCTCGAGATGTGCACAAAGCAGGTCGCTGAGTAGGTGTTTATAACCCTAAAGCACACCTGGGAGCCTTGAAGAAGTAACAGTTTAAATCAGGTTATGTTTTTGCACTCAGATTTCAGCAGGTAATCACAGTGCTGCTTTCATGGCTGGCATCCCTACCCGGCCCCTCTTCCCCTCCAACCTCAGCCCACCACCTCTCAGACCAAAAAGAGATAAAGGGCCCTTGGATTGTTTTTGTGTTTTCCCAATGCGCTCCTCTCCCCTGAAGAGGCATTAATGGCTACTCGATGGCAGTAGGAACTGCTCAGAGGTTTTACTAAGGAACAGCCTTAAGAGCATCCAAGTCCCCACACTGATGGTGAAGCAGGGCTGCAGGGTCCTCTTGGCGAGATGCAGAGGGGAGCCAAGCCTCGATTTTTGTTTTATTTGAAACCACTCACACCTCCTCTGCTGAGCTCTCCAAGCTTCCCCTGCACTAGTGCCACTTGGCAGGGTCCTCTCCGTAACCCTCCTCCTGTGCCCACATCCACTGAGAGTCGGGGCTGTGCACCTGGACCCAAACCTCTCAGCAGCTCCCGAGCCCTAACAGCCATTGCTTGGGAGAGCTGCTTCCAGCAGCAGCTTCACCACTTGTTTTTCTAAAAAAAAGGCAAGCAGAAAGGAGAAAGGATTGGGCTCAAGGGGCTCCTCTGCACAGCAGCAGGCCAGGCTTCCCACCCACACAGGGCTCCAGACAACAAATAAAACTTGGGGCCCCAGGCAGGAGAATGACATATTTCATCCCCCATTCTCCCATCCTCTGCCTCTTCTGCAGGTTCCAAGGTGAGGTGAAATAGAACTCTTACCTCTTCATGCACCAGCCTGCAGGCACACCACTTGCTCTTCTAATTGCCAGCCAGGCTCTCACCCAGCCCCTTGGCAAGACCTGGGTGCTGCCTTTCATTTGCTCCTGACAAATCCACAGAAACAGCAATTTCCTGAGTTGCCAGGGTCAAACTGACCAAGAAATGCAAATTACTTCAGACTGGCCAGCCTGTGGACTTCTTAGTGATGCCAGTGGCTGGGAAGCAGCTTTCTCCAGCACTGGGAGATGGTCTGGGACAATCTGTCCTTGGACATGGTTGTAAAACCAGCCCCATTTACCAAAATCCCTCCAAGAGAAGTGCTGCTGGCTGGGGAGATCCCCTTCCCAGTGATCCTGCAGCCAAGAGACACAGTCACCTAAGGGCCAGCGTAAAACTGGAACAAACCCTGCGTGGCCACAAGCAGCTGCACAGCAGAGCGACTCTCTCCAGCCCTTATCAGAGCCAGCAGGTCAGCACCAATATCACCTTCATATCTGAGCCCTCGCTGGGGAAGCAGCCGATGGGGGATTTAAGGGGTAGGAGGCAGGATGAGGAGAGATTAACTGCCTTTCCTGCCCAAAGCCAGACAGGCTGCACTGCACAATTGCACTGTGGAGATGACGTTTGTCTGTCCTATGTTACAAGAGACCCTGTTTGGCTGCCAGTTGCTGCTCCTTCCTTACAAAGAGGGATTTTACAAGCATTAAGTACTAACCAGTCAGGGGTGAACCAGTGACCTACCCACACTGCTGTAGGTATCAGCACAGATAATCTGGACCTTACACTGAATTCAGGACCAGCCCCAAAAAAACAGGGCAGCAGCAATGAAAACTATCCCTCACAGTCAGAGACACAGGAGCACATACTGGCTCTGCACTGGGGCCAATGCCGGTGTTTTGGGATGGGAGTCCCACATGCAGGGACAGTGCCAGCGCTGCAGTAACCCACAGGATGTGTGTTCACCCCAGCAGCTCGGGCCAAGGCTCCCTGCTGGTCGCCACAGAGGTGCTGGTGCCCCTCACCTTTCCACACCTGCCATTTGAACCGCTTTCCCCAGCCGGTTGCCGGGCACAGCAAGGCCGTTTCCATGCGGATGGGCTGTTTCTCCCCGTTGCTGTGGCGATGGCACTGGGCGCCAGCAGGTCGGAGGCGGGAGGGCGAGGATCGTATCTCCCCAAGCTCACCAAGGGCACTGGGTACATTTAATCCGGCACTGCTCCATTTTAGGCCTCCGAGGAGCACCGAGGAGCTATCAAATGACCAACTCAGCGGCAGCGAGCAGGCACTCACACGGACGCTGTGCTGCCAACTGCTCTTAACAACACCCTAAAATCACGTCCAGCAGCAGCCAGACGGCCCTAGCAGGGATTCCCTGCCACCTGCCTGGTTCTCATCCCTCCAAGCCCCTTAAGCCATTGGTCCCACACATCCCAGCTCCAGCACCCCAGGCTGGCAGGGCTCAGGCCCAGGGCTGGATGTCAGTGCTGCCAGTGCATCCTCACCTGCCCCATCCAAGGTAACCAGAAGTTGCTGCCCAGGCAGGCACTGGGACAGAGAGAGTGTGCTCAGCCACCCAACTCCCTCTCATACCCTTCTGCCTCCCCACCTGATGCTGCTGCAACACACCTGGATAGAGGAAGGACACTGGCAGAGGGAAGGATGAACTTGTGCAAGAGTAGCTTTCAGAGGGAACGATTCACTGCCGAAAACAGGGGCTTAGGGAGTCATCTGGGCAAAGCCAGGGCTGCTCTGGACTACAGTTGGCATTTTGCAAAGCTGCTGGGTAGAAGGAAAGAAGACAGCCATGGAAAGTAGAAGTAACATGTTCCTGGCTTTAAAAAGACTGAACTCAAACTAGTTCTGTCATCCACAGAAAATAAACTCCTCCAAAGGCTCCAGTTCATACCTGGACAAAGCAGAATGCAGCAAATGCTGGGGACTTGGTAATGTTATTCAAGGGCATCCATGAGCCATCCCATCACATTCCTCTGTAACTGTCCTCAACTCATTAACCAAGTGAGGACCCACATGTTACCCAGATGCTGCAGCACAACCCTTAGTGTCCAGAACCAGGGGCACTGTGCCTCTTTCCAGTTCTCACATGCAGGACCACAGCAGTCGCCCATGAATTACCAGTTTCCAGATTGCTAGTTTAAAACTGCAGTATTTTTATGTCAAAACATCATTAAAAAAAAAAGGTGCCATTCAGGTTTTTTTCCCACATCAGTATTTTTCTGAGAACTCATTTCCTTACACAAGTCCAGCTCTTGCCCAAGAGAAACAAAGTCAAATCAGACCTTGGCCAGCAAACAGCTCTAGCAGGGGCTGGGGCTGCCTGAGCCAGCGCCAGGCTGGAACTGCACTGCCCACAGCCCCCACAGCCCTGGAACAAGGAAAACAATAAAAAAAATAAAAAGCCATTTCACCATTCCCTCCTCCTGAGGAGTATTTGACCAGAAAAGCTTTTACAACCGTGTAACAAGACAGGGAAGCACAACATTCAGGCACATGAATGACACAGACTCTGGAACTTGGATAGCAAGGCCAAAGTAAACCCACAAAATCCTGTCCCGTTGCCCACAAGGACATCAGTTTGCTCTGCAGTGTGCATCAGTCTGCTCACAGAAGGACAGAGGGCCAAATGTCTCACTGCTATCCCTTTACCACCTCTCTGCCCATAGCCCTGAGAGCTCTTTGGCAGGAAAAAGCTGGCAGAAAAGCAGCAAGACAGAGATCATAAACAAGAAAAACAAAGAGATTTTTTAAAGCATCAGAAATCTGGTTCTTTTAGCTGGGTCAAAATGACCAAGGGAAGAGCTTAATAGATGCAGCACCTGAGCAAAAGGAACGTCCTGTCAGTACACACAGGCAGCTCAATCAGGGCCAGCCACAAGCACTGGAAGGTTAATTGATAGGAATCTTTAGCAGGGACACATCTTAAACATATCCATCTGTTTGACTCTGAAGGGATTTCTGTGCCTTGCTGTCTATTGCCTTTTATATAAGACATAATGCAACTGTCCTGCTTTCACTACTTTTTTTCTTAAAGCAAAGGCAGCACAAGAAGCAACAAAAGATGAGATTTTGCTGCCAAACACAGTTTCCAGCTCAAGCATCTCCTTGTCACTCAGTGCCTATCTGAAAAGCCACGGGCTCAAGAGCTTTCTGGTGTGCTCAAGGTCTGCACAGGAAAGCATCTGGGAACTGCACACAGGAAAACAGAGGAAAGGTTCAAAGGAAAATCACTTTCATGCTCAAGATGCAGATGGTTAGAGGAACTAACAGACAGGGATGCTGCTGAGGTCTCAGCCACGCTGTTCTGCAAAGAGGCAGGGAGCAGCACAGGGAAAACCTGAGTGCCTTAGCCCAGCCTAAAAGCAGTGGACAGGCTGCTGTGCCAGACAAGGTGTGTTCAGCTTTGTGCTGCTGTTGGCTGGGGCACTCACAGGGGATGGAACCCTGCTTTCCTGGAGATGGCTGAGCACCTGCCAGCCCATGTGAAGTGGGAATTAATTCCTTGTTTTGCTTTGCTTGCATGTGGCTTTTGCTTTACCCATTAACCAGTGTTTATCTCAACCCACAAGTTTTCTCACTTTTACTCTCCTGATTCCCTCCCCAGTCCCGTTGGTGGGGGAGTGAGCGAGTGGCTGTGTGGGGCTGACTTGCCAGCTGGGGTTAAACCACAACAAGCTTTCATCCCTTGATCATGCAGAAAATTACCAAAAGGTTAGACAAATGCTGTAAATGGAACAAAGGAAGAATCCCTGAATACAAGTTGGGCGAGTAACAACGTACAAAGGAAAAAACGTAACCAGCATTAGTTCATGTAGACAAGAATTTCAGAAATCTGCAGGAACTACAGAAATGCCTCAGGTGGGAACATTCTTGAGCACACTTGAATTCCAAGTGCCAGGAAGAGGCAGCAAACTCCCATGTGAGATGCCTGCACAGTCCAAGGCATACCCCTGCCATCTCTTCTTAGTGAAGGAACTCCCATCTACATCTTTCAGATTTTTGGAAGACAAAGACAATAAATCAGACTCTTAAAGCAAATTTTGTTTATTCTGGTTTTAACAGAATCTTTACCCTAACCTAGGAAAAATATCAGGTAGAAAATATCTCCCCTTTTCTCCCACCCTCCCCACCACACACACTTTTTGTTTCTTAAATACAAGCATCAAAATTTCAAGCATGAGAGACTTTTCTTTCCATACATGTCTGTAATAAAATTAACTCTGTTGTTGATATAAAATACAGCAGCCAAGACCAGAGGATCTGCTATGCTACTCCAAGGCAATTAGTACCCAGAATGATCAGTTTGTCTGCACACATAATAAGAAAATACTTAGCATTTATCCAGCACTTTTTATCCATGAATCTCAAGTGTTTTACAAAAGCTGAAAATATGTTTTTGGCCTCATTTACGGAGAAGAAAACACCAGCTGGAGCAGGAAGAGATTTGCCCCCAGCCTCAGAATTTAATAGCAGAGCTAAGAACAGATCTCTGGTTTCTCAGCCCCAAGTCCAACAATCCGTGCCACGCTCTCTGCTTCACACAGGGCAGCCTGAACTTGGCAAAAGCCCCAACTACAGAAATGCTGAAGTTTATATTTTTTCCACTGATAAAAAGTCTAAATGGAGATCTGACAGTTAATTTAGTAGGCACTGACCTCCCGAGGCTGTGACACCAAGGAGTAAATGCAGTCTCAGATGGAGCTGCTGCAAGCTTGGGGCAGGGGGAAAAAAAGAGTCCCATACTGAAGTGTGAACAGCTGTGAGAGTGGTGCAGAGGGAGGTAAACCCATGATCTACAGTGTGCAAACAATTCTCCACTTGGAGCTTTAATTGAATGTTTGAGGAACAGATCACAGGATAAAACCCTAAAACCTTGACAAATAGTGTTATTAGATGAGAGGAACCCGCAGCTAAAGCACTGACACCTCCTCTGTTAGCAGTCTCCTGACCCGCCAGCACTCCTGACAGACCTGAGACACCAACAGTGCCAACACCAGGAAAAGAGCAGTGAAATGCAATGTCCTCCCTAGAAATATGTTTAGCAAGGCCAGGAGAGAAGTACTGTGAGGCAGAGAGCAAAGGCTGATTCAAGGACCCCAAGACACCCTTAATTTTGAGGTCCACCACTCATGCCACGAGCAGGCACCACCACCACCATGCAGTTCTTCTCCTCTGCATCACCAGCAGAATGAATGCATGACTCCAACACTCCTCTTCACAGGCATGTGGCCACAACACATCACCCACAGCTCATTTTGGTCCAAACAAGACACCCACAGGGTCCTTTAATGTAGAGGGTCTCCTGTGTATTAGCACCAATTTTCTAATGCCCCTGCTGTACCTCCTATAGGAACGGGACAAGAACAGGCTCCAGCTTCTGATGGAGCACATCATGATGCTGGGATGGTTGTGCTGCCTGGCAGCAACCAGTCATAAACCAGCCCTCGTGTAAAAACCCCTAAATGCTGACCTACAACCAAAACCTCCATTTTTAAGAGAGAAGGGCAGGCCAGCAGCCTCACCAGCCCACAGTGGCAGGTAATTACACCCAGGAGCTTAATTTATCAGCAGCACAAACACTGCTGTGGTCCAGCCAACACTGACACACTGGCCAGCTGTGCTCTGAAGCCTGAAAACAGCATCTGGGTTCTCACAGAGAACAGTGTATCAAACAGAGAGAGGTAAGCAACCTAAGTCAACAAGTTCATCTCCAAACTGCCTGCCCGCAGCACTGAACATGAATTCAGGTCTCCACCTACCCTCCTTCCTGGGCAAACCCTACTAATTTACCACGCTGGTACTCCAACACACAGGAGGGTGCTAGCAGCTAGGTCTCCCCTCTTCTCAGCAGCAGAACCTGCAGGTGGCCGTGAGGATTCACCCCCATACTGCAGAAAAGTCCCTCTGACATGACCAAGGAGCTGCTGTTGCTCCCCACACCCTTCCCAGACACCCATCTTCCTCCTGCACCCACCTCCTCGTGCATTACAGACACAACCAGCTGCCCTGGCCTGCTGGTGTAGCACCACCTCTCACTTAGGAGCTTCTACAATACTAAGGCACAAAGATTAAGTGACTTGCATAAGAGTCAGGAACACACCTCATGTCTCTCAACTGTAGTGATTTCTCACACTTTTTTTTCCAGACCTCTTGCATATTAAAATGGCAACAGCAGGTTGTCTGGATGAGAGCAGGATCTCATTTCCCCTGCAATTCTGAAGATACAAACAGGGGTAGCTGTTTGTATCCAAGCCCTCCCCATGGCTCCCATCCCTTCCCTCTGTGACAGGTAGGAGAGCACCAGTGCAGAAGGGAGCGCTCCACAAGTGTGATGCAAAGCTCCATCTCTGCCATCCTAAGACCTACAGCAGGATAAAAAACAGACATGCCTCTGGGAAACCAGGAAAGGGACCTCAGCTATGCTTTGTTCATCAACAGGAACAGGGAAGGCCAGCAGCACTTAATGCAGCGGGATCTCCGCAGTACAAACAGGGTCAGAAGAAACATCCACCCCCATAACTGGGGTGGCTCAGCTTTCCACAGCTGAGGCTGAGGGCCCTGCGAGATGCCACTGGTAGGAGCTCCCAGGTGAGGCTTCTTGCCACAAGCGATGGCTGGGTTTCCCAGAAGGCACGAGCGTCTGGCTGTGGCACGCCTGTGGCACGCCAAGGAGCCGAGGAGAGCAGCCCCGGGTGCCTCTAGCTGCAGCTGTGCCTCATGTGGAAGTTCACCACGTACTCGGCGTTGGTGCGCTGCACCGAGATGGCGAAGGGCTCAAAGGGGTGGAAGGTGAAGGCGACCAGGCGCCGCACTGTGTGATTGATGGGGCGCCCCAGGAGTCCCGCCTGGATCTCAAACTTCAGCAGGCCAGAATCACGAGCGTAAAATCTGAAAGGAAGAGAAAGTCAATTATGGCTGTTCCCGACTATTGACTTTGCCATCTGGGCTCTTTGCACACAGAGACAAGTGCCTCGCTCAAGCTCTGGTGCTCCCTGAGGGGCAGAAGGTGCTCAGCTGGGTGTCTGGCTCTTGGCTTTGAAGGAAAGTCCCTCTCAGGGCAGTTGTTTTCCACTGTCTAGAAAAGCATCACTTCATTTTATTATTAGCAGTGAGAGAACTCTGCCTGTCACTTTGATGGACAAAGCTGACTTCACAAGAGGGAGTCAGTTTGGTTCAGACCCCACCTGTGCTGGCTCTCCATCCTCTCTTATTGCAAGCTGCTTCCCTCCATCGCTAAGGCAGATATACCATACAGAACTGAGCTCCCTTCCCTCAGCAATGGCCTTCACTGAGAGTGTCAGGCCATCCTTTCCTCCCCCTGGTCCTGCCAGGGAAGGCTTTACACTGCTGTCCTTGTGCCTGCTACTTCCCTCTTCAGTCAAGGAAGTCGATCCAATCCTGCTCAAGGATGCCATGTTGTACTGTACAGTTCAAGCAGGGCTTTGCAGTTCCTTTTAGATTTCCATCAAAAAAGCATTAATGAAATAGGCTGGGCAGGAGGTACCTGATGAATTGGATTCAACAATCACAGCATGGACAGAGGTCAAGGAAAACCTTATGCCCTTCTGCTGTCAACCACGGACCTGCCTGTGGGTCAAGCTCATGTGCATCTCCAAACAGGTGAGCTCTGGAACACAGCTCCAGCACAGAGGGAACGTTGTCAGGGGGATGAGGCAAACAGTGCTAAAGAGACAGATGAGTCCAGGGAAGCTCTTTGCTTCTTGAACCTCCTCTGCACACTCTGTGTAACTGGCATAAGCTGAGGTAACACCACTGTCCTCTGCTGCTGTCACAACACTGGACTTTCTGCGAGGATCCCACTCTCCCCAAGACTTTGGAGAAGGTTTCTGGGATGTAGTGGTGGAGGTTTCTGGATGTGGTACCTTCACCAAATAGCTGGGCTCCAACTCAAGTCCTCACCCTGAAGTTTTCTCTGTTAGACCATTTTCATTAGACCTCTTCCAGCTTCAGGCACAGAACTGCCATTATGCCTCCCAGCTGTTTCCTTTTCCACCAACACTTAGTGCATGCAGGTATTTTGCATTTTCCTCTGATTCTAACTCCAAGAATGCTTTTAATGTCGGAGCACATCTCCCCCCTGCCAGCAATACGATGCACTCAGCTCTCAGCCTGGAAGAACGGATGATGACAGACACGAGCGATGCTGTGTCAGGAGCAGACATACTCCACATTTTAACAACACAGCCTATTGAGAACCTCATGTTCTTCCTGGAGGGCCACTCTCCTCTCCCTTCCTCTGAACCAAAGTGCCAGCCAGCCCTGCCTGAAAATTGCACACAAGAACCCAGCAAGAGAGTCACAATCTTGGTATTTGGCTTTTCAAAAAGCCCTTTCCCTCCTACACAAGGCTGGGTATGCAGAGGGTCATTCTTTAAATAAAGCACAGTCCCCCGTCTGTTCCTCTCTCTCCCCCAATTCACAACAATTTACTACTCAAGATGAAGCTCCCTGTAATCTTAAAGATGTGCTCAGTTTGGTATTTTTAAATGTATTTTTAAAAGTGCTCTGCAATCAGAGGCCATTTCCATGGGCTCTCATTCTGGGGATAAATTAGGCACTGCAATATAAAATTGTATGTCAACAGAAACAGCAAGACCAGCCTTTTCAAACCCTAGGAAAATGGAAGATTTATCTGCAGACCAATTCTTTTGTTAAATGGCTTCTTATTAGCCATCTAGATGGATTTTAGAGACCCCCTGCTATAGGTAGAGCTGTGTTAGAGCCTCTTCCCTCAAGTGCCATCATTTCACACACTGAGTATCTCTTCAAGCCTCCTGAAAAGAGACAGGAAGGCGGTGGTGATGGGGACCCTGAAGTCCTTCCCACCTGACAGCAAACAACCACTGGTCTCTTAAGCAGGCAGAGTTGAACCTTCTGGGATGCAGAAAAGCACTAAGGGTTAAAGGGAATCAGTGCACAGAAATATTGAATTGATGTGGAAAAGGTCTGGAAGCCTTCCTAGCTCACACATCGTGCCAGGAAACTGCACACAGGCTATAACACCCATAGCTGCTGAAGGGTTTTCCATTCCAGACAATTATAGGACTTACATTACAAATCCTGTGGTCCCTCATTTCCAAGCCCTCTAACCCCAACAGGCAGCTAGCATTATTTTATTAATCCCTTTGTTTTGCATGTGAGAACCACAGCAGCACCATTTCAGCTACTGAATGGTTAAGGTTAGCGCCTCATCTTCTGCTTACTTTCCAAAAACCAGGAGCCCCACTGCTCCGAGGCTCTATTCAAGTCCTAATTGACTCTGCACAGCTTTGAGCTTTAAAAGCCCTGGCTCTGAAACGCTGCTTTGCTCAGGGGAGGGAGGGAAGGTGGCACTTGGCTTTGTTTACTACAAAGACTCCACCGCAGCAAATGACTGCAGTTCTGCTGCCTTTTGTCGGCGGGAGAGGGGCGCAGGTTGGCGCTGGCAGACAACTGCCACCCTGCAAGTTTTCCCAAGCATGACAAGGGGGAAAAGGGCAGGCTTTCTTTGCAGATAACATGGAAGCTGGAGATCAAACCAAATCATACAGGCAGAAGAATCAATTAAATATACATAATTTGGGAATTGAGAGTGCAGGAATAATCAGAAGTTCCCCATCACCTGAGTCAGGGCCAGGGGGGATATGAAACCAGTTTTTGAGAATGCATTGATGAACATAAAGTTGGGAAGCGGTCCAGAATGATCTCCCTAGGCTGCCTGAGCCCCCAACATGTGTGCAGTCACTAAACAAAGCGCTCAGACACTGAAGGCTCTCTTTGTTTTCAGAGCATAGGTTTGCTTCTGCAGTACTATGAGCAGAAAGACTGTTCTGCCTGGATAACTCGGGCTCTTTGAGCCTTTCAAGCCAGAGAGATGTTGGATTTTTAACCACTACCTCTTGCAGCCATGGCTGCAAGCAACAGAAAGAAATAAATAGTCCTGATGTTTCTTCAAGAAGCATTGCAAACCTCCTTATTCTCAAGGTCAGACTTATTCCTTCTGCTGGCATTGGAAACTCAGACAGAAGAGGAACAGAATGGCCGTGACACCTGGCTAAAATTCCTACTACAGACAGAAATTTCTTACAGATCACAGAGAGAAGGGAGTATGAAAAGGCATACAGCTCCCAGGGTGAGAACAGTAAACAAGGCAAGTCTGAAAACAGTTCAATCAATACCACAAGCTTTCTGAGTAACACCTAGCCCAGATACTATTTTATTCACAGGACAAACTAGACGATCCTTGCCAACTAAACCCACATGCTCAGAGAGGATCCTTCCAGCATAGGAAAGCAGACATCAGAGCTGTATCACTCTGCAACCCAAACACAACGGCAGCACTGCAAGAAGAGGAGGAGGAATAAGACCATTCATATGGAAAAGGCTGAGACTTCACCACCCAAACCTTCCCCAGAGCAGAGCAGCTCAGCAAGAAAACATGAAGAGCCCTCCCACACATCCACATTACTGTAAAGGAGAGAGGCCAACTTTTGTGGAACTGCTGAAATAAATCCCCTGGTGAAAGGATTTCCTAAGAGAAAGGCTTCCATCTATTCCCTTTCCTGCACACTTGACGCCACATGGCAGAGATGCTTTAGTGCTCCTTGCACTCTCTCCTCACATACAGCTCCCTGGCCTGTCCCATACCTTATGGGGTGATCACCACAGGTCTTGGGCCGCTCCATGACTGACACCCATTTGTCATCATAGCTGAAAAGGGACAGGTCGAGGTAGGGGCTGCCGCTGTAGGACTGGGCGCTGATGGGGAGCTGCCCCAGCAGCCGCCGCACGGCCTCCGTGTGCCCTCCGTACTTGGCGTTCACAATCGTGTCTTTGAACCTGCAGCAAACCAAGAGACACCTTTTGTTCACAAAAGCCACAGGTGAACAGCACAGCTTAAATAAACTAAGCAGGAAAACTGACAGGGAAAGAAAACAGCAGCAGTGTAAGAACTGAAACAGCTCATTTCCAAAGATGTATCAATGTGATTCAAGCATCAACCAGTTCTGCTGACCTTTTCATCCTCCCTCATCATTACTGTTTCGCTCAGAATGTCCTAAGTGACAGAAGGAGAAGAATGTGCCTACCCACAAGGTCTGGACCCAGCTGCTCTGCAGTACAGGAAATGAACAGGATCAGAAACAGGGAGAGATGGATTAGCATCTTACAGTCAATCCAAGTTTTACCATGAAGCCAGGAAACAGCGGGAGCAAAAGCCAGGGGGCTTTCACAGTAACAACTGAGCCCTTAACATTGATTTGAGACTCCTCCTCTCTCCAGCCACTGTTTTAAATGCATACAGGAAGAAACCTTAGATGAAGAAGAACCTTGATGAGAAGCATAAAGCTCTCCAGAAACTACAGTGAGCTGAAAGTTCTTCCTGGTGGAGAGATTAACAGAGGCTGGATTTCTCTTTTCAAGTAAAATTTGAAGCTTTCCATGTGTGAGAACAGTCAGATTGGCTGCAGGGACGTCATAACATCAAGGAGGGTAAACACTCAGCCAAAAGCCAGCTCATTGTGGTTTATGCTCTATGATACTTTGCTGTGGAAGTTACAACACTCTTGTTACTGGCCCTTGTAGCAAGGAGATGAAAAGATTCTCCTTCCTACTTTAACAAAAGGCAGGAGTTGTTCTTCATAAGTCTTTGGTGAGTTCTCTCATTCTCTCTTCCATTAAGCATTATGGATTTCCTGACAGGCAGCTCTAGAAAGTTACAGACATAGTCAACTTCATCATACTTGTGTGACATCAGCCTGAAGTCAACAGAAGCTTGATGCCCATGAGTGGATGCCAAGTACTTTGGATGATGTGAAACAACTCACTGTAAGAACAAAACACCCTGAGTCACAACAAAATTATTCCAAGAGAAATAACACACTCTGCCTCATTAAAACCACATCTGACTGCTAAAGCATATTCTAGAAACCCAGGTTATTTTGGTATTTTGCTCAGCTTTCACAACAGAACTAAGCGGATGAGTTTCTTTTCTCCTAGCACAGTGATGAGAACCACGAGCTGGTGACTGATGTCGAGGAAATGCTACAGAACACAGTTTGATACACACTAAATTCAGAGAACATCACTTGGCAAAATACACCCAACTCGATCATGCCAGCATCTTGACAAACCATGTCTTCAGGGACCAAAGCTACTGGGCAGTAACACCTTAACAGCCTCCAGAAGAGTTACTGCTCAAGGAGAGACAGAAACATCTTTCCCTCAAAATTCCTTTCCTTTCTTGTAAGCACCGGTTTGCCCCTGCTTTGTTCCTTCCTCTAACAAGGCAAATGCTGTGGAATATAAAATCAGATGCATCAGGCTGCAAGATGAACCATGTACAGTCCTGACCCTCGCACCACCTGGCAAAGGGGACCAAAGGAACTGGTTTTCTCAGGGTATTTGATACTGGCCTTCAGCGGACGGGGGTGAGCGTGTGTCTATACGGAATAAAGCATGCTCCCAATGGCTCACCGGCGCTGGATCTGCCTCGCAAAGTTGTTGCTGGAAGCTGAGCAGGGGAACTGGACAGCCTCACTGTGCAGGGTGGCATTCCTGAAGAGGTCACAGAAGTTCTCAAACAGCTCCAGCAGCTCATCAGACGTGTTCTCGAACACGGCAATGACCTCCGTGGTCACCATGTTGTACACGACGAAGAACGAGGGCTGGGGAGAGAGGCAGAGGTTACCAGGAGAGCACGGGTGGGGAAGCTGTCCCTTCCTTCTCCCCACATCTCACCACAGACCCCATCCAAATTCCTTCACAGCACAGGAGAATCCTACATCCTCACACGAATCCATTCTCCTATTGGAATGCCTCAACATCTACCAAATTATCCACCTCTCAGCTGTGATTATTTAAGAAAACTTAATGAGCTTCCAATTTTTCAGCTCGAACTGGATGCAACGGTTTTCTCTTCTTCTCTGTCCTCCACCAGTCCAAAACATCTTCTCAAGTGCCAAATTTAATTTTCATTCCTGCTGACAAAATGATTTCAGATCCAGTGCTAGCTGACCATAAATTACCTTTACCTCTGTGTAGATATATTATTTTCTTCCCCTCCTTAATATCTGCATCACACAGAGATGAGCCTTTTTAGTGTACTACACACTACATCACTGCCCACAAAAAGCTGTACCCTCCAGGTACCCTGACAACACAGAAATGAAAATCTGAAAGACATTAATGACTTCTTTTTAATGGTGACATTCTTGTGCAAGAAGGCCCTTGTATCATGCTGTGGATTGGCAATGGCATTGTATCCTGGCACGAATGAGCAAGAAATTGGGAAAAAAGGTGACAAAAAATTGTGTCAACGCAGCTACATCAAAGGGAGATGACATTCCCATCCCATTGGGAAAGGGCATATTTAATTCTTGGTCATTAAAAGTAGCTTTCATTAGAGACAGGAGTGCTGGCACCCCAAAGAAAGAACCAGTCTGCACATCAAAGGGAACTAATTCCTGTGGTATAAACAGGTATCTGATTAAATCTTCTGTCAATAGAGGCAATTCCTAAATGCTTCACCTCCTGCTCCCAAACAATGCTCAGGGATGACGGCAGGCACTCTGCCTACCCCACCCACCTGCAAATATCACAAGGTTTGTTTGTTTTACAGCCCCAAAATAAACTGTGATAATACAATCCAGCCCCCACATGTCCAAAGGAAGCACACTAGATGAGGTTACTCACTAGACTACTGCCTGAGGAAAGGGAAGCCCTTCTGAAATAAAGGGTTGGAGCAGAGAGAAAATAAAAGAAGACAAGCAGAAGGAAAAACTATTTAAACCACTGAAGACTGCAGGGAGTACCCTCCAGCTTTAAATAGAGTTCCTTTGCCAGGTTAACACAGAGACACATCTGCAGGATGCCCCTGAGCAAGGAAACCCTCACTGCTTTTTGCAGCACCTGTAACACCACCAAAACATCATCACAGCATGGGAAGCAGCAGCTGAGTGCCACAAAAATCATACACCAGTGCTATCAAGCCTATCAACACAAGCCTACAACAGCAACAAACCCCCAAGCTACATATGCAGGGCACTCTCTTAAAGATGTCAAAGGATCCAGTGCAGACCCAGACAAAAAACACACAACCCACAACCATGAACAGCTACTCCTCAACCTTCTTGGCAGAGAAGCCAGAGGAGAGAGAGAAACTGGATGAAACCTCGTGTTCCTTGTCTGACAGATTGAAGAAAAATGGGAACTGTAGGTATTTTGTGAGCCAAGTTTTATTCAGGAAGCCCTAACACAACACCTACATTCAGACAGGTGTGCAAAGACTGCTCCACATCTGGAATTATCTCCTGGAAGAACTGAGAAATGAGATGCTTTTCCAGCAGCACAAATCCCAGTGCCCGAAGCACACTGCAAACAAACCACAAACTGCATCTTAAAGTAACCCTGGGGTGAAGAGAGTCCAGAGCTCTCTGCAGCAAACCAGGCACAAAAGCCCTACTAACCACAGCAGAGTGCAGAGCTGAGCCTGTAACAAACACGTACATCATGGTCAGGAGCTCATTCCAGACACCAGCAACGAGCAGAACCCTGCAGGCCACTTCCACAGAGCCTTCATATTTCTGAGACAGACGTTCAGCTTTACACCAGTGGGCAAAATGGATAAGATTAAGACTTACCTATTTCCTCCCAAAGCAACTCCCCCAAACAAAAAATGCCACAGAAGAGAAAAATAAAACAGAACAAACCAGGAGTCATCTCCCAGGAAAAACAAAGGCAACACATGAAGTGCTACTGTCTATTTCTTCTAGGACCTAAGTCCTGGATCTGGCAAAGACATGGGGAAGAGAAGTGTATGAGAGAAAACAAGCATCTGGGGAACAATCAGACCTACATGCTGCACTGGAGATTTATTACAAATTCTTGCGAATACTTTCAACAGAATAAAAACAAGCTGATTATAAAGGAATAAAAACAAGCTTAAAAAAAAAATCTCTTGGTTTCACAGGGCTCAAAATGTGACCAACCACTCTAAAACTAGTAAAAAGAGATGATCAACATGCAGGGTTGGGAAACATCTGGAGGGACCCAGCACTGACTGAGCTACATTTGCTCTAATTCCACTTTAGTACTAAACTGAAAAGAGAAGCAATTGGCCCATTAGCCTGATCTAAAAGCTGCTACTCCAGTTTGGAGAGATCATAAATACTACCTCTTACTGAAGCTTGAAAGACTTAAGTACGTAGGCAGAACAGAAATGGTAATTGTACTGGGGAAAATGAAGACTATTATATTTGAAAAACATGCTTGAAGATACACGAGCAAAGAGAGAGACCACCTCTACAATTTAAATGGACTATATAAAATATCAGCTAAAAATAACTTCAGTTGGGGATTTGGGGAGGGAAAGAGGATTGTACAGCATCTATGAGCATGGGGAACAATCCTTTGAGAAAGGGACTTGCTAACACATCAGGTCTTTCTCATTTTGCAGGTGAGAAGGAAGCAATGAAATTAAGCAAAGAAAAGATAAAGAAGTTATTCAGTATCAGAGGCATCAATTTTTCACACAAGAATCAAGTATTGGGGATCCTAAACAACATTCACAGGCTCAGTAAGGAACAGCTCCCAGCATTGTAGTGCTTGAGCACTTGCCCCAAAGCAATGAGCAGCCTGAAGAGAGGCAGTATCTGAGCCACCTGGTCTAGTGGATCCCTAGCAGAGTGGTTGGAATCAGATGATATTTAAGGTCTCTTCCAACCCAAACCATTCTGTGATTCTCTACCTGGGAAGGATCCGTCACCCGCAGCGTGACCACGTCCTCACTTGTGTATTTGATAAACAGATGGTTCTCATCCAAGAGCTGCATCTTCCACATGCGGAGCTGCCTCAGCTGGTCAAAGTACTGGAAGAACCTTCTCTTTGCTATAGCACTTCCATCCTGCTCGGCCCTCCTCCACAGGTACACCAGCAGCCTGTGCTTCAGGGAGTTTATGAAGGGCTCTTTGTAGGGGTTGGCCATTCCCGTCTGAGTGTCCCGCTGCACCTCGGGATACACCGCAGACAGGGTCAGGAGATCATCCTCGTAGCAGAAGCGGCCGATGGTCCGCACGTCGATGAACGTCCCCTCGGGCGTCACCTGAAAGACGTGAATGGTCTGCTGCTGCACAGAGAGAATGGCCAAGATGTTCTTGTACAGGTACAGCCCCTGGTTGTGAGACAGGATGACTTTGTCACACTTGAAAGTCCGCGTGTCACACAGCCTGCCCGTGTGGAGGTCAATGATGTGCAGGGAGTAGTCCTCCAGCGGGGAGCGCGGGTTGGGGGTCACAGACTCGCTGTTGCGGTACACCTCGAAGAAGGGCGGGTGCGGCTCCTCGGGCAGGTAGGCGGCCGAGCCCACGATCACGTACCGGCAGTCGTCCGTGAACAGGCTGCACTCCCGGTTCAGGTGCTCCCCGTTGGAGGCCACGTTGGTGATGTGCAGCAGCAC
Source organism: Corvus moneduloides (assembly GCF_009650955.1). Taxonomy (NCBI): domain Eukaryota; kingdom Metazoa; phylum Chordata; class Aves; order Passeriformes; family Corvidae; genus Corvus; species Corvus moneduloides. The sequence continues at coordinate 5,530,614 of NC_045488.1, read as the reverse complement.
GAAGAAGCGCTCAAAGAGCCGCCCCCGGATGTTGACAGACCTTTGGTCGTTGCCATTGGCCAGGATCTCCCCCTCGTAGCCCTGCAGGAGGTCCTCGGCCGCCTGGCAGCCCTGGTACTCGTAGATCTCCAGCGAGGTCTGGTCGGAGGAGAAGGCGATGAAGTAGCGGCCATCGGGGGAGAACTTGCGCAGGAAGCAGGGCGGCTTCTCCACGTTGACCACGGTGAAGTTGGGGAAGACGTTCTGGTGGAAGACACGGACTTGGTGCCAGTGGGTGCCGGCCTTGCCCGAACTGATCCGACGGCGCTCCAGGCGATGGATGACGTTCTGGTTCTGGATGCGCCGGGGCCTGATCGTGGGGGCCTCATGGTCCATGGTCAGAGCTCTACTTCATCTTCATCCTGCGGGGAGAGCACACGTGCCCTGGGACCACACGGAATCCAGGGTACAGGGGACCTGCTCACATGGACCCACAGCACCCGAGGGGGCTGGCTAAAAGGTACAGGCTTGGCTTCAGGAGGGCGGAAGATAATGAGGAAGGACACAGGGAGCAGGTGGAGAGACTGGGAGAAAGATCTCGGTGGGAGGCACCAGGAGAACAAGGGCAGTCCAAAAATGCCTGTAGTGCAGTCCTGCCTGCTGAGTTGAGACAGACAGCGGGGCATCAGGAGAGGAAAGAGGCAGCTAGGAAGGCGGACAGACACAGGTGGACACCAAAGGAATGGAGGGAGCATCCATACACCGGGGAGGGAGTCCAGAAAGCAGGGATAAATGCAGACCTGACAAATAAGAGAAACAGGGTACAGCTTGAAAACAACGGAGGAAGCTCGGGACAAGGGGGCACAGAGGGGTCACCCTCGATGTACCCGGGCCCACCTGCCTAGAAGGAAGAGAGGAGCTTCGGTCCCCAGGGCTGAGGAGGGACTGAGCTCCAGGGAAACCCGGGGACAGCTGACCGCCCGCCCGCCAAAGGTATCGGGGATCCCAGATACTCTCCCGCTGGCCTGAGGGGCGAGGAGACACGGAGAACCGGGGGCCGCGGTGGTCTCCGCGACGTTTTAGGACTGGGAGGAGGTCGCGACCGCGCTCACCGCTGGGGCCGCACCGGGTTCCGCTCACGCCATGGCCGCCGCCATCTTTCCGCCACCGCACAGCGGCGGGAGGGCGTCACCGCACTTCCGCTTCCGGTCGGCGGACCAGCGAGATGGGGCCTGCCGGGCCAGAGCGCCGGAGAGCGGCGGGCTGCGCCCCCTGGCGGCCGGAGGGAGCCCCGCACAGGGCACCCCCAGCGCCCATCGTGGATCCCCAAAACCCATCCTGCATCCCCTGCACCCATCCTGCACCCATCCTGAACCCATCCTGCATCCCCTGCACCCATCCTGCACCCATCCTGCATCCCCTGCACCCATCCTGCATCCCCTGCACCCATCCTGCATCCTCTGCACCCATCCTGCACCCATCCTGCACCCATCCTGCATCCCCTGCACCCATCCTGCATCCCCTGCACCCATCCTTCACCCATCCTGCACCCATCCTGCATCCCCTGCACCCATCCTGCATCCCCTGCACCCATCCTGCACCCATCCTGCACCCATCCTGCATCCCCTGCACCCATCCTGCATCCCCTGCACCCATCCTGCATCCTCTGCACCCATCCTGAACCCATCCTTCATCCCCTGCACCCATCCTGCACCCATCCTGCATCCTCTGCACCCATCCTGCATCCCCTGCACCCATCCTGCACCCATCCTGCACCCATCCTGCATCCCCTGCACCCATCATGAACCCATCCTGCATCCCCTGCACCCATCCTGCACCCATCCTGCATCCCCTGCACCCATCCTGCATCCCCTGCACCCATCCTGAACCCATCCTGCATCCCCTGCACCCATCCTGCACCCATCCTGCATCCTCTGCACCCATCCTGCATCCCCTGCACCCATCCTGCATCCCCTGCACCCATCCTGAACCCATCCTGCATCCCCTGCACCCATCCTGCACCCATCCTGCATCCTCTGCACCCATCCTGCATCCCCTGCACCCATCCTGCACCCATCCTGCATCCCCTGCACCTATCCTGCACCCATTCTGCATCCCTTGCACCCATCCTGAACCCATCCTGCACCCATCCTGCATCCTCTGCACCCATCGTGGATCCCCTGCACCCATCCTGCACCCATCCTACACCCATCGTGGATCCCCTGCACCCATCCTGAACCCATCCTGCATCCCCTGCACCCATCCTGCATCCTCCACACCCATCCTGCACTCATCCTGCATCCTCTGCACCCATCCTGCGCCCACCCTGGATCCATCCTAGACCCCCTGCACCCCTCCTGCACCCCAGCCACCTCATCCCAGCACGCTCTGCAACCCCATTCAACCATGCCCAAGTCCCCTACATTAACCTTCACCCCCTCCCTGCACCTGAATGCCCCCTAAACCCCTCCGTGCCTGGAGCATCCCAGACTCCTCCATCCCCAGGAAGGGTCTGGCATGGCCCCATCACTCCCTGCCCCCCCGTATCCCGAGTCCCAGCACAAGGACACTGCAGGGGACATCACACCTCCCTCCAGCATACTGGAGTGCACCCCAACACCTCGGCCCCGACACCGACAGCAGAGATTGGGGTCACCCCCGGGCACCTCTTCGGCCTTTCCAAGGGGCTTGAAAGCCTTTTGCTCACCCTGGCTTTTAGCAGCACCCCCTCCCACCCCGTGCATTAGCGTCGATGGCAGCTCTGAGGGGCATTTCTCCTTCAAAGGGAAGGAAGGAGGAACGTCGGGGGGCCCTTGAGATCCATTTGCCAGCCTCTTGCCGAGGCTGAGCCGACGCACCGGCTCTTGGAGCCACTCCACCGGCAGGCGTGGGAGCTGGGAGCGGGGGCACAGGGCAGGATGCTCCAGCTGGGGTGCTGGAGAGCCCACTGAGGTGTTCCCTCTGCCTGTGGGGCGGGTGGACCCACAGGGGTGCGACAGCAGCACCCAGCCACTGTCACCTGCATGGAAGGGGGATGCTCTTGCTGCAGCAGAGCTCTCGCTGCTGAATCCCCAAGGATCCTTCGTGTGTTTTATGGGATGCTTTAGGGTCTCACCAGCAGTGGGGCAGAGTAGGACCTCACTGCCCCAGGGGATAAGACCTGTGTGGCTCCAGCTGCCTTCCCGTGGGGATGGGGGATGTCAGCCGGCCTGGCACCCCTGAGCAGCGGGCAGGGGATCCTGGGGGACCCTCTGGGTGACCCCACTGCCACCCCACCTGCCTGCCCCATTCCCATCTCCCAGTGGTTTCGTGCCCAGCAGCCGTATCCCGTCCCTTCCCACTCTCCCACTGCCTGCTGGCTGCAGAAGACGCGATGACAAGACTAAAATGAATGGCCCCGGCGTCCCTCTTTGTCTCTCTGCCTCCTGCCTAATTAATTGAGATCCACCTTAATAGGATCAAGCTAAATACCGAAGAACATCCAACCACACAGCAGCTGGCATGAAAACAACCGCCCGGTGCACAGGCACCACCGAAAGGAAAGGCAGCTCACCGGACAAAAGAGCCGCTGATACAGCAGCAATCGGCGCTCCCAGAGCTAAGAACTTCACCCCAGCAACCTGCTCACAGCTGCAGCCCCCTCCCCGCTACTGGGGAGGGGTTGGAAGACCCTCACCAGGGCGGTTTCAGCCATCGGCAGGGACTTGAATCATGTGCAATAAACCTCAGTGCAGGCACGAGGCTGGGGACGAAGCTAGTCCTGGCTTATCTTGGCCTGGGGGTAGGCAGGAGGTGCAGGGCCATAGTGCCAGACCTCCCACCCAGGTGGTTGCAGAGGGCTCAGGACTCCTGGGATATTTCCCACCTCCCACAGCTTTTCGTGCCACCCCTTTGGGGCCCAGCAACAGGGGTCGTGTGGCTGTGCCCGTCCTCATCTGCTGGGACACAGGTGGGGTGTCCCTCTGCACATCCAAACCAGAGCAACAGGCCCAGTCTAACGCCCAGAGTTCTGATACTGGGGCTGGTGTGCATGCTGCTGGGGATTGAGGGTTACTGGGTACTCATACGGGGGTTACTGGGGGATTGAGGGTTACTGGGTACTCATACGGGGGTTACTGGAGGATTGAGGGTTACTGGGTACTCATATGGGGGTTGCTGGGGGATTGAGGGTTACTGGGGGATTGAGGGTTACTGGGTACTCATATGGGGGTTACTGGGGGATTGAGGGTTACTGGGTACTCATATGGGGGTTACTGGGGGATTGAGGGTTACTGGGTACATGGGGATTACAGGGGGATGGCCCAGGGGGCTGCTGGGCTCCTCCAGCCTTGCAGAGCCACCATGGGTCCGCAGGTTTGGGTGTCACTGGGCTGGTTTTGGTGGAAGTCCCTTCAGCAGTGTGCCAAGGAAAGGGATGCTCCGTGCCTTTGTGGCATCACCAGCCCCACCAGTGCCCTGCCAGCGCCACATCCACCTCCAGCTGGTTTCTCCAGAGCCAACAGATGGGCTAAAAAAAAAAAGAAAATAATATAATGCAGCTCACTTGGGCTGCTTTGGATGTTTTTTCCTGTTCCTGAAGCAAGGACCCTTCTGCTGTTCATGCTTTGGCTGTTTATCAAGAGCTTCCCAGCCCTGGATCCTGCGGCTGCTTTCCCAGGATTAGGGAGGGCGTGTAAGGAGAACAGCACTGGGGAGGTCGCAGGGGTGGGCTGCTCCCATCCTGGCTGCCCCCAGCCAGATACAGCCCCCAGCATAAAATCCCTGTGGGAAAAAGCTGGACCATGTCCTCACAGGGATGCTTGTGGAGAACAAAAGCCCTCCAGGTCCTGAGCCAACTGCCTCTCATGGTACTGGGCTCAGTGGCTGTCGACTTCATCATCAAGCTGAGGGCAGGGGAAAAGAAAATGACCCCTTTTTTATTTTTTAATATGTAAAATAAGAGGGTGAAGCTTCCCTTGTCCCTCTGAGGAAGGAATGCTGCAGCCCTGAGGTGCTCCCCAAAGCCCAGGTATGCAGGGATGAGTGAGGCTGCTCTGTGGGAACTGGCTGCCTCCATGGGGTCCTTTTTAGGGTGAAGCATCCTAAAGATCATTACAACAAACCAGCTGGGGGAAAACTCTTGTTGGTGTGAGAAAAAACCAAAGGAAACAAAGGGTGTCCTTGGGTGTACCTCATCTTTCCAAAAAAAGCAAGGATGCAATTAAATATTTGATTCTTTCCCAAGCCTGGGGAGTGACTTTATCCACATTTGCAGAATTTGGGGCTCCCATTGCACGGGGATCCATGTACACATTCACACATTTTCATAAAGGGGTGAACAGGTCCTGTCCACCAGATCCAGAACTCGGGGCTCCCCAGCCCATGGAAGCTGCAGCCCCTCTCCCCACGCCAGGCAGGTCTCACTGGGATTGGGCTCCATCAAAGCCAAGTTCGCAGGATGCAGCACTGGTGGACCTCCACAGCTCTAAGGAAATCTTTCTTTGCCACCAAAACGTCCCTTGCTCTGGTTTTAACTGGTGTCAGAGGCTCATTTTGGAGTGGAACTGGACAAGTTTTAGAGGCTGTTAATGGAATCACCACCACTGGGATGTGGTCCATGCATCTGGGGCCCATGGGCTCAGGGCTGGGCCCCCTTTTCTTGCTCCACAACACCAATTGTCTTGTCTCTGCTTGAAGCAACCTCCAAAATTTTCCCGGCCCTTGCAAAACACCCCATGGCAGGGGCAGAGCACAGGCAGGACCGGAGGGGCAGGAGATGGGGGCTCACTGGAGTGTCTGGTCCTCTCGGGGTACCCACGGGACGGCTGGGGGTGGGTGTCACTGCTGGGGATCAGGGATCAGGAGCACAGGGGATCAGGATCACAGGGGACAAGCGGTGACCAGCACCTCCTGGGCAGGGGCACAGCAGCACCTACCCCTGCTGCAGGGTGTCCTGGCTGGGAAGGCATCCAACTGCTCCACACGCCGCGGTGAGAGCTGGAGCTGCCCACCTGCTTAATCCACAGCCAGCTCCCTGTGTGGGCGGCAGCCCCGTCCCCTCCCATACACCAACCACGGGAGAACCATCCTGTCCCCGCCGTGCCACCGCGGGTGACAGCCCTGTCCCCTACCGTACGCCCCTTACAGGGTGGCAGCCCTGCCCACCACCGTGGGGGTGACAGCCCCGTGTCCCCCGTGCCACCCATGGCGTGACAGCCCCGTCCCCCCGCCGTGTGACCCGTGGGGGGGCAGCCCGGCAGCCTCCTCCCGGCTGATGCGCAGTGACATTTGCAATCTGTTGCCATGGGCGCTCGGGGACTTTTGCTGTGGAGGGGGATCGCGTTTCTCCCCCCTCCTCCTCCTCCTCGCCTTCCCTCCCTCCCGATGACGTCATGGATGACCACGGTGGTGACAGGGCCACCTGTGGGCTGATGAGGGGTTTAAAGAGACAGTCTGCAGCTGCAACAGGAGCCCTGGCTATTGTCTCCGCACCTGAGAGCGGGGAAACGTGCAGCCCCCAGACCATCCATCCATCCATCCATCAACCCACCGCATCCCACCCACCGCATCCTATCCGCCTCACCTCATCCCTGCATCCCCTGCCTCCACCACTGCAGCTCTCCCGGGACAGGGGCGTCCCAAGCTGGGTCCCGTATCCCTTCCCTGTAGCGGCTCCTCCAAGGTAAGCCTGCGCTCCGTGCACCCCCGTCCCACTGGGGACCCCGGCGGGCTGCAGCCCCCAATGCCGCTGGCAGTATTCAGGGCTGCAGCCTGAAGGGACCCCTGGGAATCCAAAGCCTGGATGGGTGCCCCCAGCTTGGACAGAACAACAGAACCCCTGGGACAACAAACCCCCCGAGGTGGCAGTCCCTCCTTGCGTGAAGGGGCTGGGATGCTCCTGCCTGGGAGGTGTGGGGGTCTACAGCGTCTTCATCCCTTGCCAGCCGGCATTCCCAGACCACCTCAGAAGATGCCCACCACCGGGCATCTGTCTTCCTTCTATGCCAACTCCCTGGAATAAACCTCGTCCCTGCCGTGGTCCTCATCGACCCTCAGAGCCGGTGCCGTGTCGTGCACCCGAAACCCAGCATGGCCAAGCCCTGAGGGGCCGCGGGTGATGCCAGGAGCCACGGTGCATGCTCAGGGAGCAGGCAAGGGCTGAGGGAGCAGGCAAGGAAAGGAGGAGAGGAGCTGCCCTCCTTGTCTTCGGGGTGGGGGTGGGGGGGGAAAGAAGGACCAACTCTGCCCTGTCCCAAGGGCTTTGTCCCACTGTAATTTCAGTTCCAATGGGGCAAGCAGCAGGTAAGTGCCTCTGTTCGGTGTCACTCGGATGGGCAGGCAGTGAACAAGGCAGAAGAAGAGTCTGGGACCTGTGAGAGGCTTGGAGAAGAGCAGGGTGGAGATGTGCATGCAGGGATTGGTGTATTCCCAGTGAGAGGAAGGCTGTGTCCCTTCCCACCGGACATATCCCGGTGGTGACCAAACTCCTCGGTAGCTCCCACCAAGCAGTCCTGGAAGGTCTTTCTGAGCCCACAGCTGCCTGCAGATCCAAATCCACTGGAGCCTGTGTGGACTCCCAGCAACTACAGAGCCACTGGTCTCACAGGGGCGGCTGTCATGGGAGCAAAACAACCGGGACAAACCCCACAGCAAGCAGCCTGAGTTGTCTCTGCAGCTTTCCCAGGGACAGATGGCATGGGAACACTGGGCAGGTGGGGAAGTGATCCATGCTCCAGTGACTCTGTGGTCCATCCTTGAGGACCTGAGCAAACCCAGTGGTGCAGCTGCCCCTGGGATCCCGCCGGAGTCGGGCTGTCCACATCCCTCTCCCACAGTGCTGCGAGCTGAAGGGATAAGCAGTAGCATGTTTCTGCCATCCATCCCTCAAAAGATGCAGAGGGCTCAGGCTGGGCCTGGTTTTTGGGTGGAAGAAGCAAAATATGAATTGTCTGACAGGTGGAAATTTCTGCCTGGGTGGCCTTGGCATTTGCCCACCTGGCAGCAGCAGAAGTGCTGGACACAGCCTGGACCTCTCAGCACATGGCCTGGGAGAGTTGGGGGGAACACCCACAGCCCCCTGTGATGCTCTGTCACTTTTGGCCCCCCTGCTGCCATGGGCACACCCTATGGGTGCAGCCGGTAAATTGGGGAGCTCTGGCTGTGCTCAGCACCCCAGTGTGGCACAGGGCAGCCCTGGGTGCACTCACCTGGCTTTGGAGGGCTTTGGAGAAGCTGAAGCTGCTGCTCTGTGGGCAGCTGCCTGGAAGATGCTCAGAGCAGGGTGCAGGGTCTGTAGCAGAGAGCTGTTGGGGGATCGGCTCCCAGGTGTGCAGTCGGGCTCACCCCCTTCCTGCAGGTTGTGCGGGGCAGGGGCTGCTGGAGTAGCAGCCATGGAAAGCAGGAGCTAATTTAATATTAGACGTGCACGGGTGAGGGCTGCCTGTTTTTTTCCAGTGTCTTTAAAAGGTGCAAGCAGAACTGACCAGGCACGGGGTGGGGGGTCTGGTTCATGCAGATGAACACACGGAGCAGGGGGGGTTGTACAACACACGGGAGGAGTTGTGGAGTAGCTGCCGGCTGTGCCCGATGATCCAAGGATGCACCATGCAGCCAACCCTCTTACTGCTTCAAAATCCTGCGAGAGCAGGATGTAACCAGGAGGGAACTCTTGCCTGTGTGTGAGGGCACCCAAATATACACATACACACACGTGTCCTACCCCAATACGTGGCGGAGCTGGGGAATGCCAGCACATGAGCTGGTTACGCTCCCAGCTCCCCCCGACAAGCGCTTCCACCTCCCCCATTCCCTCAGGGAAAACTCTTCCAACGCTGCTGATGGATAACGCTGCCGGAGCGCGGGCTTCTTTCTTGACCCTCCTTCTGGCATCATCCAAATTCCCTCTGCCAGCTTTGGCAGCTTCAGTTTGAGATGGTGCAGGAGCTTGAGGCTGAATGTCTGTTTGCCACTGTCTTAAACAAGGATGGGATCTCCAACAGGGATTTCTCTGGGTGGGGAATGAAGTTGGGACCTTGCACTGGTCATGAGGAGCCCAACCCTTTGGGCATGGAAGGGAGAGTTAGGATGAAGTGACCAATCCCACCTTCAAGGCTTCTCGCTGGTCTGTGTTTCCCTGTCGGGGTCTGAGCCCGCCCAAGGCTCAGGATGTTGCTGTGTGCTGGAGCGACGGCTCTCTCTGGTCAAACACCGAGAGGGGATGAAGGTGCCAGCTTTGATGCTGCTTTTGGCATGCTTTAGGCTGAACTGTGCCCAAGCCACAGGGAGGAAAGGTGAGGAACTGATGCCACCAGGCAGTAGCCAGCATCCCTCACCTCCCAGTCTGGCTCAGCTCATGCAGGCAGCAGGCACTGGCTCCTTGGCACCAAGGCTTTTCCAGCACAGCCTCTTAACCCCGCTAATTCCCTTGTGTTCTCCTGGCAGGCCCGCTGTCCCCCTGCCAGGGGATGGGCCGGAGCCTGCTAATTGCACCAGCAAGCTGCCACGTGTCTCCATCACTGGGGCTGTTATTCTCTGGTGTTGTTTTGGGGACTGCTGGCCCTTGCCCGGCAGCGTGGGACAGGATGGTGCCTGGCAACATCCCTTGCCCCCTCCCGTTCGCCATTGCCCGCTAAATTATCTCAGTCATGGATCGATGCCCCTGCTCCCAGTCTCACCAGGGATCGGGGCAATCCTCAGCCCAGCACAGCTCTTCCCCCATTCCTTCTTCCCTGTTGGAAATGCAACAAAGGCACGGTGAGAGGAAGGCCTGCCTGAGCTTGCCTAACCTCCTCTCAGCCCAAAAGTCCACAACTCCAAAGCTGGTTTGGAGGTCCCAGAGTTGATTTGCAGGTGCCGCAGCTCATCGCCACAACAGTCCCCTGCTCTCCTCCCCTTCTCATCCAGGGGAGGCTCAGGGTGCCAGCAGCACCCTGGAGCATCACTCACCTCCCACCTCCCCGTCCCCTCCTCCTGTCCCCAGGCCATCTGGCCACACTCATCCATGTTAAACAAATGCTGGAGTCTATTATCAGGCCCTGCCTCCCCCTTCCCCCCAAGACAGATGGAGGCTGAGCACACCCAGAGCCCCGGCCCGCAGCATTCATGTGTGTGAATGAGAAAATTGAATTATTTATGGCCATGTGAATAAGGCTGGCGGCTGCGGAGGCCGAGCGGAAAGGACTCCATTACATGGAGAGTACCTGTTGCTATGGAGCTGGGGCTTCTTCCCCATGGCTCCCCATGCACAGCTGCATCCCTGCCTGCCCCCCCATCCTACCCTGGTCCTCATGGAGCTGGGATGGAGAGCAGAGCTGAGTGCTGGACTGGCCACAGTGTGACCAGTATGGGTGTTTTCCTCCTTGCACCGTGCCTGCTGCTCCTGCAGACTGGTTTGGAGGGCACTCCCAATCTCCCCACATTTTGAAGCAGGACTCCCAGTGCAATGTGGGGATGGTGTGGTGCTGGTGACCAGCAGCTCCCTGACCCCCTGGCCACCATGGTCTGCAGCCAGAAAACAGTGGGAGTTACTGGGGTGGGCAGTGCCAGCATCTCATGGCTAGAGCTGGGCAAAGCAAGTCTGACCCTGGCACAGAATGGGTCAAAGAGCGACTCTCAGCTCAGACTCCTCAACTCCACTTAAAACTCCCATCCCTGGAGGCAGCAGGAGCTGTGACTTGAGGTCCCCCACTGCCCTCATGCCCAGGCAGAAAAGCAGCTTTGCAAGAGCAGGGACTCCTTCCAGAGCCACCTGCATTGCAGCCTCTCCTTCAGGGATGCCGGATCCTGCAGTGATGCTGAGGGAGGTGCTGGGGCTTCCCTCCCTCCCACTGTCTCCCCAACTCCTCTTTGTCTGAAAAGTAGGACTTTGTCCCTGTTGGGGTGCAGTCCTTCCTGCCTCGATGCCGCCCTGGAGTCAGGCCAGGCTCCTGGGGACTATGAGGGGATGGGACGTGGCAGTCCCCAAGCCTGCATGACAGCAGTGCAGGGACTCCTGCTCCCTTCCCTGCAGAGCTAAGAATAGACTCCAGCTCCGTTCCTGGTGCTGAGTGGGCTCTGCTGGGCTCAGAGGAATAAAAAGCAGGAAAACGCTTATTTTAGTTGCTGCAGTCGACAGCTGTGACTCGTATGTACCTAAGGAGCGGCTTTGCACCGTGTTTACCCTCCTGCTCCCAGGAGCAGAGGCACCATTGCAGACCTCTCATTCAGGCTATGGATGTCCCTGCCATGCTCCCAGCCCCAAAATTCCAGCTGGCTCCCAATCCTTCTCTGGCACAACCGGCTGCTTCCCACCCTTCTTTTCCCCACGCTTTTCGAGTGAGCCCAGGCGATGCAGATGCTCTCACCATTCCCGTGCCTTGGGAGATGCTCCCCACCATCTCCCTGCACCGGCCACTGCTGGAGGCCAGCAGAGCCTTGCTGAGATTCTTAGGGCTTGTGTAGGGTCCCATGGTTCATCCAGATACACAGAAAACAGGGGGATTGTCCCCAGCACCTGAGATAAAGGGGGGCTGCAGACATCCCTGCGTCCGAGTGACGCACCTGCCTGGGATGCTGCAGCGGCGAGCGGGCACTTGCCAGCCCTGGCTCTGGGTGCAAGGCCAGGGGAAGCACCTGCTCCACGAGAGCAGCTCTGGGTCCCTCTCCCCAGCGTCACCCCCGAGGCAAAACCAAGAGAAAGCTAATTGTTACCATAGTTACGTGAAGTGGCCTTTCTTAGGGAGCCGCGTCATCACTGCTGTCACAAGGTTAAGGCGGTGGGGAGTGGTGGTGGGGAAGGGGGGGAGAGATGTGTTTTCTTTGGGAAAACCATGGCAACAACTATTTCTAAGGGAACAGCTGTGCACAGCGAGGCCATGGGGAAGGGGAAGGGGCTGGGGCATCTCAATGCCAGCCCTGCTCTGAAGGCAGCAGTGCCAGGTCCAGCAGCTCTCCATGGCAGCCTGCATCCCCAGAGTCCCCTTCCAACCTGTGCCAGGGCTTGCTGGGTGTCTCCCATGGTTCTGGCACATTGCCATGGGCTCCAGTGTCCCCCAGCCAAGCAACTCCAGGCCACTCCAGTTTGTTTGGCATGTGCAACCCCTCCTGGCATATTGCCCTTGGCAGGGCTTGAAGGGCTGCCAGATGTGTGGGATGGCTGGGCCACCCATCATGGGGAGCAGGGATGCAATTGCTTGTCCAGGGCAAATTCATACAGGAAGAGCCTCAAGGTTGATTAATGAGTGACATGAAGCTTGAACAACCATAATGTAAATAGTGGTGGAAATCATAGGGATGGTGTCAACACCACTGGAGTCAGTACAGACTGGGCTGGTAAAATGGGAAGGTACTCTTGGAGCTAAGGAACACTAGTGGAGGTGCAAAAGCCATGGGGATGTCCTGCAGGTCCAGGCAGGGCTGGCTAAGCCCTGGAGACGCAGACATCTGAGGAATCAGCTTTGCAATGGCCAAGCAGACCCAGCCAGGAGAAGATGCCGGTCTCAGCCGCACCCTCCACCCCAGCTCCTGTTTCAACACGTAGCTAGAAATTATCTCTGTTTGCAAGACACTTAATTAAGACCATTTCCCTGAAGGAAACCAAGATGGAGAGCTTCATTTCTCGGTATTCCAGCGCTTTCTGGCATTCGTTTCCACACCAATTAGGGTGCAAATTAGTCATCCGGAGAGCAATCCAGTGGCTGTGCTCAAGGGAAGCTCTTTGGCACATGTGCCACCTTCTTCCAGGAAGGCAGGTGGCAAGCACAGGTGGAGTGGCCACGGCACAGACAGGGAAGGGGTCCTTGGGGTGCTGAGGCCTGCAGTTTGTGGTAACAGCTTGGGACTGGGCTGAGACTCCGGGACCGGGCATGGAGCAGAGTCAGCAAGAGGGTTTAGGGTGTCTCCATGAGCTGTGTGTGCTCCTCCTTGGCCCCTGGACTTCAGGGTGACTTGGTGAACCCCTGGACTCTGAGATTAAGCTCCCTGTTGGCACTGACAAGGAAGGGAGGTGAACGTGAGGATGAGGTGCTCAGGTCTGTGCCTTGCTGTGATGGGATCCAACCGGAGGGTGCATCAGAGGGTTGGCACAGAAATGTGGTTTAAGGGTGGTTGACATCTTGAGGCTGTTGGGTCTGGACAGTCTCCTGCTTAGGTCTTCAGGTGGATGTGTGGAGGCACCTCTGCCACAGCCGTGGCTGTGCATCCATCCACCTGCAGATGAAGCTGTCCTTGTTCACTTTAGCTGAGAGGTTTTTGTAGAATACACAGCTGAAATGTGGGATGAGAGTTCAGGAGGAGGAGGGTCCAAAGGAGAATAAACAAAGCCCCTCTGGGCAGCATTGCTGCATTGCTGGACAGCATGGCTGCTCTCCCAGGGTGCTGCAGTTGTAGGAATTCACTGAACATGACCAAAGGCGCCTGCTGGGAGCAGTGGCACAGCCACCCAGCATGCAAGGGAGAACCTGGTTCACTGATTGATGGGAGACTGGTGGCAGACCTGGCAGAGAGGTGGCTGGGAGGAGGCATCTGAAAGGCACTGCTGGCTGTGCACGTGTCCCCACGTCACTCAGAGTGGGGTCTAACTGCAGCACCAGGCATCATCCCTGCTTTCCTTCTTCACCCTCTTCAGGGGCCCTGCAGAACCACTGCACAGAGCCCATGCTGATTGTCAGAGAGTCAGGATGGGAAGGTTTCAGCTAAAATACCAATTTCTCAGTGATCTCAGTGGTGAGGTTCAGCTTCCCTGTTGCTTTTGATCCCCTTTTGCTGTGTTTATGGGGTGGTCTTGGCTGGTGCCTCCTTTTCCATCAGAACACTCATGTCTGTCTCTGCCTTCATGGGACAAACTCAGGGTCAGGTGCATGATGCTACATCCCTAAATATTCCAACTTCCTCATTTCCCATGGGCACAGCCACCATGCAGGGACCAGAAGCCTTCCTCACCTTCTGGCCGGCCTGCCCGCTGCCTGCTGCCCACTGCCTGCTCCATCTCCTTCCAAACAGAACCAGAATTCCTGTGAGGAACCACCTGCCCATGGGACGTGCCCTCCAAGCCCCCATTAGTTAGCGCTTGCCTTAAGCACTGCAACATTTGATGCCTTATTCCTCCTAATCCCGCCTGATGTAACCGTGGCTGTCCTCATTAGCCACATAATTGTCTGGCAAACACAAAACAGGCCCTGACACGGTATAAGGAAATTGGCTTAAAAATATGAAGCCACATTCTCAGATGTTGTTGAAGGGATCTCATTTGTTTATTTGCATTCACACGGCACCTTGTGGATAATGAGGGACAGACTGCTGAAAAAGCACCTATTTTTCTTAAAGATCATCTGAGAAGCAGGTGGGAAATGCCAGCTGGGATATCCAGCCCAGCCTCTGCACTCCTGGAGGACAACTACCTCTCCACTTGGTCCCAGCTGTTCTACCAAGGGGTTTCCAAGAAGAGAAGGTGGCATGTGCCACCCATGTCCACACTGGTAAGGTTGCCCAATGAGAGACTTAGCCATCCACATCTCCCACTGGTAAGGCCTTGAATATGAATTTTGAAGGGGCTCTGACAGCAGATGACAGGGCTAGGTTAATGGAGGCAGCGGTAAGAAATCTAATTAACCCTAAGTATGTTGTTTAATTTGTGCAAAGTTGTTGTGCTTACTCAACTATAAACTCCATCCCTGGCTCTAACGACAGTGACTTGCATGGCAGCAGTGGAGAGCATCCTGGAGGTGGGCAGCCACCCCATGCTCACCCTTGAAGGTGCCCTCAATTACGCACAGAGTGTTCCAGTGGTTGCCTCCATCTGGTTCTTCCATGGCATTTGAGACCCTTTTCTAGCTGCGGTCTTTGGAACGGGCACCTGCGCTGCTTCGCTGCCTGCTCTGGCATTCAACCCTGGTGCACGACTTCCAAAAACCAGCCTTCAGGACCCAGCAGTGTCAATCTGTTGATTGCACTCAAGTCCAGGATATGGCTTCAGGTCGTTGAGTTCCCATCACAGCTCTTAGGCTGTAATTATGTTCAAGGCTCTTTGCCTCGGTTATGTCTTTTTACTAATGCTTGGAGCCGCTGTACTGATCTTTTCTTCAAGGCTGACCTCCGTGTAGCTTCCCAGGAGAGAGCCAGGACTGTTATTTAAGCCAATTCACAAACCAGGTCCCAAAGGCTAGTTGTCCATTATACGATTTTTTGAACAGCAGGAAACATCAGCAGGGCTGGTGTTGGCTGATCTCTTTGTGTTGGTTCAGGAAGAAGCACAGGAACAGGGATGGATGCCACATGTCAGGTTCTCTTCCCAGGTTAACCTTCCCCAAAGATCTTTGACCAGGCAGCAGCTCCTCTGCGGAGGGGCTCTGGTGGCCACAGAAGGGTGATGCTGCACCTCAGCTCCTCCATCTCCCACCAAAGCTCCATGGTCCTCCCGTGGCCACTACAAGAGACACAGACACACACCTACCCTGCAGAGACATCCTTCCTGTGGAGCAAAAAGCTTTAACCAGGTCCCAGAAGACCCACAGTTGCCCAGTGAGGTGAAGTTTGACAAGAAAGGAATCGAGAAGGGAGATGATTCACCTCTGGGGTCCATTAAAGCCAAGCAGGCTGATCCCACACTGCCACAGGGTTTGTAGGAGCAGAGACTTCCAGCACCGAGCCCTCTGAGGTCTCTCTTAGTGCTGGTACTCTAACAGTGCTGGGCATGTGGAACACAAACACACCCTTGGCAGCAACACACGGTTACACTGAGTCCTGCAAGATCCACAGCCTCCTCCCTGTGGCCTGCAGCAGCTCCCACTCCCATTTTGAGGGGACTGCAGCTCCCTCTGTCTGATGGGAAGTCTGGAGGGAGACCTTGGCTCGCTCCTCCCTGGACACAGACTGTTCCTCCAAGCCACTGGATGTGCCTGGTGGTGATGCCAGGGGGTTGCTTGCTGTCCAAGATGGGATTCCCATCAAACAGTATGCCCAGCAAGCCAGCCTGCAGCCACAAACGGGGTTCCCAGCGGGGTCCCACGTGCAGGGACACAGAAGTGCCCTCGGAGCAGGGGCAGCTCAGTCACCACCAGTTTGAGTGTGTCCCCGTGCAAATCTCTTGGCATCCTGTTCCCACACTGCTGAGCTCCACAGCCCTTCCCCTTGAGCCTGGGGACAAAACCAGGTCCCTGGGCAGCCAAGGGGAGAAGTGGCAGACGAGCTCAATTTGGGTTTTCCTTTCTTTTCTTTATTTTTTTTTTAAGAATTTAAAAGTGGCAGTGCTAGCAAAGGGTAATTATCCCTCTGTTCCAGCTGAAATACAATTAAGGCAGCTCTCAATGAGCCCCCGGGATATTGTGGTTTACTAATTAACAAGCGGATATGCTGTGGCCCCTGTCATGGCAATTACAGCATGAGACAGGCTTCAGGAGCTCTAATTACACGTCAGCCCGCGACACACGCTGCAATACAAATTAATGAGGGCCCGAGCTGGCAATAGAGGGAGTTTGCCCAGCAAGAGGCCGAGATGGGCAGCAGGGATGGGGATGGATACAGAAGATAGGGATGTGACTCCAAGCCTGGGGATACCATTGCACGCTGCAGGATCAGGAGGATGAAAGGAGGAAATTTGGGATAAAATGCCCTGTGGTTACCCAAAAATGGTGCATTGGAGAAAGGAGAGAGGCTTTTGCTTTGTGGAGCCATGGCCTGATGAGATGAGTGGCATTTGGGATGACTGCAATGAATAGCAAGTATCGCATCTTCCACTGTTAATTCCCAGACCAATAAAGATGCTGTTAAGAAAAGAAGTCAGATGGGAAATACCCAACAGGGTTTTGACTGCTGACAAATAACAAACAGATCTCCCAGAGCCAGGAGGAATTTTTCTGACAAATTGTTTATTGGGGAAAGTTATGCACTTTCAGCTTGAGTCGAACTAATAGCTTTGGCCAGGTCTGGAAAATAAAAAAAAAAAAGGCAATCAGGATTTTTGTAAATGCAGTTTTGACGTCTCGCATTTTTAAAACCTGCTTCTTTTCAAAACGTATTTGAAAGATGTAATTAAACCAAAATACAGACCACACACCTAACAAGGACACTTTGTTTCTGACAAAATGAAACGATATTTATCAGCTTTGCTGATTATTTATCAGAGTTTTGCTGCTCCAAGCTCAGCTGTGGCACAGGTTTTCTGTGACATTAGTGTGCCTGTCGAATTTACTGCTCCTGAATTTACTGTCTCCTCTCCAGCACCAGTCTGCTGCGGGCATCCAAGGAGGGACGGTGGGAGGTGCTGTGGTGGATGCTCCAGCCTTTGGCCACCAGCATCACCTGCAAATGCCGCTGCAGACAGAGAGGTTCTCGGGCAGAGGGAGGATCTGGGGAAAATGAAGCCAAGCTCCCAGGTTTTGGAGCTCCCTCCGGCCTCCTGCAGGGGTGGAATCAATGGAGTTCAGGGGCAGCCCTTGCAGGGGATGGGGTCTCACGCCAGGGGGGTGCGCAGCAGGTCCCTCATTTGTTCAGGCTGCGACAGAGGGCTGAGAGGAGGCAGGTGAGGAGCTTTCAGACTAATCCTTCTTGTTCCCATGCACTGTGGGGAGGAGACCCTGCACAGTCCCCACTGCCAACACCCAGAGCACAAAACCACCGGAGGCCACCTGTCACAGAATGTGGCAGGGGAAGGGCACGCACCTCCTCACACATAGCTCCCAGTATAGATCCCATTAACCATCGCAATTAACACGAGCCAGGCCCTCTCCCTTCCTTGTCACCCCAGCCAGAGCCGTACATAAAAATAACTGTTTATTACACAGCAGGCAGAGCCCAGCTTATCACTGCAGACAGGAAATTGCTGCGCAGAAACCGCACGTTTCACTTTTAATAAGTTTGGCAATAAAACATCTCATCAAACGAGGCCACGACAGGGCAATAATGAAGCTTCCGCGTGGACCGTAATTGCTCACTGCTCTCCTGGGGGCGAGCCAGAAAATGGGGAGCGAGGGGGGAGATGGATGGCAGCATCATCCTCCCTCACCTCCTGCTCTGGGAGCATCCATCCCTCCTTATCCCCGGCAGCATCCCCGCAGCACTGACACCCTCCAGGACATGGCTGAAAGAGGAGATCTGTCCATGCTGGAGGGATACAGGCAATTCCTACGGAGTGTTGGAGGAGATGTCAGAGGAATAGGGAGGCTCTTGATGCTCCAAGGGAAAGGAAAAGGTTTTCTGCCTTCCAAGCACAACTTCCCAGCACTGAGTAGCCTTCAAGGCTGAGCAGGTGCTCTCACACACAGTCCATCCCCATCCTTAGCCAGCAGGGATACAGTCTCCTGGAGGTTTTGCTCAGGATGGGGATCTCAGTATGGCAGCAGAGGGGTCCCGCAGGAATCCCTGTGCTGGGCCTCTGCTATGGACCAAGAGGGCTGTAGCGCTCCGAGATGCATCGCAGCAAAGGCCAGGGAGTGACATGGTGCCTGTCTGGTCTGACATCCTCGTGCTGGTGGCCTCAGGCTGCTGGCTGGTGACACCTCAGCCAGGTGGCACCGGCTGCCCCAGCTGGTCCCTTGCACCAAAGGATGGTGCTGGTGTTTCCAGGTGCTCCATCGTGATGAGACTTTCTTTCTGTAAAGGAAATCAGGTTCAGCAATTGGTCAACTGCCCCAACCTATTTCTGTAGCTTCCCAGCTTCTGTTTGATCTCCTGGATGCTGATGGGTGCAAACCAGCCCTGCCACAAGCCTGCTCAGAGTGACGGGAGCAGCTCAGGGAGCCCTGGTGAGGCTCCCCAACCACAGCTGGATGATGAGCAGGCACCAGACAGCCTGCAGAGCCCAGGATGATTAAGTGATCCCTCATCACCCCTGGAGGCAAAGCTGGGTCCTTGCTGCCTTCTCTGAGTTAACCTATCCCATTCCCACCAATCATCCTCCTTGGCAGGGAGGGAACAGAGAGGTCCAGGAGGACATGGTGCAACCAACACTGCAAAGAGGAGCTCTGGCATCGAGGTAACATGAGACAAAATGATGCGTGTCCAGGCTGGCACGAGGAAATGAAGCAGTTTAGAGTCACAGCAGGAATGTGCTGGCACTGGTAGGGCCCACTGGCAGGCTCCCGGGTGGGCAGGAGGCTTTGTTCGCCTGCAGCACTGCTCTTGGGGAGTTTACCTGGAATTACTGATCCGCATCCATAAACATGATCACGTTAATTGGTTGCTGAGGCTGCAGTCACCATCTCCTCTCAGCACTGGGACTTCATCTCCCTTCCCATCCCAAATGTCAAGATGTGCCTGTTCTTCCATCCGCTCGGCACCATGGCCGAGGACAGAGAAGTGGTTGGAGAAGGGAGAGAGGCAGAGGATGGGTGAGTCCACAAGCCTGGAGCCAGTGACAGACACCCACTTCCACCGCCTCTGCTCTGCAAAGCAGCGCCTTGAAAATAAACAGCAGACACCTTCTGGAGGGCACCAGGAGCTCTGCAGGAATCCCTGCAGCCTCGGGCAGTGATGACCTGGGGAAAGGCACCTTGTCTAGAGAGCAGCTTTTATGGCAGAGCAATGACCAGGTGTCAGGAGAGGGACCAGCTCCCAGCTGAGGACAGAGACACCCAGGCTGCTCAGCCTGAAACCAGGCTGGTGCTCATCTCACTTGGAGCACGGCCAATCACTTCTAGTAAATTATTCATCTGACAAATTTAGCCTGTTATTCTAGTCGTGCTCTTTCCAGAGTTTTACAGATTTCGTTATTATTTCAAATTGTGCAAACACCGCAGAAACCTCTCCTGGGCTCTGGCGCGCTCTGCCTTCATCTCAGCTCATCTGCCACATCTGAAACAGGATTTCTACCATCTGGTGCCCAACCCTCCATCCCCAGCACCTTGGGGAGGTGAGTAGAATCCGTGTTCAACACAAGGCTTTTACCAAAGGGAGAACCATCTACTGAGGACACAGGGGTCAGTGGGATCACAGCACACTTTCAAAGTTACTTTGACTTATCTTTCAAGGATATTTTGACTTCTTTTCACCGCCAGCTTTGCACATGGGGTAGGGGAAAAAAATAATAGCACTGTTCCCTTGCACCCTGGACTATCTGGTTTCCCAAGCCTGGTCACTTTGAAAAGCCAGAAAAAGCTTTTTCGTTCCTCCCCACATGTCATAATTTCTTCTGTCAAGGTTTCTTTGTAATCGTGAGGGTACAGCTAAAACCTTGCACTCTAAAAGAGAATGCAAACTACATCCTGGGAAGAAAGGAAGGAAGATGGATGGGTTTGTTGTGGACAAGCCAAGAGTGATCAGCCCCATGAGTGGAACAGCAATGTGTCCAGGGAGAAGCTCTCAGCCAGGCACTTGAATCTCTCATCATAATGCAGGGTGTGAGGGAGAAGAGCAGCCAGTGACACCACCTTCTTATCCACCCAGAGCTGGAGCAGAAATGCAAGCCCGCCTCCCTCACAGCAAGGCTCAAGTTTGCTCCCACTTGTGTGGTGATGGTCAGCTCACACCTCATTTAGGGGGAGAAAAACAGAGTGAAGAGGCCCAGGAATACCAAATGAACCATCCCTGAGAGCTGTAATGCACAGTTTTACCAAAAATACCAGAAAAGAGTATAAATTTCTACATAGAGACCTGACAGGACTCCCTAGCAAGATATTGTGAGACACTTGAATGACTCTCATTAAAGGGAGATTAATTAGCTGAACAGCAGGGATGGAAGCAATAGATGCAGAACACAGAGGAACTGATTTAAGGAAGAGGCATACTGACCAAAAGAAAAACAGAACAGATATATGAAAAGATAAATCGCAGGGTAATCTAAACCCTTCCTTTCTGACCAGGATAGAGAAGCTAATGAGTGGTGGAAAGGGAGAACAGTGGAGTGCAAAAGCACTTGTCCTGCATCCCTGTGAGCCCCATCGGTAGCAGGGAGAGGGAATGCTCCCAGCAAGGCCCAGAGGGATGAGGATGGACATGGTGCCTGGTTCCCTGTGGAAGACTAGTGATTTTGTTGTTGTATGGCTCATCCCACCACAACAAGTCACAGTCTGCCCTAGGGCACACGGCCTCTGCAGCGATGCTGAATGCATAGGGACAAGCTGCTGGCTGGGGCTGCCTGAGGCTCTTCTCCTCTTTCTGACCACCTCGGACATTGCTTTTGTGAGCCTTAAGAGTGAAGCAACGAGAGGCCGGTCTGAAACCCCCCCTTCAACCATGCCCCAGCCGGAGCTGCCCCCCACAACCCTGGGGAGCACCCTGGGAGAGCCTGGAGAATGCAAACCCCAAGCTGCCGTGCTTCAGCCCACCCCACCTGCAGGACAAAGGGATGCTCACAGGGTCAGCAAACACACAGGAAAACTGCAGCACACCAATGCCAGGCTGCGCTGCAGGGCGTGGAGCTGGGCACCACAGCGTGCATCCCACCCCAAACCCACCACCACGGAGGATCCCTTTCCACCAGGGGCAGAGGTGGGACGGGCTGAAAGCCCTGAGCATCGCCCAGTCTGGGCTGGAAGCTCCAGATGCGGAGCTCCGGAATTCCCATAAAACCCCCCAACACCCCGCCCTCGGGGGCGGACGAAGCCCCGCCCATATGCAAATTAACCGTCAATGGAAGCCAATGAGGAAGCAGGGGGGCGTGGTCACGGTGGGACTTGCCCGGGCATGTGCGCGCGGCCGCTTCCGGGCCGGACACGTGTGAGCCGCGCCGGGAGCGGTCAGCAGCGGGGACAGCGGGGCCACCGCGGGCCGGGGGTGGCCACAGGGGCCGGCAGGGGCCTGGGGATGGGTAACGGGGCGGGCAAGGGGCTGGGGCCTGGAGCGAGCTAGAGAGGGCCCCGGTAATGGGCAGACAGGGCCCTAGGGGGTACGTAATGGGGGGGGACACAGGGGGTAGTGGGGTGGGCAGGGGCCTGCGGATCGGTGAGGGGGTGGTCAAGGCCCTGGGACCGGGAATGGGGCGGTGTGGGACCGGGCAATGAGGGTGCAAAGGTGTGGGGATGGGGTGTGACAGTGTGTCCGTGTCCCCTCCCCTCCTCCCCTTGCCGTGCCTGTGTCACCCCGCGTGGGGGGCGTTGCCGTGGGGTACGTGC
Organism: Corvus moneduloides; assembly: GCF_009650955.1. Taxonomy (NCBI): domain Eukaryota; kingdom Metazoa; phylum Chordata; class Aves; order Passeriformes; family Corvidae; genus Corvus; species Corvus moneduloides. The sequence continues at coordinate 5,508,634 of NC_045488.1, read as the reverse complement.
GACCTTTTTTGACAGGGGAGCGTGGGGTCCGCATGGCGCTCATGCCCCCCTGTGCACGCTCCAGCAGGAATGCCACCAGGCAAAGGGCAGATGACCCCGCTGCTGCCCGCCCCGAAGGTCTCCGCGCCCACCCTGCAGGGCAGCCATGGCCCCACCGCGGGGGGCTGCGCTCAGGCCCCGAAGGGTCCCAGCTCGCCGCAGGGTCGCAGCAAGAAGAAGAGCCGTAAGCACCAGCGGTTCATGGAGCGCCGGGCGCTGCTGGAGCAGAAGGGGCTGCTGAGCCCCCGTGGGCGCCTGGGCAGTCAGAGCCCCGAGGCGGGGCTGGAGGCACTCACCAAGGCAAATGGCACCACGGCACCGCGCTGTGACAAAGTCCCCAAGCCCAAACGGATCGTGTCTGCATCCCTGTCTCCGTCTGCCTCTCCGGACAGCATAGCCAGGCACCACTCCGTGCTGCTGTCGCAGGGGAATGGCAGCTCCAAGAGGGTGCGGACGTCCGCCCTAGTCCTGCGCCCGGGCAAGTATGTGGCCATCGACTGTGAGATGGTGGGCACGGGTCCTCAGGGCAGGCTGAGTGAGCTGGCACGTTGTTCCGTGGTGAACTACGAGGGGGATGTCATCTATGACAAATATGTCCAGCCCGAGCTCCCCATCGTGGACTACCGGACGCGCTGGAGCGGCATCACCAAGCAGCACATGAAGAATGCAATTCCCTTCAAGACTGCCCAGGCAGAGGTGAGGAAATAAAAAGAGATTAAAAAAAAAATTCCAGAAAGCCTTTGTGTTTTCTGTCAGACACAAATTGGGATTATTTGTGGCCTTTGCTGGGCTGCTCTGAGGCAGACACAAAACAGGACAGGGAGCTTCTGAAGCTGTGCAGTGGGTTGATTTGCTTGCTTGTTATTCTTTCTGGGAACGTAAAAACGAGAAGTCAAGGAGATGAATTTAATACAGAATGGCTTATTTTATGCTTAATTGGTGTTTCTTCCGCTGCGGTGTCTGTCTAACGCTCTCTGACTCTTTCAGATCCTGAAGATCTTGAAAGACAAGATTGTGGTAGGACACGCCATCCACAATGACTTCCAAGCCCTGAAGTACTTCCACCCGAAAGACAGGACTCGAGACACCAGCCAGATCCCTGCGCTGAAGAAGAGGGCAGGGCTGCCCGTCAGAGCCAATGTCTCCCTCAAGAACTTGGCCAGGCACCTGCTCCATAAAAAGATCCAGGTAAGCAGCAGGAACCTTGAGATGGGAAACAACCCTGGGTTAGCTATGAACCCCTGTGGTCAGCCTGGTCTTCCCACCTCCATGTGTGTTCTCTGTGAGGTGGAGATGAACCTTGTTCATCCAGTGCTCCTGGCTATAAATAAGCTGGAAGAGCCCAGGACCTCCCAAGCTGACCATTAAGCATCTCAGTAAAATCACAGGGACAGGATCTGTGCCCTCCAAAAGGTGTTGAAGAGATACCTGTATGGCCTTGGCTACATCAAACCTTTGTGTCTCCAAAACCCACAGCACTTGTGTCCTTCCAAGCAAGCAGACCTGTGGGATTTTTGCTGCCCCTTTTATCTAACGAGGCTTTTCCCCCTTTTCTCAGGTTGGCTGCAAAGGACACTCATCAGTGGAGGACGCTCAGACAGCCATGGAGCTGTACAGACTGGTGGAGGTGCAGTGGGAGAAGGAGCTGGCCCACAGCCTGCCCCCTCGGCCCCCCAGCCCTGTCACAGACCCCACTGCAGACAGCAGCCAGTACCTGGATGACCAGTACTGGCCCACAGACCTGATGGCAAGCGGCCTGTGATGGGGGACAGCGTCTCCTCCACGTGTTTTGGGCCATCCTGGTGCCTTCAGCTGTTAAAGGTGGAGGTGACTGCTGACCTCCTTCCCTGGGGCTTGTGCCCAGTACCCAGCCCTGCTCGGGGATGGAGACATGGTGACACCTGGACACCAGCAATCTCCCAAAAATGCTGTCTGCAGCCTCGAGCTGTTGCGCAGAAATCAGGGCTGTGACTGTGCCGTGTTCATCTGCCACTTGGGAATGAGCAGCGTCCAGTGTCAGCCTGGAGGAGCCCCCATGGGCATGTAATGGGGGCTACCAACACCCTCCATGCCTTCTGTGGGGTTGTCCTCCTCCCAGACAGCAAGGGGCAAGCTTTCCTGTGGAGGGACTGAGGTGTTTCCCTGATGCTCAAAGGCTGCAAACCATCTGGGAACAGTAAACAACCAGTTTGCTCCCTACTTTCTTTCATAGAATCACAGAATATGCTGAGTTGGAAGGGATCCATCAGGATCATTGAGTCCAACACCTGGCCCTGCGCAGGACACGCAGAGGATCCCACCATGTGCCTGAGAGCTTTGTCCAAACACACCTTGTGCTCAGACAGGCTTGGTGCTGTGATCACTTCCCTGGGGAGCCTGTTCCAGTACTCAGCTCCAGCTGGGCGCTGACAGCTTGTCCAGAAGGATACTGTGAAAGATGGTATCAAAAGCTTCATTTAAAAGTCCAAAAAGATTGCATCACCTGATGTCCCTTGATGAGCTAGGTGGGTACCCTGTTGCAGAAGGAAATCAGGTTCAATGAGCAGGACTTTGCTCTCATGAAGCCATGCTGGCTATGACCCATGACTGCATTGTCCTGCAGGTGTTTCTCAACAGCTCCCAGAAAAATATTTTCCATGATTTTACCTGTCAGTGAAGTGAGACTGACAGGCTGAAGTTTCCAGGGTCCTTCTTGCCCTTCTTCAAAATCAGGGCAACATTTGCCAGCTTTCAGTCAGCTGGGACCTCTGGATTCCCAGGACTGCTCAAAAATAGTTGAGCAGCTTTGCAATGACATCAGCAGCTCTTTAAAGATTCTTGGATGAATCCCATCCAAGGATGGGATTAGACCCATCCAGGCCCCATAGATTTATAGGGATCCAACTGCACAATGAAGTTCAAGAGGAAAGTCTGGGTCTAATCGGTGTCCAGCCTGGACAAGAGCATAGAACGCACTTCATTTCAAATAAATGATTCACATAATTGTCCAAATCTGAATTAAATACTGTTCTGGCTAAAACCCTTGTGTATATTCTGCATGATTTGATCTGGCAGTTCTCCAGGAGTGAGAGGGCAGGGATGAGGTTGGCAAAGAGCTGCCCAAGCACCATGCCATGTTCTAGGGCTTAAAACCCACCTGCAACTGGAAAAGGTGCTTTGAGTGGTTGGAGTAAGGAGCTCCTTGGCGTACAGGCTTGTCACCTCTGCTCTGGGGACACCCCTGTGAAGGCAAGAGGAGCAGGGGATGGGCTCAGCCAGAGCCCAGGGTCTGGGAGCAGGATTGCTGTGGGCATGTTGGTGAGCTGTGGCATGGGCTGCAGTCATGGTGTGGGGATAGGGTGCTGCTCATCTGCAGCGACTCTGCCTGCAGGTGACATGTAGGTGACCTGTGGCTGCAGAGATGTGCCCCAGATGGAGGTGTGAGCACCAGAGAGGGGTTTGGGGCTGGACACAGGGAGTTGCCTGTTTCCCCAGGGAACTGACCAGCCCTGGTTATAGAAAATTGATTTTTTTTTTTTTTTTTTTTTTTTTTTTTTTTTTTTTTTTTTTTTTTTTTTTTTTTTTTTTTTTTTTTTTTTTTTGCCATGTGCCTCAAGGGCAGCTCTTGGGGGCAGCCCTTTAGCACAGTCCCCCTGCCTGGGCTGTGAGATGAGATGGGGCTGGAGGGCTGCCAGCACCCTGGGGGCTTTGGGGAGCCCCGTGCAGCACGGTGGGGTACAACAGCCAGCACTGGAATGGAATCTGTGACCCCATCAGCCAGGCCAGACTGTCCCAGGCTTTTCCCAGCAGCTGGTAGATGGTAAGGAGAGCTCAGCCCCAGCCTTGGGAAGCGGCCAAGGCAGCCGTGTGACGTAGACACACCTGACGCACACATCAGTGCCATTACCAGACACATCTTGCACTTCCCATCTTAACTCCTCCCTGCCTGGCAGAGGAAGCCAGGAACAGCTCAGAAATGCTTTGAAAGGTGTCAGGCACATCTGAAAATCTTTGTCCTCACAGTGGCCCAAACAAAACCATCCTTCAACAGATACAATAACCTGGGCTCTGCCGTGGGCTCATGGTCTGGACAGGAAAGGAAAGGAAACGTGGCCCCATGGTAGGCCTTTAAATCCTGCTTGTTCCAGTCTGTCCCAGGTGTGTTCCTGACACAGCAAGCTGTAAAACAGGGCCAGCACCACCCTCTGTACCAGCCTCAGGGTGCAGCTTGGCTGAGCTGTGCAGTGTCAGCAGGGCCTGGCGCGGCATGGTGGGCACTGAACCCCTCGGGGCACTCGGAGGGGTGCAGGAGGAGCACAGCTGGTGCAGGTCTGTTTCCTCCTCTCTGCCATCTCTGTCTCCTGCAGGGTGGCAGGAGGGAAGTGAAGCTGTAGGAAAGGTGAAAGCTCTGCATCCCACTGTCAGTAGATGGTGACATTCCAAAGGTGATGCAGCAGTGCTGTCTTTGCTCCTGGGAAAGCAGACCTGGAGGAAGGACACAGCAGAGCTTTGCTCACGACCATATAACCTGGCCCATGCTACCACATCCCCTTGGGGTGTATGGGGCACCCCATGGCTCCCAAATTAATTGTCTACCTGAGCCCCAACCTGTTGCCCCTCCAGCTCCCCTGTCTCACTTCCTTTTGCTAAGCCCTGTGATGGTCGATGTGAGACGGGTGTGTTGGGATGAACCTGGAGAAGGCTTTATCAGGCTGTGACTCAGCCTGCCTTGCCATTAGCCTAAGGCATAATTAAAGAAAAAAAAGTGTTTCCGAAATCTTGGCCATCCACTGATTTAACTCCCCTGCTGAAATACCCTCCCTGCCTTGGAGGCAAATTTGGAGGCAGACAGGCAGCCAAAGGCCAGCTGTTCTTTGATGCTGACGTGCCCTGCAAGCTTTGCTTCTATGCCGTGATCTCCAGCTCTCGGGGAAGGTGAGAAACAAATTTGAGGGTAAATCCCTATTTGCATCAGATTTGAAGGGCTTAGAAAACCCCAACACTGTGCACTGCAGGCCCCCAAAATAGGGCTGCTGCTGAGCAAACCCCACATGGATGATTAGAGGTGGAGGCAACCCGCTCCCTGCCAACAATGTTTGCTCTGAATAATTGAAATGGCAACATTCGCCCCATTTTCACCCTCTGAGAGCTAATCGGGATTTTCACAGGTGTTTGTGAATATTCACCTCCATGCCAGCTCGGAGTTGCCATGGCTGAACAAACTCCAGCTCATCACACGCTCCGGCTCATCTCAGGAGCAGCCTGCTGGAGCTTGTGTCAGGAGGCTGAGCATCTTCAGGCAGGAGAAGGAGAGCTGGGCTGGCTCGCCATTTACACTAAATTTTGTGATAATTGAAGAATCTGCAGAAAACTCAGCTGCTATCTCAACAACCCCTGAACAAAACAACCCCTGAACAATGATTAACCCAAACCCATGAATCCAGCATTGGGCTTTTTTATCAGAGGGAAAACATTGTCAAATGAGTTTTTTCCAGCCAGCTGCGAGTGCAGGTAACCGATAAGGCTGTCATTGGAGTGGGGCTGAGCCAATGGGAGCCGATGGCGACGGCTTTTACTTCTGTCTAGCAACAGCTTCTCCTTGAGCAGCAGGCACAATTCAATGCTTTCTCTTGCTCTTATTAAGCTTTCCTCCTTCTACATGGGGGTTTTCACGGGGGGCACTCAAAAACTGAGGCTTGCATGGATTGTCCACCTTTTCCTGCATGTTTTGGTGTCCATTCCTTTCCTGCCATGGTGAGGGCTTTGCAGCTGTGAAAGGCTCCATCCTGCCCACATCCTGGGCTCTGCTCGCTCCCTCCCTTGTCCATGCCCCAGAGATTCCGCTGGGTGTGTGTAGGACACCCGCAGGGTACTTGGAATAGCACCATGGCAGAACAGCAGCTGTACCAGCAGCCCTGTGCCAGGGACGTGTCTGACCCTCCTGCCCTGCATCCCCAGCACCTTTCCCAGCTGCTGGGGCTGTTTTCATGGGGAGAACAGCCGGGAGCAGTATCCCCTGATCAAACACCTGGCTTGCTTTGCTGCTGGCTGTGCTTATCACAGTACATAGGGTTGAAATGCCACGTAAACCCCAAATCACAGCATCACAGAGTTGGAAGGAACCCACCAACACCTGGTGCTGGACAGGACATCCCTAGAAATCACAACATGAATGTCTTGGGGTGGAGGAATGCTGGTACCTAGTTACAGCCCGGAGCAAGCCCCTAACCTGAGGCAGTCTGTTCCCTCGCTGTGGGGACACGGAGGGACGATTCACCCTGTTTGCAGTCAGAGAGCAGAGGCTTCACTCGGCCATTTCACCAGAGACCAAATCAGTCACAGCAGAGGGAGGACCCATCTCCCCTGCACCCCCGCCCCATCAGCATCCCCACCCACGCCTCTCCTCTACCCCCCGAGGGTAAATTAGAAGGCAGAAAGCTCGCAGCCAACTCTAAATTAAAATCTCAGGAGCCTTAATAAGCGGCTTGGCCGGAAGAAGCGGATAGGTGTGATGTGGAAATGAACGGGCACATCTGGCAGCCGCTTAGCACCTGGGCTGCAGGAGGGGTGTGCGTGATGTGTGCGTGTGCAAACCCCAGCACAGCCTCCCGGATTGGCTGCAAAACCCCTTCCCGACCAACGCCGGGGAGCAGGGTGGCCTAGCAACAGTCTTCTCCTAATGAAAAACAAGCCACTTAACTAACCATCGTGACTGTGTGCATATGAGAGGGAAAGGCACAATTCCCAGCAGCTCCACGCTCCCCAGGGAGCTGGCCCCAAAGGGGCTGCAAAGGGCGAGCTGGACAGGTAGGGTGGCCTGACCTGGGTACCCCTGCACCCCTCAGTCCCTGCTGCACGGATGCTTTGGGTGCATGGGAAGGGTTGCTGCAGGCAAAACACAAAGAAGCCCCCAGGGATAAACCCCCTCCATCGTCTGTGCAGGCAGCCACCCCCAGAGTGGCTCACCCCACCACAGGCACCCCACAGCCCTGCACTCATGGGGTGAGCTGGGGGCTGGATGCCAACAGGTCCTGGGGGCCATGAGCTGCTGAAAGGGCCACCTTTAGATCAGGAGGGACTTGTGGGGAGCAGCACTGGGGGAATGGGGTGTTCCCCAGCACTTCCAGGAAAAGCAGGAGCTGAGGGGTTGGTTACTGCTGTGGTCTTGCTTGGGGATGTCACCTTTCCTTGTTCCCACACAAGGATTCTCTCCTCCAGCAGCTGCTCAGGAAAAAGGCTCCAAGGACGATGGAGTTGAATGCATGAGCATAAGCCCATGCCTTAACCACAGCCTCTCTGCAAGCCAGAAAACAAAATAACCCCTGATCTTATGGATGGGGGGACTGGGGTTGGCCCTGGAATAAGTGGGAACAGGGGCACATTGAAGGAGTCAGGCTGGCAACAATGGCAAGAGATATCAAGGAACAGAATCACTTTGGGGCTGCAGAAACCCCTCTTCCTTGGGGAGCAGCAAGTTACAGGACAGCTTTCTCCTGGCACGGTGTGCAGTTCCCAGTAAGGCAATGTGGGGAGGGGACCAGCTCAGCCCACTGGCACTGGGGACAGCAGCAGTGTGGTGTGGTGTTTCCTTCATCCCCATCTGCTGCATCCTTTCAGGGACCTTGAAGCTCTGCACCAAGCCTGTGTTCTTTCAGCCTCTGCTTGTGCCCTCCCAGCTCACCCTGGAGGTGATGGGGAGATGTTGGAGCACCTGTGGTGCTTTTCGAATTTTCCACTTAAAGGGAGGTTTCACCTCAGCTGAAAGAACAGCCCATACCTCCAGCTCAGACCTGCCCCACAGCAGAGCTGCCTCCCCCACTCCGCTCCTGCACACCTGCGTGCCCTCACAAAGCATTAGAAATAATCCCTTTCCCCCTCCCCCCAACAAGAAAACATAATGCCATCGTCCTTCCAGTGCCACTGGGCAGGGAGGGCAGAGCTGCAAGCGTGGTGTGCCCCAGGCCAACATCCCTGCCACAAGGAGTGTGGTGTGGCGAGGGCTCTTCTCTGGGGGAACCTGATGGAGAAAATTTAAAAATAACAGGACTAGAGGGAAAGCACAAAGCGTGACTCCTCAATCCCCCGAGCTGACCCCCGGGGAGCCCCCAGTTCCAATTTTCACTCAATTTCTGCCCGTTTCGGGTTTTTGCAGTCCCGGCTGTTCACTAGATGGTGCCCTCGGGCTGCTGGTTCCTGAATTATCCCCTCACAGGCTGGGATGGGATGGGATGGGAGGGGGCCCGGCTCTGCCCCGGGTTCTCAGGGTGTATTAAGGAAGCTCACAAACAGGAAAGCAGCGTGAAGGGCACTTGGATAGCTCAGGTAAATCCCTGCGTGTTTTGGGGTCTTCTGACCTGAGACCTGATAACGCACAGCAAGCACTGGCCTCTCTCCCATATCCCAGATCTTCCTGAATCCATTAGTATTTTATATTTCTAGCGCTATGACGGTGACAGCCCCAAAACAGGAGGAGAAAATGGACAGAGAGGCAATTCCATGGTGAATGCATTTGAGTAAAATAGCGACGAACCATCCATTAGCTGTCACCAAAAAACACGTTCAGCTGTAGTTCCTGAGCACCAGACGGGGGCGGGGGGGGGAAGAGGAGGAAGAGAAGCTAACACCCATTAGTGTTACTCAGAGGGTAGGAATTCATTTAGGAATGTAAAACCAGGGGCATAAAGTAACGTTAGCTGTGTCTGTTAGGGAAGAGCCCTGCCACGGGCAGAGGATGCAGCGGGACAGGGATGCAGGGCATCCTGTGGATACAGGACCACCCATGGGCCCAGGGCAGGAGCAGCCAGAGGTGCTCCAGGGCAGCACTGGGGTCTGTTTGCATTTGGCCTTCGCCTGGCCAGGATGAGGACTTTTTCCCTTTTACTGGAAACCACTCCTGCCTTTATAAGATGGGAATGCCAGCCATGAGGGGCAACTTCCAGGGGCCAAGTCACACAAGGCCACTCTGTGGTGGCACTGCGGGACATGCCGGAGTCCTTAATCTTCTGGTCTCTTAAAATAGCAGAGTGATGGAAAGGATCAAAGCCAGAGCTACACAGAGCAGTAGTGGTTGTCATTTTAAGATGGCATTAACATGCCGTTTAGGGTGAAAAATTTTCTCCAAAAATGATTTCTCATCTCTTCTCATCTCTGCCCTGCCCCAGGAAAACCCTGAGTGATGTCCATACACAGGGACTCACACTGCTCCAGGTCCTGCAGAGCCATCCAGGTATCAGGGTTGGAGCAACAAAGGCCAGGAACTGTGCCAAGTTTTTGTTGGTTTTTATATTTTTGGTTTTTAGGGTTAGGGGTTTTTTTTATACTGGACAGATCAAGCTGGAAATAATGGAGAAGAAATTTTGTTTGCCTTCAGCTTCAGCAGCCTAAATGTCCTGGAGGGAGACACCTTGCCAACGAGTCTTGAGGAGCTAATGTCAGCAGGAGGCAGGAATGGTCCTCTTGGCCTCTGGCATCACTGGCTGCTATAAAAACGGGGCAAAGCAGCACTCAGAGGCCTCCTTAACATCTCTCATTTTGGGGAGAGAGAATGAGCACATGAACAAAACAACTGCCTACAGAGCCTCCTTTTGATCTTTTAGGGCTCCCTAAGTGGAGGAAAGCTTGACCAAACCAAGCCATTAAATTGGGAATTCAGTCCCAGGCTCCTCCATGGGGGCTGCCCTCCAACAATCAAATGATGCTCCTGCCTTGGACAGATGCAGGTTCTTGCCACATCTGGGAATGGCACCTTCCTCCCCGGTGAATCCCACCCTCAGAAACCTTCATCCTTTCTGCCTGGAGACCTGACAACCCACTGCCTCCAACCCTGTGAATAAAACCCCAAATTTTGGACTTACGTCCAGTGCAAGGAAAAACACTTCAGTAAAGCTACACACCCCTGTCATCCCCATCATTTAAGCTCGGGGTACCCCCTTGTGAGGGAAGTGCTTTGTGTCCCATGCTGCACTGAACATACATGCATTTTCCACGTTTACTTCTCACTCAGGAGAGAAAATTTCCTGCAGAGAACCAAATCTCAGTTGGGCTCTGTCTCCTCTCAAACCTTCTTTTTTGGCACCAGGCAAGCACTGAGCTTGGAGGGGATCAGCAGGAAGGGACAGGGGCAGGGGTTGTGGGGAGAGGAAAAGATGGAGCAGCTGATGGGAATTTAAGGGGAGGGAGTTTTCCCCTTGGACTTGCCTCTCATCATCTCAGGCCCAAGGGACCCATTTCACTTCCCAAAAGCTCTGTTCATGGGAATTGCTGCACTGGGAGCCTATGGGGCCCTGCCAGCCTCCAGCAAGGATTCTGGGCACTTACTCCCTCACCCAGAGCAGCCCCAAGGCATGAAGGCAGAGGGAATGACTGCATCCCCAGCTCCTCACCAGCCTTACCAGGCAGAATCAGGGTCAATCCTGACTGCCTGCACCCCCCAAAGCAGGAGAACAACACTGCCAAAGCCAAGACACTGTGTGTGTGCCCCAGTTTGGGCTGTGTCTCCGTCCCCAGAGCGGGGCTGGTCGGGCAGGTCCCAATAACGGGACGTTTTGAGCAAGAGCCTTATGAAACTGCCTTTCACAGGCAGCACAGAGCACAGTTGTTCCCAGGGCCAAACCTCCTTCTCCCCTGCTCCTGCTGCGGGATACTCCGCTGCTCGAAACCCGCAGAGCCCGTGGCGAAGGAGAAGAGGTGGGAGAGGGGATTTATGGCTCGCTTCGAGGCAAGTGGGGCAGCGGGAGGAGCCGAGGCAAAGCTTTGGGGAGAGGGAGGCATCAAGGCAGGGCTGCAGCCAGCTGACGCCAGCCCCACTCTGCGGCCTGAGACCCTTCCAAGGCGCCAGCCGAGGTACAGATGTTCCCATTGTGCATCTTGGGAGCCTTCTCGGAAAACTCCAGCAGCCTCATTCCTCAAGCTGCCTTTTTAGCTCCAACTTCTGGGGGTTTTTTTCCTCCTTTTTTTTTTTTAATAATATGTATAAGTTTGGAAGAGAGCCTTCTCCCTGCTGCATTTCTTTGCCTCATGCCAAGCCCTGCAGCATTTTAAGAGCTCCCTCTCCACTCCGTGTCCCCCCCACCTGAAGCATCATCACCCTCCCAGGGGCTGGCACTGTTGGTCTCCAGTACAAAGCAACCACTGCCAGCCACAGCCTGTTTTATACTGCAGGGGCTGGTTAGTGGGGTGAAGCAGAGAAGTGGGAAGAGTGGGCTGTGCACTGGGGATCCTGCAAACTGGTTCTGCTCTGGTGCTCCTAGGCACTTGATGCCTGAAATACACATGACCCCATCACTGGTCTCTGACTCAGTTTTCCCACCATCAGAACAAGCAGCATCACAGTGGGGAGAGAAGAGCTTTGCAAAACACTTTGAGATTCTCAATTACAGGGTTTTTTTCCCCCCCACTCCCTCCTTCCTATGGGCAGAAGCAGCCAAGCTGAGAGAAGAAATGAGATGTGCAAGGAAGAGGTTAGATGAGCCCTCAGGTGCAGTGGGGGAGGCAGTTTCGAAAACTCAAGCTGAGAATGGAGCTGAAAAATTGTGGAAGCATTTGGAGAAGAATCAGGGCAAGGAACCAGAGCTGCAAGGTGCCTGCCCCTGCCTCGAGCTCCATCTTTATGGTGTGCTTGGTTCCTGCAGAGAGAGGGACTGGCCAGCTCCTTGGATTCAGTCTAGATGTGAGGAGGGAAAATTAAAAAACCTTGCTTGGGGACCTGCTCATCTAGAAATCATTTGGGCCAAGCCACAGACCACTGTGGATTCCCCACAGCTGAAGTTCCCGATAGCCTCCAGGTACAAACACAACAGAAGGGCAAGGAGAAAACCCTGCAGCGCTCTCAAACCCTCATCCTGGCCTGAATCCTCTCTCAAGAACAGCATCCTTAATGTTAGTAGTAGATCCAGGTGTAATTTAGTCAGGAAGTGTAGCTCAGAACTACTGCCCACCTTAGCAGCTTATGGATAAGAGGGTAATAAGCAAGAATCAGCTTACAAAGAGAAAGACAACACTGCTTAGAGCCAGAGAGCAACTGAAATGGCATGTTTGTAACAGGAAAGATGTTTACAGCCCACTAGAAGCAAGAAAAGCCATGGCTTTTAAACGGAGCAGGGGCAGAGGGCATCTGTCTTTCAAAACAATCAGGAAAGGGAATCTGAAAAGCAAACACAGCTCTTTGAGACATTAAAGAAAAAGGCAGCAGCTGGTGGAAGTCACCCTCAGATCAGGAGGACACCGGCAGTGGCAGGGTGACAGGCAGGGCTGGCGACAGGAGGGAAGGCAGGGCTCCCTCGAGCCCCTTGCTGGAGTCAGTCTGCCTTGGGAAAGACTCCATGCCGAGGGTTTAATCTCCTGCTTCTGCAGATAGGCTCTTCTGTATCAGCTTCCTTCTCCAGGCACAGGGCCCTTGGGACCTGTGAGCCAGCATGTCCCCCCACTCTGCTGGTGGCAGGAGGCAGAGGGCAGCAGGGGGGTGGCACCAGCGTGGTGCTGATTTCACATGGATTGTCTCCTTTGCTCCCTAAAAACAGAGCAGAACTGTGGGTAACTCCCAGCCAGAGCCCTGCAGCCAAGCCTGACCCCCAAGGCACGAGCACAACCCATGAGCAGACGAGTGTCTGCTGTCCTCCAACATAAAAATTTGTGCTTTACAGAGACTCTTCCACAGCCTGCAAGTTGCATTTAAATCACCCCAAGCGTAACCTCCACCTTCCCCTGCCATCTTTGAGGTCCCTGTGCCCGCCAGGAGCTCTGGGCCATCCACACTGTCTGTGCACCCCAGACGGAGCACGGGCACCATGAGGTGCCAAGCAGACCAGCTTCAAAGGCTGCCTTGCTAAACAGGGAGTCACTTAAGCAAGGCAGGGAGAGCCCCACACCTTTGAGTTATCGGATCTGAGAAACTGAGAAGCACCTGTAGGATTAAGGCACAGAGCAGAAGCTTTGAGAACACCTTCAGCCCCAAAAAGATGAAGAGGAGCCATCTCCCTTCCTCTGACACCGACACCCCTTTTGAAGTCCTGGCTCGTATGCTAAAAACCTAATAGTTATAAAGAAAAACAGAGAGAGAGAGAAGCATCTTCCAGCAAAGAGTGGTGAGCATGCACATCCTACTGCTGTTCATTAAAAGTAGCTAATAATCTCATTTTTTTCCCCGCCCAGATAAAGCACTGTGTGTAAGTAGATAAGAGGCTTACATACCCAGGAGGCTCAATTAACGTTCTTAGTTCACACGGCCTCAGGTAGGCAGCATTGCTGACCCCCAGCTGCAGCTACTAAGCGTTTAAAAAATATCTTTCTTTTAAGTTCTTAAAATTCAAAGACTTTTATTTTTAGCTATTCCTATTACCCACCTCATCTCCACAGCACTTCAGCACGATGCTCTCTGGCTCTACAGGTACTGCTGGCTGTACACCAGCAGCCTGACAAAAATCCTCTTCCTTCCCCTGTCACCTAAATCCTCAGACAAAAGGAAGGGGCACCTGATGAGTCTGTTCTTACAGAGCCCTGGTGCTGAGATGGGCAGGCTCAAGCAAGGGCTGCTCTGCCCACCTGTGTCCTCTGTCCTATAGAAAGCTGGAGCTGCCTCTAGTGCTGTTTAAAGCGAACATGGAACAGAAGCATCTGCCTGTTTCTCCCAGATATACCCTGACCCACCTTCCAGGCTTGGGTTCCCTTTTGGCATCATTGGTGACCACATGTGAAGGTGATTTTCAGATGCTTTCAATTCACAGCCTCATGCTGTCCCCACCACCCCACCCCACCTTGTAGCTGGTGTCTCTCACAGGGGGATGAAGCTGTCACAGAAGCACACGAGAGCTGAAATAAACTCCGTGTTTTATCCCGGGGGGAGGTAGACACTATCCCAGTGCTCCTGGTTTCACCCTGCATGTATAAACTGGTGGCTGTTTCTCCAGCCAGCACCCTTCCCCTCCTGCCCTGCTCCTCTCTGCCAGCTCAGCCCTCCCCGGGGCTGTCAAAAGACAATATGGGTGAGCTCTGCTGGCTATCATGGCAGGGAGGCTTCAACAGCATCTGCACTCAATGGGCTAGAGAAGATTAAGTGCTCTCTTTGCTTCTGAAAGGCCCATTTAACTCATTTTCACCTTTTCTTCCCCCTCCCCCAGACCTCCCTGGCATCCAGGACACAGGGACTTTTATTACACCACTGAAAATCTCGAAGAGGACTGATCTAATTTTTTTTTTTTTGCCTGTTCCACTCCTTAGAGAAATATCTCCTGCGATGGGCCACCAAGCTTTCATGCCTGCTGTCACACACACAGGCGGCTCCAGTCTGCCAGGGGCTCTCCCAGCCGGCATCTGCCTCGGGCTCAGATAGCCCCAAGTGCAAGATTTAGAGCTTGGCTGTGGGGCAGGCTCTGAGAAATGCTGTGTTATCAACCCCGGACAAAGATTATCTCTTGCTACTTGGTCCCCTTCAGTGTTTCAGAGGGACCTGGCAGAAGCCCAGAGGTGCTGGCGGGGTGGCCAAAAGATGGGCAGGAGGCTACAGCTCACACTGGGATGGAACCAGCCTGCCCTTGGCCTCTCCACCTCTGTTTGTCCCTGTGCTGGGCTATCACCTTCCTTCCTGCCAGCCTCTAGTCCTGAGCACCTGTGGCAGGGCACAGCTGAAATTCCAGAAATTCATTCCATTTCCTCAGCTTGTGCTGGGGCTGCTGAAACCCACTTCACTCCAGGTTTGTCCTGCTGGATGTGAGCTTTCCTTGGCGTTGCACAGGCAGGAAGCTGGGTTATGCTGGGCTACAGGAATGAGAATCACGGGCTTTGCATGCATGTGCCTTCCTCTGGCTCAGCTCAGCAGCAGGTTTGCTGTCTCCATGGGACCAAGCCCTGCCTGGTGTAACAGCCCCAGGGGCAGCAGGAACATGGGTGGGAAGGCTTTTGCTGACAAAGCAGCAGTTGTAGCTCAGTGTCCCTTGACCTGCCAGGTGTGGGTGACTGAGTTTAGCTGGGAAGAGCTCAGATCCCCACTGGGGCGGACAGCTGCAAAATGTACTGGCTGTTAGTTCTTAATGGAAGCCTCTCTGGACCTACCTCATTAAAACAAACTGGGAATCCAGAGATTTCTATTAGGAGATGCACAAGCAGGGAAAGGCACATCTGCCTGTTTGGTGAGCTCCCCATCCCGGAGTGGCTTCTTTCTCTCTGCTGCACTTTACCAGGAGGGTTTTCAGATTAATCCTGCACCCCGTGCCTGCCTTTGAGGTCCAGTACCCCTCCAGCCCTCTCATGACAGACACAAATGCCTGATGTAAGTGTGACAGCGACTCTGCACTGCTCTAATCACAGCTGCTGCAGTGGAGGAGAGCACCTGCAGAGAGAGACGCTGCTGCCTTCAGCCCTGTTCTCAGCCCTTCAGGTTACAGCAAGATTGTGTCCTTGCAAAAGACCATGACAAAACTCCAGCTGAGCTTAAAGGCCTCCAGTTTATTCTTAGGAAAACTTGCTGAAAGAATAGTGATAAAAACAGTATTTCTGGAAGAAAATCAAATGCCAAACAAGAATAGTATTTTCTCCTAAAGATGAGCCAATAATGAGAAAATCCCGAGTCAATAAACTGCAAGAGAAATGCTAAGCTGCTAGAAATCAGGTGGGGCTGTCTCCAATTAGCCTGATACCACGCGAATGCAGCACATCTGGATTTTCTTTTGTTGCTCTGACATTTCTTTTCCAAAAGCTATAAATGTCCAACACGGCTTTTTATTTTTTTCCCCTCCAAGACAGTCCTGCCTTTCCCAGCACTCAGTCCTCAGGCAGTTGTGCTTCCCTACTGCAAGCGGGTGAGGTGCCAGCCTGTGCCACTGCTGGGCTCTGGAGAGATTTGTCCCAGACGAGGTCTGGCAGGTGAATCTGAGCTGTATAAGAAAATCTGAACCTGGCACAGCAATGCCAACACGTGACCCTAAAGCGAGTCTTTCAGCTCTGGTGGGGAGGGGGGCATGTATGGCACATCTTCTGACCTGCACTGTGTGGGAAAGGCGAAGATGTGAGTAAGGCAGGGTGGAAGGAGGCTTTCTGTCTCGAGACAACTGCAGACTTGGAAGGTCAAGGATTCTTCCATAAAGTCCCTGCCATGGGCTTACCCAAAGGCTTCTGTAACTCTTGGCTCTGCCTTGGGGGTTGCAGAGGAGGCACTTTCCACCCAACAAGCTCTTGCAGGATGAGTCAGGCTATGAGTAAGGGCAGAGCTTCAGAACAGCCTGGCACACCTGCAGTTTGGATAAGGCATGTTGGCCAATATCTTCCCTTCACTCAGCTGAAATGGGGAGAAACCTGTCAGCCAGTGGGTTGCTGAAGTCTTTTGCCTTTTTCTTGCCCTTTTCTTAAGAAGAAAACACAGCTTTCTGCACAGTGTGTGTTTATTTGAAATGAGTTCTTGAACTCCTTCCCACCCCAGGTTTCGGTCTGTAGGACCTCTGTGTGACAAAGCTGCATTGCTTGCTCTGATGGGACACAGGTCAAATTTCTTTCTCAATCCCTCACTCCAAACACCCTCTCCAATATTTGCTTGGAAAAATCACCCTTTCCATGTCCATTCTGCCAGTATTTGCTCTTACTGGAATCTCTCATAGTTCAAGTGCTGTCAAAAGAAGAAAAATTTCCCAAATAATATTATTCCCTTAGTGTTATCACGCACGGACTGCTCCATCCAGAAGTGTCTGCAGTAAGGCAGAGATGGAGGCACCACAATAATTTCTATTATGGCACGGCTGAAAGTCTTTAAAGGCACGGTGGTTATGGGCAGGAAAACCTGCAGCTAGCAACCAGGTCCAGTTTATGCAAACACAACCTGACTCACAAGAGCCGTGGTCAGAGGAAGAGTTGAGAACTCCTTCTGTCATCCCAGGGCTCTTTCCAGCTTTCACTGGGCTGGCCAAGCTCTGCAATGAGCCACAGCCTGGGCTGTACTCTGTCCCAAAGCATGCTGCGTGTGTCCCAGCAATGTGAGCTCCTCTGTCCCTTCCCCAGGCCAGCCTGGGCTGGTCTGCACAGCACAGACTCCTCTCACCACCCAACCAGCTGCAGGACAACACCCAGGGCTGAAACCTGGGCAGGGTCACTGCTGTTAGGAGAGCAGGAAGAGAACCCTGAACCATTGCTTTTCAGGTAGCATGAGCATTTTCCAAGTGTCAGTACAAATGGAGAGGATGTTTCTGTTTCCAGGTCTGTCCCATCATGTCAGGGCTGAGGAAAGCAAGGCTATCCATGACTTTCCCTGGGCACAGTCCCTCAAGGCCACAGCTCTCTTGTTCACAATGTCTGTAGCAACAACTGTCTCAGTGCCCTGGCCATTCAGAAACAGCTGTCTGATTGTGCTTTATAAGGACATAAACTCCAGAAGGTGCTGGAGAAGAGGACCCTGAGCTCCCTTTACAGCGCAGCACATGCTGATGTTCTCTGAGCAGCACCCCTGCCTTGAGACACTGGACAACACATCCAGCATTCATTAGGTGATGGGTCATTAGTGCAGGATATGTTCTTGTGTCCTGGCCAGCCTATTCTTCCTGTCCAAGGTCAAGTACAATCTCCTCTGGTCCTCTTTTTTCTAGGTTTTTGGGTTTTTTGGGAGGAGGGGGAAGCAGAGGAAAAGCCAGAAGAGCTTGTTCAGTTCTCACAGCAGAGATGTGACTACCTGGTGCCTGCAGCCTGTGTCTGCAGAAGGGATCATCCTGCTGGGCTCCCTTCCTCCAGAGATCCCTGTTGCTTTGATTATTATCCTTGCAGCCAGGCACATTGACCTGACATTGAGCTGTTCCTACCTCTTGTGCACATCTCCCTTCCCTTGCTTTGGGGATGGAGCTCTTGGCTGGAGGGCCAGGGCAGATTCTGCACCATGGAAACCTGGGGCTGGGATATTTAAATGAGTATTTGATTCACGAGTTTCAGAGCCATTATCTAAGCAGGAGAGGAGTAGGGCTTTGATATCCTAAACCACCTACCTCTGCTTTCGTCCTTCTGCTTTGCTGCCCAGGCCAGGCAGCCAGGAGAGGAATGAGGTGCTGACCCCTGTGTGTGTGTGCAACCGTCAGAAGCTGTGTGCTGGCTGGTCACAGAGGTGTTTCTGCTGGGGAACTCTGTGAGCAGGGGTAAAAGGTGATGCTGAAGGCAGCATTGCACCCACAGCTGAACTGTCCACGACTGGGGGCAGACAATCTTGGCAGGGTCTGTGGTGTTTCCCTGTGTGCTGCATCATGGCAGAGACTCCCAGTTCACAAATGAGGGGACAGCTACCAGGACTCTAAAACACACCACTGCCATCTTTCTCCCCAGACATCCTGGCTCCAACCTCCTCAGGTTACCATGGGAGCCACAAAGCTCTGCCAAAATTCGCACCTTTTAAGAACTTCAGAGTGGAAACTCCGAATCTGTGCAATTTCCACACTATCAGTGGCAACCTCTCCATTGTTCTCCACACCCCTATCCTCCCTCCCAGTACTTTGTTATCCTACATATCCACAGACTGGGAAGGCCCCCTCACTTCAGCATCTGTACCCTGCAGCTGTGTGCTCTGCCTGCCCCAGCCCTCAATGGAGTCATTGATAGCCAGCCCTGGTTTGCTTTGGCCTCAGGTTCAGCTCCACAGAAACCCTGAAAAAGAGACACCAGCATTTCCCAGATGTATGTCTAGGAATTAAGCATTTCAGGAGTGACACACAGCCCCAGGCCTAGAAGTGCAGCAGGACCCAGAGGATTTGACTTCATCTCCTCCCTGTTCCTCCTCAGGTCTCCTCAGGGATGAAGAGCCATCGCTTTCCTGAAGCAAGCACCACTTTCTCAGTACTGTGGGTACAGAGAACCTCACAGCTACTAATCTCCAGCCCAGGCTCTCCACCACTTGTTGGCCAGCTCAGGGGCTGGTCTAATTTAGGGACTAACTGCATGTGTTGTGGGACACCCCCCTGTCCCCTCCTTTTTGCCCCTGAAGTGCCCTGGAGTAAAGGCACATCCAGCTGGTTCACTGGCAGATGCTTTTGGCCTTATGCTAATAGAAAGTTTTCCTTCACAAGGCAATGTTTTTTTCCTCCAGCCAGTCACAACTAAAGTCCAGTCCTCAACTTAGCAAGGACAGAGCAAAGGTCTCTGTATATGACTTGTGGGTTGTGGCTGGCAAATCTTAACATCATATATGGTTGTTGACTTTC